>NW_005871100.1:5075812-5160860 GCF_000147115.1 Myotis lucifugus | reverse complement strand
ATATCTCCATCGGAAGTCTGACCACCATTCTGTAATCCAGAGTCCAGACCATGAGCCAGACCTCCACATAGGGCCCTGACCTCCCTCCGGGGCCCGAACCACCCTCCCAGGACCCAGATCACCTCCGGGGCTCAGACCTCCAATCCGGGTCCCAAACCTTCTTGTTGGGGCCCAGAAATCATCCGGAGGCCCAGACCTCAAACCCAGTTTTTAGTCCCTTATCAGGGTCCAGACATCTATAGCAGTACAGACCACCCTTCCATGACCCAGAGGTCCAGCCCCTGACCCAGACCTCTATCCCGGGCCCAAAACTGCCCTCCAGTGGCCAGACCTCCCTCCCAGGACCCAGACCTCCACCTGGGTATCAGACCTACATCCAGGTCCCAGACCATCAGTCCAGGTCCCAGAGGGCAATCCCAGGGCCCTGCCGTCAAACACAGCCAAATGTATCACGGGCCCAGACTTCCATCCAATGTCCAGGTCTCCATTCCATGACCCAGTGGTCCATCACAGGAACGAGACCTCCCTCCAGGGCACAGCCCTCCATCCTAGGTCCCAGACCTCCATCTGGGGTCACACATACTACTACATCCTCGTCTGAGATCTTCATGCCAGGGCCCGGAACTCCATCTGGGGACCCTGTCCTCGAACCCAGAATCTAGTCCTGTATTGGGTGCCCAGACCTCCAGCCTTGATCAAGACCTCCATCCCAGGACCCAGACCTCCCTCCGGGGCCTAGACCTCCATCCTGGGCTCAGACCTACAACTGGGTCCCAGACCTTCATGCCAGGGCCCAGAATTCCATCCCAGGACCCTGACCCAGAATCCAGTCCTGTATCAGGTGCCCAGACCTCCAGCCAGGACTCAGACCTCCATCCCAGTATCCAGCCCTCCCTCAGGGGCTCAGACCTACATTCAGTTCCCAGACCTTCATGCCAGGGCCCAAAACTCCATCCCAGGACCCTGACTTCGAACCTAGTATCCAGTCCTGTATCGGGTGCCCAGATGTCCATCCTAGGACCCAGATCTCCATCTGGGGCTGAGACCTACATCCGGGAGTTTATTAATTGCTGCAATAACAGAAGCCAGAGTATCAGCAATTCCCTAATTCCCAAAGGCCAACACCAGGTCAGATAATACTTGCATACACAGTGGATTACATTACATGAGGAACTCAGAACATGGGGAACCCAATCTTTTATATTGGGCCTAGGCCTGCCTGACCTTTGCCCCTTTGGGAGACATTATCTTTATTTTATTGGACAGTAAACCAACCTTCCCAGAGACACACTATCTCTTCCAAAGCTGTTCATTATACAAGCATCCTTGAAAAATCACCCACACATGGGCCTGTTTTCTAGAGCAGTACCTCTCTCTGTTCATAAGCTTAAGTAGAACATGAGAGATCCCTGGAGAACAGTCCATGAAACTAATGACACACTAACAGAGGCAATACATTTTGGTTCAGGCAAGTATTTTTTAGCAGCTTCCTCCCCTAAAGTATTTCAGGAGCCGATGAAGATCTCCTCTTTCTTCTTTTTTTTGTTTCCTATTTTTACTTTGACAAATGTCTTGTCTATACAATCCAGGAGTGGGACAGAGTGGGACCCCAGATGGAGGTCTGGGTCTGGGATGGAGGTTTGGGTCTGGAATGGAGGTCTGGGTCAGGGCCCTGGATGTAGGTGTGAGACCTAGCATGGAGGTCTGGGCCCCAGATGGAGACAAAAATTAGCTAATATTTGAGTGTTTACCGAGTGCCAGACAATGTGCCAAGTACAGTCTATTGTTTAATTCTCAAAACGACACTAAGGGTAAATATACTTAATGTCAGTTTACAAATGAGGAAACTTAAGGCACAGAAGGGTTAATGTGCCTAAGATTCCATTAAGCAGTATTAGCAGAGGGTTCAGACCTTGAGATATCTTCCTCCAACACTCACCAGAAAAAAAGGATCAAGTTTTCAGCTGATAACATGGCCTGTCCCAACTCAGGGCAGGTGACTTAGAAAATTATCTATAGATTTCCCCTATTAACCCGAAACTAAAAAGATTTGTCAATTCAGTGCAGATGTCCGATTTTGGTAGCGACAATTTCATTAAACTTAAATTGAATAAAAACTATGTAATTTCTAGAACGTATGCAGTTTATCTGTTTTGTTGGGAGTGCAGCTCCAAGTGCAGTTCCTGCACAGAAAAGCACGCATTCAGCTCTTCCAGTTTCTAACGGAGGTGAGGCAGAGGACAAGGGGGTTGGGATGGACATCAGATTGACGACATTGCAGTGTAACATCTGGAGCTGCTGTCTGATGCAATTGAACATTCTGAACCATATCTGAATTAAGAGCACTGTTGAAGGTAAGGGATGGTGAACAGCCTTCCCTGTAGTCAGAAGTAGAGAATTCATATCTGAAATGGGAGGCAAGGGCATGTGAGAAGGGAAGCTAGGGGTGAGATAAGTTTGAAGAACATGAACTTTTACATTAAACCCTGGGAAGACTGGGGGGAGAATCTATAGATATAAAAGGCTAATATGCTAAGTGTCCAACCATCCGGGTAATGTCATGTAGCAACACCCGGCTTCCTCTCCCTAGTGACTAGCCTCCTTGTAGTTCTTCAGCCCAGGAACAGGACTTGCTTTATAGCCAGGTGGAAACACTTTACACTTTAACCGAGTGTCTGTGAAGCATTTTCCTGTGCCTCATCTTGTTTGACCTTCACAGAAGTCCTGGAGTAGGTAGATAGGAGACTCGGTGGAATCCTATTTTCTTTTCATTAACTGGAAAATGAAGATTTAGAAAGCTTAGAAACTTGACCAGACTAAAAAGAAATAAGAATGACGGACCTTGAAAATGACTTCCGGTTTTCTCACTGCGCAGAATATAGTCAAACACTGCTGCAGTTAAATATTTTACCCTTTGTTCTCCCTGCATGATCTACAATAATAATCTGCTTCGTGTTGATTATTTACTGCTGTGTTGCTGACAATTACCTGAAAGTGAAGTTGGGGGTGCTTCACTGGGCTGGAAAAAGTTTAGCTAGATCAGAAAGCAGGTCTAATTAAGCAAGTTTATTCTATATCTATAAAAGGCTAAGTTGACTCGCACATGCACGATACACATAAAGCTCTCGCTGGCGCCAATAGCATGTGTGTGTTTCTGTCATTGTCGATCATGAATTTGGTTGACACTTCTATTATAAAGGGTGAATAGTGATATGAATTCGTGCACTGGGCCACTAGTAAATATATACAAGGACAGACACAGGGTATCTGCTGGTTCAGTTGAACCAGCAATATTGAGAATAAGAGACCAGGAGGGATATGAGGTTGTAATCAGATTGGTGGAGCAGCATTCTAATTTTCAGAGGTAGGGAGGTTCTTGAAGCAATGACAAGTCTAAATTGCAACCAACCACGGGAAAAGTGCTGAGAAGAGTTAAAATCAAATAAAACGTTTGAGGCTACAGTGGCACTAAGGATGGGTCATTCATTCACTTGTGTACAGCTATTACTATTATAAGAAGAAAAAAAAAGAGAGAATGCAGTATACAAGCTAGGTGCTGAAGTTGCAGTGTGTGATTAAGGTCCAGAAGTCCAAACAGTAAAGGGCCCATAAAGATGTCATGAATCACCCCGCTGGTGTGGCTCAGTGGTTGAGCATTGACCTATGAACCAGAAGGTCACAGGTTCAATCCCCGTGGGGGCACATGCCCCAGGTTGCGGGCTTGAACCCCAGTGTGGGACTTGCAGGAGGCAGCCGATCAATGATTCTCTCTCATCACTGATGTTTCTATTCCTCTCTTTCTGAAATCAATAAAAATATATTTAAAGCCGAAACCGGTTTGGCTCAATGGATAGAGTGTCAGCCTGCGGACTGAAGGGTCCCGGGTTTGATTCCGGTCAAGGGCATGTGCCTGGGTTTCGGGCACATCCCCAGTGGGAGATGTGCAGGAGGCAGCTGGTCGATATTTCTCTCTCATCGATGTTTCTAACTCTCTATCTCTCTCCCTTCCTTTCTGTAAAAAATCAGTGAAATATATTTTTTAAAAAAAATATATATATATTTAAAAAAAAAGATGTCATGAATCTCACACAGGCAGTTCTGCATGAGAAGGGAAGAGTAATGACCTGGAAGATGCCAAGACCACAAAGCCTCTTGTGGACACTGTGGAAGAACAAGCAGGCTCCACCTGCAGAGGTTGAGGCCTGGAGAGAGCCACCTCTAGTAGGGAAAGACATGTGAGTTCTGTAAAGAGGAAAATAGAGATGACCCAGTTTACACCCAGTTTACATGCAGTTTTAGAAGGCAGGGTCCATACATGTGATACTCCCAAAGTAACGCTCCTGTGTAAACTTTGGCCTGTTAACACGTAAAGTGCCATGTCAGTCACCGGTGCCACCAGCATTATCGGTGAAATCGAGTATTGCGGGCTTAACGGAAAGTAAGACAAAACAGGCTTGGCGCTTAACGTGTTAACTTAGGTACAAAATAGGGACAGCATAGCAGGTCCGTGAATAACATCATTTTGTTAGAAGAGATGCCATAGGAACTGCACTCGTTTATATCTAATAATCTAGGGTAAAATTGGTTTTGTTATATGCCATTTAGCTAAAGTTGCAGAGCCTATCAACAAGACTTACTGTACCTGTTCCATGAGGTAGTGAGGATAATGTGCCTTACAACTATAAAGCAATTCCAGTTATGGGACTCGAATTTGGGAAAATGCCATGCTGAATAATCTGGATTACCAACAATGATTATAGCTGTATGTACATGAAGATTTTATGCCAATGTATTTTTAGTCCACGTGTGAAACTTAAACTCAGGATGGTAAAAAAAATTATAATCAAGGGTGTCAAATGTCCCAGAGAGCATCTGACACAGTTGAGAATAAAAAGAATATAGACATGGCAGGTCACTGCTAACTGGCTAACTATGAGAGTGGTAATTTTTTATGTAATTTTCAAGGAATATGACCTGGATATAAAATGAGTATTTCAGTGCTTACCAGTTAAGAGCTTTCACAGATGTCAATGAATGCTTAACAGCAATCTTATGAGGTAGATTACTTCTATTCTCCAGATGGCAAAAATGAGATTGTGCAAAGCTCTCCTGTAAACCAAGGGTTGAGAACCTTATTCTATAAAGTGCCAGTCTGTATATTAGGCATTGTGGGTCCTACAGTCTATAGCAACTACTCAGCTCCGATGTAGCATGAAAGCAGCCCTAGAGAAGACATAAATGAATGTGGCTGTGTTCCAGTAAAGTGGTTATTTACCAAAACAGGTGCCATGGGCTATTTGCCAACCTCTACTCTGAATACGATCTAATTTCAAACCCAGCATCTTCTGCATTGTACCACAAATACAATTTAGTCCAATGGTCATAGAGGACAAGTAAATGTAATCTAGTAGTATGACTAGTAATACTGCTGCATCATTTAGGGCTATTGTACTTTTCAACCATTAAAGTTTGGGCGTCAGGCATTAAATCAAGCACATTAGCAAAATCATGATCTGTGACTTTGTTTTTAATTATCTTAAGCCTTATGATGACATAATTTACAATTTTGTGTTGATCTATTCTCTACTTTAATCCTAGTGAGCTGGCAAAAGCACCATTACCAATCACACACATATATAGTCAATGAATAGCTATTCAAGACAATCCTGAATTATAACTTAGTCTGACCTAAAGAATTCACAGTTTGCTCCTATATCTTGTCACGCTGAATTTTAAAAGCACCTGACCTTAAAGATCATCTATAAAATGTAGAAGTGTTAAATACTCTTTATTTGATATTATACAGAAACCACACTAAAATGCCTTTCATTCAGTAAAAGGCAACAGTTTAGATACAGGAATTTTATTAAATTGGCATAGTTGGGACCAAAGAGATAAAACGACCACTGCCAGCTTATCTGCAGCCCTTCCTTTTAACAGGCTAATGAACACAACCTGAAACACAAGCCAGTCTTGCAGGTCTAAGAGACAGTGAAGGGGTTTCCTCAGAATTTAAACATATTAACACAACCAGTCATATCAATCTAAATGTAAGCCAATCTCCTACAGGTTTTGAGATGGCACTCGCCACCTCTGTGAAAAGTGGAACACTAGGAATCAAGTCCCACCATACTGTTAGGAGGACAGTGACAGTGCTTGCTGAACCAAAATGATCATCAAAGCTCAAAAAGCTGACCCTGTTCATTTAACCACAAGCCAATCTTATTTAAATCAGGACTGCCCGAAAGAAATGCTCTATTAGCCATTCATGATCTGAATTCTGGTGTATGAGATCAATTTAAATATGGTACACATAAAAAAAGTCATGAGACATTTGTAATAAATAAGGCAGTGGCCAACTATTACTCATTAGTAGCTTTTTTGAGATAAGCTATCAAGTCTGCCCTCTCTGCGCTCTTCTTAATGCCAGCGAAGATCATTTTCGTTCCAGGGATGTACTTCTTGGGATTCTCCAAATACTCCATCAGGGTCGCCTCACCCCAGGTGATACCTAAACAAGAAGACAGGTGCCGGTAAGTATTTCACTCCTTTTACAAAGTTCACCTCGGGTCACACCCATGGAACGTGCTTCAGTGATTTCACCGCCTCCCTCTTACCTTTGTTCTTGTTGGCATCCGTGTAAGAAAATCCAGGGGCCTGACCTGTCTTTCGCCCAAAGAGACCATGGAGATTTGGCCCAGTCTTGTGCTTGCCTCCCTTCTCCACAGTATGGCACTGGGCACACTTCTGAACAAAAATCTTCTTGCCCTTCTCAACATCACCCATTTTTAAATCTAAAAACAAAAGACTCAATTTATTAAGTCTTTCCTCCAAGTAAAAATATAGTGGGACCCCAATCAACCAGCGATCACCGAATTACTGATCCACTGCAAATCTCTGACAACCACCTTCACTGAGTACATTTGCAATAGACGCTTTAATACCAAAATACTATTTGGAAGCACTTTCTTAAAAAAAACAAAAACACGCCTCTGCTTCAGCGAGGGAGAGTCCACGCCCAAGCAAGCGAAATGGGAACCTAATTCGAAAGTGTTTCGAAGGATGAGGTCAAGGTCACGAGTGAAGTTTGAAGGTGAGCACGGTCAGCCAAAATCGCAGAGATTCCGACTAAAAATGCCTATTTATCCAGACTACAAGTTAAAGCCACCCCTCTCACTGAAGAGGAGACGGAGGACATTAAGGAACGGGGTGGAGGCCGCCTCGGCCCGCGCAGGTCACGCTAAACGGCCTGGCTGCGGGTGAAAGGTCAGCGGGGCGGCAAGGGACCACGAGGTCACCCATCCCGGCCGGTTTCAAGGAGACTGTGACGAACACTTCCTGAGATGCCACGGCGGGTTTAGGGGTGAAGAGACAGGTAGTCGGAAAAAATTACCCCTTCTCCGAGAAGCAGCCGCTTTTACTCTCCTTGAAGAAGAAGAATGTGGAGCGCTGCGCACCTCCTCCCACTCCCGCCCTCACCCCGGAAAGCAAGCCCCTCCGCCCCGACAACAGGAGGGCCCCGCTCACTCGGTTCCGCTTCCAAGCCGCCTCCGGGGGTCTCAGGGCCCCGACCTAGTTGGCTGGGTCCCCCCGCCCCCATCTCAAGCCGTAGCCCACCGGGTTCAGACTGACCACAACTCGGGGTCCTAACTCTTGGCCCGGCCTGCGCGCGTGGGCTCCACCCGGAGATCCCAGGCGCAGGCCTCCAACCGCCCGCGCGCCCCCCGCGCTGGTGCGCGCCCCCAGGGGTCGGCCTCCACCCGCTGCCACCTGCTGCGTACTCCGTGCTCTGCGCTCACCGCTCGTTAGTCGCGCGCGACACGGAGATGCCCACTCGCAAGCCGGACGTCCCGCTCTCTAAGTCCAAGGACACGCCGGTCCGCGCCTAAGTACCGGTGTTGGTGCAACCGAACTCGCTCCGCCCTTTTGCGGCCCGACGTGCGGCCTGGCCTACTGGTACGCAGTGACGTTGCCGCATCTCATTGGCTCTAGTCGCCAGGCCCTGCGTCAGCGACCAGCGCGCGCATGCCTGCTAGCAGGGTAGGGTGTACCGCACAGGTGCCCTTCCTGTGGGAGCCTCACTGCCGGGCGCTAGACTTACGTCACGGAGGAGGTTTTGGGCGGGGCTGACATCACCGTCCGGCCTTTGTGTGCATTTGTGTGCATGCCGTCGGGGAGGGTGGAGTGGACCCCCGAGGTGGATCGTGGGCGTTATCCTGCTAAGGTAACGGCTCTTGCGCTCGCTGACGTCGGGCCTAGGAGGACGGCGTTTTGCCTTCCGGGATAGAGACGTCTCCTGGCCACTTCCCTTCAGCTGGCGACCTTTACACGCACTTGGTCAGACTTTCACTTCTGGTGCCAGCGGCACCGGGAGAGCGAGCCTGGAGTCAGGCGTTAGGACGGTTGGACACGTGCACCTGACCTTTCTCCCTCCGCCCTGGGACTTTATAAGTCACCTTCCAGGGCGGGGACGGGCACTGCGGGCGCGCAGAGGCTGGATCGGAGCTCTGGCCCCTCACCTGCCAACACCAGTCTCTCTCCCTCGAGGAAGCAGCACTGTCACACGATGAGCACTTTCTTTGAAATCTAGGCCGATTGCACCACCTGTCACCTAGGTGAAGGTCATGCTCAGGAAGCGAGTGTGGCTGCAGTCATGTTAGAGCGCTGGCTGTGCACTTTCCCTCCAACCAGCTCCCCTGCCGACGTGCTCAGGTGAATCCCTGGAAAGTTTCTTCTGGGCGCCCTTGTCCCTCAGATTCAGCCCCGAGCCCCAGCCGGTTTGGCTCAGTGGGTAGAGCGTCGGCCTGCGGACTGAAGGGCCCCGGGTTTGATTCCGGCCAGGGGCACATGCCTGGGTTGCAGGCTCCATTGCCAGTGGGGGGCGTGCAGGAGGCAGCTGATCAATGATTCTCTCTCATCATTGATGTTTCTATCTCTCTCTCCCTCTGCCTCTCTTAAATCAATAAAAATATATTTTAAAAACTCCAGCCCCCGAGTTCTCATGGATTTTTCCTCTTCGTAGTTACTGAATACGTATTACCTACCGAGAGGAAATCAGTGGGGACTTTTTCTCCGATAGGAATTGGTAATTCGAGCCTCCTTTCTCCCGACCCCAAGTTAAGCAACAGTTGCTTGGAGGTTGAACTAAATGACCTCGGATCCCTTCCAAACCACTGGGCCCATGATTTCTGTTCTAGGCCACCCAATTTCTTTTTCTTTTTAGAAAAATTATTAAATATTTTTATTGATTTTTTTTTTTTTTTGAGAGAGAGAGGAAGGGAGAGGGAGAAACAGCCGTGTGAAAGAATGTCCATCAGCTGCCCCCTTGCTGGGGATTGAGCCCCTGGGCATGTGCCCCAACAGGGTATCGAACCAGCAACCCCTGGGTGCATGGGCTACCGCTCAGACACCTGCCAGGGCTCTTTGTGGTTTTAATTTGCATTTCCCTGGTGGCTAATGACATTGCACATCTATTGTGCTTATGGGCCATCTCTATATATTCTTTGGTGAAATGTTTTTTTGTCCGTTTTCTAATTGGATTATTATTTTACTGTTGAATGTTTAGAGTTAATGTATTCTAGAAATTAGTTCTTTGTTAGATATGTGGTTTGCAAAATATTTTCTCCCGGTAGATAGCATAGCTTTTCATCCTTTTACCAGGATCTTTTTTTTGCACAGCAAAAGTATTAAATTATGATGAAGACAAATGTATGCATTTTTCTCTTATGGAACACATTTTGGTGTCAAGTCCAAGAACTTATGCCTGAATGAAGCAAATCTAACAAGCATTCCCTGCGTAAGGCACACCGCAGACTTCCTGTGTTTGGCTACACTAGACAGCAACTCAGCACTACGCTTGGGGGCCATTTGAAACAGTGAAATCACCAAGGAAAGACACAGAAAATATGAAAAAAAAAATGTGGCAGGAAGTAGACCACAAAAAGGACACTTTGTTTACGGTGTGAGAACTGAAAAAAAGGAGGCAGCATGTGGCCATGTTGGGCCTCAGCCGGGAGCACTCTGGGAGAGTTGATGTCGGTGTTCTGGTAGCCTGGTGGGTGGGGGAGGGGGCTGCCCCTCTAGACCGAGCAGTCAGTACTTTATAAGATCGTTGTGCTGGTTTTCTCTGCTCGCCTCTCTAGATCCATTTCCCACCCTTTTTTTGCCGTAGGACAAGGGTGTCTAAGGACGGTGTCCTCTGAGCCCCCTTGCTCTCGGCTTCTGGTTGGGTTTGCCAGCGGGAGGCACTGTAACACTGGGGGGTTGGGAGTGCTGACCTTGCTATTGCTCCTTCCTGGCACCCCACTATTGAGGTTCCCATAACCCTACCCACATCTTTGTAAATAGTCCCTGCCCGAAACTCCCCTCAGGGGAAGCCTTGGGGGCCTGTTCTGCTGAGACCCTTATTGATAAAACTACTCATTTCCAATTTTCAGAATAGTACCCAGTCCTCAGCTATACCTGTGTTTTGCATGCCAGAAATCCTATTTTACCTTTCTTCAGAAAATAATCCTCAGGGCTTCTGCCAGGATGAGGGAGGGCAGTTACCTCGCACTGTGAAGGAAGCAGGGTGGGGCAGGGAGAGGATCTAGGTAGCAACTGTGCCTTCCCCTTCACTCAACCTTCCTTGATTTAGCAACCCTCCACCCCACTCCACCCTGCCTCATACACGCCTGGTACCGAGTTCCTGAGTGTTTTGAGGATTCTGATGTGTAAAGTGGGCTGTTTTCTCCACTGTCAGGGTAGGGCTCTAGTGTCTCTAGCTCAGTGATGGCAAACCTATGACACGTGTGTCAGAGGTGACAGGCGAACTCATTTTTTTGGTTGATTTTTGTTAAATGGCATTTTAAACATATAAAATAAATATCAAAAATATAAATCTTTGTTTTACTATGGTTGCAAATATCAAAAACTTTCTATATGTGACACGGCACCAGAGTTAAGTTAGGGTTTTTCAAAATGCTGACACACCGAGCTCAAAAGGTTCGCCATCACTGCTCTAGCTAGTTAGGATCCATCGTTTTTATCTATCTCCTTTCCAAATGTTCCTAACATCTCAGCTCCTATTCCCCCTATTGACCTATGCTTTTACCTATATATATATATATAAGCCTAAGCAACATTATAACCAAACGACTGGAATGACCAGTTGCTATGACACGCCCTGACCACCAGGGGCAGGCACTCAACGCAGGAGCTGCCCCCTGGTGGTCAGTGTGCTTCCACAGGGAACCTCTCACCAGCCCGCCAACCTCCTGTGGTCCCTCCCCGCTGCTGGTTGGCCTCCCCTCCCCCCATAGGCCCTGATTTGTGGGGAGGGGGGTGGCTGGCCAACCACCTGGGGTCCCTTCCCCCAGACGGCCAGCCAGGCCGAGGGACCCCACCTGTGCATGAATTCGTGCACCAGGCCTCTAGTATATAGGCTAAAACAAAAACAAAATAAAAACAAAAAAGTTTACTATAGTTTTCATGGACTTTTTAAAGTAAGTGAAATTATATGCATTGGTTCAATCTGTCTTAATCTGGAAACCTCCATAAATATTTTTGAAACTATTTCATGAGCATGTGATGAGCATATTTGGAGTGTATTCTCTGTGGCCTAAGTAAGATCCACTAGCCTTAACAGCCCACAGTGGGGAGTAGGAGCGCTGAGGATGATGACTAGGACAGACTTCTGAATGAAGGCTGCACCACTACTGCACAGATGGGTGGAGTGAATACCCATAGTCAGAGTGCAATTGTCTAGCCCTGCAACCCAGGGCAAGTGCATTCTAAACCCCCAATTCCTATACTGCAGAGGTGCATCTTCCAAAGTTTGTTCTTTGGTATTCTAGTCCAATGATATGCTTTATGATAAAAGGGTCAAATTAGTTTGAGAAATGTGTACACTCTATCCCCTTCACCTTGGGAATTCCCAGATATGTTATATATTAAAGTCTATGGAGAATCCTATCGTAGTCACATGATTTACTTTGTTGCTCCCAGTTTTCTCCAATATTATTTTACCATGTAACTTTTTGCTTCCATAATATCTAATATAACTAGTACTACAGAAAAGACTTTGGAAAATATTCCATAATATTAGCCCAGAATAATTTTAAAGAGGGTGTAACCAAATGACATGTCGGTTATGAAGCAAAAACAAAAAAGAAATCTCAAGCAATGCCTCCTAGAAATTCCTTATGAACTTTCCGTGATAAACTGTCTAAAATAAACCTCTTGGCACATTAAATGAATTTACCTGCATCTGGGGTAGCTTAACTCTTGTGGACACCTTCCAAAAATGATGAGATTTGGCTTAATTAATATCAAGCCATTTGTTATGGTCTAAATGTTCGTTACCCTAAAATTCATATGTTGACATCCTAATCCCCAAATTGATTTATGAGGACGGGGCCTTGGGAGGTGATTGTCATGAAGGCAGAGCCCTCATGAAGGGGATTAGTGCTCTTGTAAAAGAGGCTCCAGAGACCCTCACCCCTTCTACCATGTGAGGACACAGTGAGAACCTCACCAGACACCAGATCTGCCAGCACCATGACTTTGGACTTTCCAGCCATTAGAACTGAGAAATAAGTTTGTTTATAAGCCACCTAGTATATGGTATTTTGTTATCTAGCAGGCCAAACGGACTAAGACACCATCCTTTCTTATCAGAATAAGAACTCACCAGTTATTAAATAAAGCCATTGCCAGATCTTCACAATAGAATCATTTTTTCCCCCTGCATTCAAGAACTGGTTATGTTTCTCTACCACATGTGTAAAGGAAAAGAAACATCTTGCGTAGAATGTGTGCATACAGAGCATTTTGGGTTTCATCTTTTCTACTGACATTTTGTTCATGTTTTACATGTAAAAAGAACAGGGCCTGCATCCTTACTTTATGAAGGAATGTAGTTTGCAGAGTTGTCTATCCCTCAATTGACAGGGCATTTGAGTTTTGTCTTTTGTACCTAATGTTATTTTGTACAAACATTTACATAAAGAGATAGTGTTCACCTATTTATTAAGGTAATATAATTTGTATAGACATCTGTCCATTATTGGACATCTGAGGGTTTTATCCCCCCAGATATTTTTTAAAAACTAATGTAAACTTTGTTTTGGGAAATTACTTGGAATATCATTTGGAAATGAGATGAAAGACTATAAGTTTTTCTGGTTCTAATATTTTATTGCCAAATTGTTAAACTTTTCAAGAAGTCAAAACATCACCTTTTCTGGGTTCCTCTGACCAGATGCAAACTTAAATTCCTGAAAACATAAACCTCATTAGCAAGGTTCATGATGGCTCCTCTATAAAACAGAATCCAGTAACAAGGAAGAAATTCTATTTTCTTTTCTTGCAAGAGGCTGTGTTTTGAAGGGAAAGATGAATATCTCAATTGTAGAAATAATAGGAATTATGGTCATAGAATTGGTGTTTCATCCCTAAATGTACCTTATTCCTAAGGTCTTTATGGTCTTCTCTAATTGATTTATGGAAACGTTTTTGTGCACCAGTTTTTGAAAAAGAGTTCTTAAGCTCAAGCAGGTTGGCCTGAGTCTTGGCCCCTCCAACTTTAGGAATCCAACCCAGAAGAGATTTTGTTTCTTCATCGTTTTCTGTGTTGAAGGTCAGCTGTTCTTCTGGCTTCCTTAAAAAACATCCTAGATCAAGAGCTTCTGAGTCTGGCTTATTTTGTACAGGACTAGGCGTACTAAGGTTAACAGGGTTTTGACACATAGTATGCTGGTCAAGTAAGGCAGATTTAAAATGTTCATATTGAATGTATTGGTTGGGGTGGTAGTGAGGTGCAGGTTGGGGTTTTAATGGCAGCTGTCTCCAGTACAAATCTTCTGTCTTTTTAGTATCTGTAATTTTTGGAAATGGTTGTATGTCATAACCGTTAGTCATATCTTTCGTTGGGTAACAAGGTGGACTTGCAAAGGTAGATAACAAACGTTGTTCTTCCTTAATCTTGTCTTCAATTTCCTGGTGTTTATGGATCATACCTGCTAGTGTGTTATCACGAAGTGCCATCATTTCTGAAGAACTGGGTATGAAGGTATGAAAATTACACAAAACTCTAGGGGTGCAATCAGGACAGGGAGGTGGTCTTTGCTGGACAACAGCCTCCAGAGGACGTTGGTTCTGAATCAGTCGAGCTATTCGTCCATCCAAGGGTCTGGGGGGTTTAAAGACAGGATGGAATTTTTCTGACTGTAGTGGTGGGATAAAAAGGAGAAAAGTGATTAATTAATAAACCTGGCATTGTAAAGGATATTGCCATAAATGGCCAGTCAAAAATCATACCCATTTTCACTGCCTGAGTAAACACAGATGGGTGTAAGAGTACACATTTGACTTTTTTTATATTTAAAGATACTGAAATTTGGGTCTTAATAAACATGTTTTCCTCCTCTACTAGTTTTTATTAATATGGAAAGGGTGTATTTGTACTTGGCTATACAGAAATTCCTCTATGTAGAAATGCTTTGCTTTCAGACTTTCAAAGATGTAAAATAATCATTGGAACAAAATTGCCCATCACCAACAGTTGATGTTAAAAGTTATGGAAAGTTATTTAAATCTGTTATTAGCCTTCTTTATTAGGCCAAGGGCAAGGGTGCTTAAACCTTGGTTCATTGAAAATCAGCTTTGGAGCTGGAAGAAAGCGAGATTCCTAAACTTGATCCTCTGAGATTGTGATTCAGGAATCTGCTTTTTCAACTAACATCTCAGTGATGCTGAGGTTAGTGATGTGCTATGTTGCGGAAACACTGGTCTGAGAGGAATTTGTCATAACTGTCCCTGTTTTTTGAGATGTTTTATAAATATTGTGAACTCAGTCATGTCTGTAACTGCAAAAGTAGTGAGTGTATTGAAAAGCTGATTAATAGGTATATGTCTTTGGGGGGCAGGAGGAGGGAGGGGAGGAGTTGAAGAGGCATGAAGGAACTTTCTGAGATGATGGTAATTTTCAATATATTGCTAGAGGTTTGGGTTATGCATTTGTCAAAACCCATTGAGTGTACACTTAAGATTTGTGCATATCACTGAATGTACATTTTTTAAAAAAATATATATTTTATTGATTTTTTACAGAGAGGAAGGGAGAGAGATAAAGAGTCAGAAACATCAATGAGAGAGAAACATCGATCAGCTGCCTCCTGCACATCTACTGGGGATGTGCCCGCAACCCAGATACATGCCCTTGACCGGAATCAAACCTGGGACCCTTCAGTCCGCAGGCCGACGCTCTATCCACTAAGCCAAACCGGTTTCGGCCTGAATGTACATTTTACCTTAAAAGAAAACACTGCAAACAAACTGAACTGTGGTTAATGATATACATACTGAATGTTGAGAGGTACAGTATGCTTCTGTCTTCAATTTACTCTGAAGTGCATAAAAATAACAAGGATGGGTGGAGGGATGGAAATATGGATTCTGTGATAAGTATAGTAAAATGCTCATGGTAGAATTGAGGAGATGGGCATATGCATATTAACTGTAAAACTGTTTAAACTTTTCTGTGTGTTTGAACATTTTTATATATTGAAGAAAAAAACTAAAAAAGAATGGATATATGATGATAATGGAATAGAGACGGCAGAGATAAAAATGAGAATGGTGAGATAGTAAAAGTAGTTTGGACTTAGGAAAAAAATGAACTGAGGAACATACTTTTGGAACCTTCTCTGTTCATAGTTGGAAGAATTTCCATACTACTTGTAACAAATCTGTTACAACCTTTAATCAGGTTTGAGTAGATACTATGAAAAAAAAAAAAAAAAGAAAAAAACCCCTAGCTCTTTGAAATGCTTTGTTAAAATTATCATAAAGAAAAAGTATAGCCCTAGATGGTTTGGCTTAGTGGGTAGAGCAGCAGCCTGTGGACTGAAGGGTCCCGGGTTTGATTCCTGGTCAAGGGCACATGCCCGGCTGTGAGCTCAATCCCCAGTAGGGGGTGTGCAGGAGGCAGCCGATCAATGATTATCTCTCATCGTTATATTTTTTATTTCTCTCCTTTCCTTTCTGAAATCAGTAAAAATAAAATATTAAAAAAATAAAAAGTATAGGGTGTATCATATCCTACTTTGACAGCATCCCTTTATGAAGAAGCAGTTTTTAATACCGTTATTTTATTCTACTACAGCAAAATATTTCATATACATATTTATTACCACTAACCCCTGCCTTCCTAGAGTTGTTATTTATGTTTTAGTTAGAAACCAGCAAGATTCACGGAAACTTCCAACTATTTTAGGCATTTTTATCTTGCTATTAATAAAAATGTAGGTGTTGTTCTACTTGTACAATAATTTTGCACATAATATTCTTGACAGACATCCTTTGTACAACTGTGCATATATTTCTAAATAAAAATGATAAAACTGCTTCCTCAGGGTAAACTCTGTGGAAGTCTGGACAGCTGCTGAACACACCTAACAAAAGTAGATGTATCATCTTTTTAAAAAATTTTATTTTATTTTTTTACATGCTTTTATTGATTTCAGAGAGGAAGGGAAAGGGAGAGAGAGATAGAAACATCAATGATGATGAGAGAGAATCATTGATCGGCTGCCTCCTGCACACCCCCTACTGGGGACCCTTCAGTCTGCAGGCCGATGCTCTCTCCACTGAGCCAAACCAGCTAGGGTTATATATCATCTTTTGTAGCCTTAGAGAATGCTAGTTGAAAGTGAATGACACAGCACAGTCTATGGAACTACTCTGGTGTTAATGATTTTATATCGCTTTGGGAAATACTGAAGCTAGTATAAAAAATTGTGTGCAGTTCAGTCTAAAAGAGTTCATATTGAAATAGCTTATAGTTGTCTTTTATGTGTTTTTCCACAGTTTACCTCTTTGAAAATATTAATTTTGTTTTAAAAACTTTGTAGTTTTAGAGGATAAAATTTAGGCCCCAAATAAAACAATAAATGAATACTATTAGGTCATTTTATTTTATTTACATAATCATAAAGGGCTTGATCATTTCTTTCAGGTCACTTCACATAATTAAGAAATCTCTGATATTTACAGAGAATGTACTGGCTTTTGGTTGTAATTCAGCCAACACTCAATCATTGTGGATATCAGAAAGAAGCCTTTATCTCTTCAAAAGCAGTGATAATGTACAAGATATACAATTATGCAAAGATTCACAGAATTTAAGAATCTCATTAAATTACTAGGTAAGCATTTGTAAAACAATGCCATTGTAAATTTTAGCAATAGTAACAGTATACAATGTTTTTTTTAGAAAACAACCAGTTCTGTGAAGAAAAAAAGAAACCTACTTTGTTCTTCAAAAGAGTGGAGAGAGGTATTCAAGACAGTTTAGATCAATTCAGAATTAACTTCTAAAATGAGTTAAAATGTCCGTTTTCTAGTTTACTCACCAATATTCAAAAAGCAAATAAGAAGTGGGCAAAGCAAGAAAGAGTCCAACATGTGGATACTTTCCCCCCAAATAACTGAGAGTTGACTGCAATTACTTACAGGTTGTGGGTCAAATCCTATCTGTCCAGTTAACTCTGCTATCGCCTTTTCATGGTAATCATCCAGTTCAAGGGGGTTCATGGGCCCCAGACCTTAATAGAAACATCATGTCTTATTATTTTGTTAAATGAAAAATGGCATGTAAGTGACCTTTTAGAGAAAAACTCACCCACTCCCCTTTGTAATATAATTAGAACAATAAAATGAAAACCAACTTTACCTCCTGGTTACCTGCTAAGAGAAACTTACCACCCACCTGAATTTCTATTGGTACTTTAGATTAAGAAACAGGGGGAAATATTAGATGAAAGCTTATAGCAGCATTTGTCAATGATCTAATATGTTCTTTTTACTTGTATTAAAGTGAACTCATACCTGTGAAATCATGAGTGTATGAACTGATCCAGTGGGACCGCTCAATATTTCTTTGTATGTTGGCTTCTTTTTGAGAGTTAACAGGATCCCATGAATTTAAAGAAGTGTTAGGAGCGAAGGTTTTAGGAGGCTTGGGGTAGAATACTGGCTTGTTTTTCTCAACACATTTAGGAAACTAGAATATGAACATAAAAGATTATTACAATTGATGTCATCTAGTAGAATAAGAGCTGATTCACTATCTCAATAAACAGTGGCAATTGTTTTTATTTTATTTTTAAAATATATTTTTATTGATTTCAGAGAGGAAGGGAGAGGGGGAGAGAGAAAGAAACATCAATAATGAGAGAGAATCATCTATCGGCTGCCTCCTGTACGCCCCCTATTGGGGATTGAGTCCATTACCCGGGCATGTGCGCTTGACTGGAATTGAACCTGGGACCCTTCAGTCCTCAGGCTGGTGCTCTATCCACTGAGCAAAACTGGCTAGGGCTAATTTCTTTTTGATTCTACACAAATATAATGGTTTGTACAGTAAATTGTAAATCTTGCTTAAAATCTCTCATTTACTCTATGCATATTTAGAGTTACTTAATATAGTTTAAATCATAAGAATAGAGTTGGGGGACACACAGTAACTGAAATACAGTCCTCTTCCACCTTCTTTCAGGAGGAACCTTATTTTGGTAATTGTGGAATTGTTACAGAACTGCCCAAACTATCTGAAATCAGCTAAGAAAACGACAACAAAAAATGTGAATCCTGGTCAAACTCTCAAAATTTTCACCCAGATAGAATATAAAAGTAATCAATCTTTTGGACTCTGAGAAACATATAGAGTAAAAACATTTTTTACTTTGTTTTAAACACACATTAAAAATACTTACGTCATAATACACACCCTGACCTGGCCACATCAAGGCTTTCTTCTTTGAATCCATGGGAATATCAAGCAGTTCATGTCTGTAAGGATTACCTGGAATTTTTAGGGCAAGCACTGTTATCCTGAATATATAAGAACAATCTTCTAATTCATGGGATTTATGGGTGCAGTAAATAGAAACAAGACAATATGAGGTAGAGAGAAATGCAGGTGCACATTTTAGCTATATAGTTACAGCTTGCTTTGACTTCTTGACCTCCTCCCCCCTTAATACACAGCGTATGGGCCACAAAGACTGAGAATGACTCTCTAACCACAGTGCTCCCAGTGGTAGGAGGGGGAATCGTACTTTACCTTTCTTTGTTAATGAATTAGGTAAATTATAAATCTTCCTGGATCCTCTTTCTAGTTTAGCAAATATAATTCTAAACTACCTGTTTTGGCTTTTCCCTGCCTAAATATCAAGAAATGTAGTACTTGATTACCAAAAAGGTATTGAAAGAGAACATCTTAAACAATACAGCTTCCTAGGTATTGGTGGTACCGTGTTCTCCCCTTATCCGCAGGGGATATTTGAGACTGAGGATAGTACTGAACTCTCTCTATACTATGTTTTTTCAGGCTGATAACGCAGATGCCTCTAAGTGACTAATGAATGGGTAGTACCATACAGCATGGACACGCAGGACAAAGGGATGATTTATGTCAGGGTGGCACAGAGTGGGACATTGGGAGAGTTCATCACCCTACTTAATGGCATGCAGTTTCAAACTTATAAACTGTTTATTTTTGGAATTTTCCATTTAATATTTTCAGACCATGGTTGACAGCAGGTAACTGAGTAACAAAAATAGTGACTGCTAACACTTATCTCTATTACCTATGAAGTAGGTACTAATATTCCTGTTTTATAGATTGAGAAGTGGAGGCACAGAAGTGAGGAAACTTTCCCATGGTCTATGGTGAGTAAGTGGCATAGCCAGAATTCAACCCCTGCAGTCTGACTCCATAGTCCGTGCTGTTAAACATTCCACTGTAATATTTCTCAAAATGTTACTGACCCCTGTAAGGTACTGAGGTTGATAGTAATGGCAGGACCTATTCTTATGTTTGGGTTCAATTATTCATGTACAGAGGACCTGAGTTACAGGACAGTTCTTGGGTCTTACCTTCCTCACAGCCCACATTCATTCAACAAGTATTTATCTCTGCCTACCGTGTACCTCTTCTGTCACCTTCAGTTACCTTCAGTCTTTTGCCGTAGGTTTCTTCTCTGTTTTGAGGTGTCTAGTGTGGGACAGACTTGAAGACTAGTGTATGGGTTTAGCATCCTCTATAATAAAACTAATCTGGGAAGACCCCAATGTTTGCATCTGTGATAAAATGCTCCCAGGTGTTAAAAGGAACTGAACAAACTGCTCCCATCACTTTCTGAGTCCTATTTCAATGAGGATCTTTCACTTTCATCACGGCTGCTACATCCATAATGCTCTGAACCCACCACTGTTTCTTGTGCTGATGACCTGAAGATGGAATTTTAAAAAGCTAAACCATAGGAGAGAGCAAAAAGGAAATAAAAACAAAATATAAGTAGACTATAAACAACCAGTTCTACAATGTTTCTGACTCTGCCATGGGAGGTTCTGTAGAAAGAAGAAAAGGTAAGGGCACCTGCAGAGATTCTGATTTAACTGGTCTGTGGCGAGGCCCCCGCTGATTCTGAAGTGCAGCCACAGTTGAGAACAACTTTCTGATGGTCATACTTTTGTGACTTGAATCCTTTGCCCTTCTTTCTTTAATTTTATTATTGAATAAACTCCAAATATAAGAAAAATTAACCGTGTTCTGATTTTAAATTACATCTTACCTTTTGTCTTCAAAATCAGTGTATCATAAGGCTTCGTTGGCACAGTTGGGGGAAATGGCTGTTGGCCTCGGGCGTTAATGCCAGTGTAGCGATCCTTAGGTGATGTGAAGGTTGGGAACATGGCACCGCGACAGATGTGTGTGTGGTAGGGATGTTCAACTGGATACGGGGAGCAGATTTCACTGAGATTTAGTTGAGCAAACAAAACAAAACAGAATAGGTGCAGTTTTAAAAATTAATCACTAAATATTTATTGGGACCTTCTTTATGGCAGATTCTGTACCATCCCAAGATTGCAGGTTCAATCCCGAGTCAGGGCACATACGAGAATCAACCAGTGGTTGCAAAATAGGTGGAACAATGATCGATGTTTCTCTCTTTCTCCTTCCCTCAAGTCAGTCAATCAATCAGTCAATCAATAAAATATTTTTGTAAGACAAAAAATCTGGACTCCAGGCAAAAGTCATTTAGGAGGCCAGTCAGCTCTTTTTTTGTTTGTAAAGGAATTAGGTTTTCTTGCCCTTGTCACAAACTCTCTCACCTGAACCTATTTTTGAATTGGGTATAGCATTATTTTATTGCTGATCATTAAAACCTTTTTCAGTTTACTTACTTTGCTTAAAAAGTGCCACATCAACTACTACACAGGACACAAGGTTGCCAACTCTAATGATATGAGAAGAGAATCAGGGCATTCCTAAATTCCAAATGACTGACATTCCTGAGTCATGACAATTAGTGTAGTAACTGCTCTTTCAATGAAGCAATACTGACTATTTCATTTTATATACTACACATTTGTTATAAATAAAAATTTCCAGTGTCCAATTCTGTGGATTCCATAGTAAACCATTCCCATAAATTAATTTCCTCTTTAAATCTACTTGAAAATAAGCATTTATAGTTTGAGCAAACTGTGTGAATAAAGTAGGAATGCACACATCCGTGCTCATGGAGAGTGTCCGATCTACTTGAATCAGGAAAGGATGGTGTTTGCTGTGGTCTAGTACAAAACCCATGTTCTGGCTGGCTGGTGTAGCACAGTGGTCGGGCGTCGACCTATGAACCAGGAGGTCATTGTTCGATTCCTGGTCAGGATATGTGCCCAGGTTGTGGGCTCGATCCTCAGCTTGCAGAAGGCAGTTGATTGATGATTTTCTCTCTCATCATTATCTATCTATCAATCTATCTATCTATCTATCTATCTATCTATCTATCTATCTATCTATTTATCTATCTATCTATCTCCCCCTTCCTCTCTGAAATCAATACAAATTTATTTTTAAAAAAGTAGAGATTACTCATTACTTTAGAAAGTAAGTTTTAAGGGCCAAGAACATGTTAAATTACAACAAAAGAACTACATGAATTCCATAAACCATTTCTGGGGAGTGGTCTCCTTGATAGGAAGTAAATTTGCAAAATGTGTGTGTAGTTCTCAGAATCTTCTGGTTTTGTCAGTGGCCAGGATTTTGGCTTCATGAAGGGGTAAAAGGTGGGGGTTAGGAAGGCAGGGCAGAAATTTTTTCCCCTTTAGATTCTAGAAATGTGTATTTCCTAGCAAATAGTATTAAGTTATATCTAGTAATGATTCAGGAAGATGTTACTTATTCTAAGACCTGAAAACTATGGACTCTGTATACTGTGAGTCTATGTATGTTATGAGATTTCATTCAATATATTGCAAAGGTTATATTTGTTTGTTAAAAAACATTGCAAAATTATACCTTCCACTAAATTTTCAGGTTTTATCCTACTCAGGTTTTGAATACAACAGTATTAAATGACCAGAATGTATTTTTATTCCTTTAAGGAATAATATATTTTGCAGAAAATATTATGTTCCTGGTTATATTAAATGATTTATAAAGGTTACTTTCATTTTGTGTCTTGAGTCCCTAAATAGAAAAGAAATGATAAGAAAAGGCAGAACATCATTCACTTAACCTCACAGGCATTTAAATAAAGGAATTTGGTTTGTATACATCGTTCAGTTAGAGGCATGGGCTGTCTGAGCAAGATTTACCAAGATGTTTAACAAGATGATAACAGCTCTTTCCTGGGGATGTTTGAGGACCATGTCAAAGGAAGAGACTTTGGAATTTATCAGGCTACAAGCAGACAGGTGATCTGAGAAAAAGAACCCAACAAAAAGGGCTTTACTTTTCATATTTCTATTAAGAGAATTTGGGAAGTCCAAAACAAAGGTCTTCACATAGTTGTGTTTTTTAAAACCCCAAAACAACTAAGATTTAAAAATTTCTTTTGCCTTTTTGTTGTTGTTGTTAATCTTCACCAAAGGATATTTTTCCACTGATTTTTAGAGAGTGGAAGGGAGAGGGAGAGACAGAGAGAAACATCGACATGAGAGAGAGACATTGATCGATTGCCTCCTGCATGCACCTCAACCAGGTCTGGGAAACCTGCAACCAAGGTATGTGCCCTTGATTAGAATCGAACCTGGGACCCTTTAGTTCATGGGCTGATGCTCTATCCACTGCACCAAACTGGCTAGGGATAAATTTTAATAGCCTTTTGAGCAGATCTTACCCTGTAACATAATTTTAAAATGTTACCTTATTATTTTCAGTTAAGACTGACAGGTACTTTAGTAGCATCAAGCACACCTAGTGTTTAGATCCTGTTTTCTAATACCATTCTCCCATAGAAGGAACTGGGCTCCTTGGAGAAATGGCTGACTCTAGGACTGGGGCAGGAAATATATGAGTGTGTAGCGTCTTGTACGCAAGAAAGTAAGGAACTGTTCAAAGGAAAATAAAACCCTCACAACAGTAAGTGATATAGTACTAAACAAACAAACAAACAAACAAACATGTCAGAAGGACACCACACGGATGGGTATGTGGATATAGGAGCCAACTGAGAGAGCTCCCAGTGGTCAACCTGAGTAACAGAACAAGTAAAGTAGTACAGGGTTACTACTAAAGTACCAAAGTACAACATGAGTATCCTTGAGTCCATATTGATATAAGCGGATCATAAATAAATAATGGGGTAGAACAATGCCAGTAAGTTATGTAAGTACGTTTTCCTCAAGGAGGGGGAGCATAATTCTAGATCTCTAAGTGTAGGCTGTCTAGAATGACTTTCTTCTAAAGAGTACAGTATGGAAAGGGGAGAAAACGAGTAACTGTACAATGGGGAGACCTGGTAAACATTACCTCAGCCAGGTAATCAAGGTCAACATCAACAGTGGTAAGTTATGTTGATAGCATGTACTCTTTTAAATAATTAAAAAAATTTCAAATAGCGCCAGTCAATGAAAGAAAAATACCACATGATCTCACTCATTTATGGATAATTAAGACCATTATAAACTGATGAACAAAAATAGATACAGAGGCAGAGCAGCATTGAACAGATTGTCAAACTACAGTGGGAAAGCCGGGGAGGGTTGGAGGGGGGCGGTAAGAGATCAACCGAAGGACTTGTATGCATGCATGTAAGCATAACCAATGGATGCAAGACACTGGGGGGTAGGGGAGGCCAGGGGATGGTCAAGGGGAAAAAAAAAAGGAGACATATGTAATACTCTTTGTAATACTTTAAGCAATAAAACAAAATTTAAAAAAAAATTTCAAATAGCATGTACTCTTGATAGGATGTGATAAAAATGGCACTTTAGCTCTTCCGTCCCCAAACACACTAGCTGAGTCCAATTATGAGAAAAACACCAGACAAATCCCAACTTGGGGACATTCTGCAAAGCATGTGACCTGTAATCCTCAAAAGTGTGTAGACCATAAAAAAAACTGTGAAATGGTCACAGCCAAAAGGAACCTAAGGAACTAAGGAGACTACCAAATTCTTGGATGGGATCCTGGAACACAAAAAGGACCTTATGGGAAAAACTGAGGAAATCTGAGTAAAGTATGGACTTTATATTTGGCTCATTCATTGTGACATATGTACCATACTAATGTAAGATGCTAATAACAGGAGAAACTGGGTGTGAGGTATATAGGAACTCTACTGTTTCCCAATAATTTTGTAAATATAAAACTGTACTAAAAAAGTTTGTTTAAAAAAAAGATTAGCAGGGCATATAATTGGGGGAAATCAATGATACTCTAACTTTGGACCTGTATCAGCCTCTCCCACATTCATGAAAAGTCTCATGTGTCCCCACCCTAAGACCTTTGAATCACCAATACATTTTTTCCTTGATTAGAACAGAGAAGGACCTGGCTGGGTATCTCAAATGGTTAGAGCACCATCCCAATATGCCAGGGTTGCGGGTTTGATCCCTGGGCAGGGCATATACAAGAAGCAACCAATGAGTGCATAAATAAGTGGAACAAGAAATCATGTTTCTCTAGAATCAATACATTAAAAAAACAAAAGAACAGGGAAGGGAAATACAAGTGTATACTTACCCTACTGCTGAATTAGGTGGTTTGGGCAACCTAGAATAAAAACAGGAAACGAATCCTAATTTATATTAAGGACTTTTTAAAGTTTACATTTCTATTAGAAACTTGCTTAAGAATAAAGAAGTATCCAATTTTCCAGCTATAGTGTCTTTTATATAATATTGACTTCATAATATCCTGATTGACTTTCTGGAACAATGAATAGCTAACCAGAGAGATATGATGTCATCCTATCTCAGTTGTCTATTGATCATTTTTTTACCATTCTGTTACTCTAATTTCAGTCCTACTAAACACCCGTTGTGCATTTCTTACTTGCAGTGCAGGTAGGATTGCTACTTGTAATGATAACAGAGCTCTGTTCTTATTGACATTCACCCTCATAGTCAAGCGGTAGCAGCCTGCCAGTGTGCATGTGGTACAATTACACGACCTAAAGTGACCTGAGTACTGTGTGCTTTGTCCTTTTGCCCAGGATTGCTGATCTCTCCATTGACAGAGAGGCTAGAACAAAACTGAACAAGGTACTGAAGGTACGCCTTTTCTGAACAAGTTCATCTGAAGTTTGTGTACTCACTAAATATGCTGAGCCCTGCGTGCCAAGAAGTAATAGTGCAGCCCAGGAACAAAGTCCACACTAGGCAAAGATTGTCATCCATTTTCATTGGGTCTAACAATTAGTTTCTAACTATACAAATATTTCTAAATATTTCAGGTGTAAAAAATGAACAGAATGTTAATCAGTTGATAGTAAATATCAGTAAAATTGAGTATATTCTTTTAATTTTTTATGTTTTTCTATTTAGGAAATGGTATATTAGCCATATAATTTTATTAGTCTATATTATAAATACATGATTCATATGAGCTATAACATGTTTATGCCCTTCTTTATTTAGACTCTAAGTTTGTGGGTTTGGAACTTAAAAAAAAAATACATGTCTTGTCTTCCGGTTATATTTCTGGTTGAGTTGGGGAACAGGGGGCAATGAATATAACAATCGAAGGGATCTAGAGTTAGTAGATTGGCTATTATTTGTGAAACATTGTCAGCATCTAAAAATTTTCTCATGTGACACATTTAGTGATGGCATTGACAAATGTGTGCCTAAAATTGATTTGATTCAAAATGGAAATTTTTTTTAAAGAAAAAGGAAAGCTTCTAAAGACAATCCTCAAAGTTTGAAAATAAAGTGAATGAGCCCTAGCTGGTTTGGCTCAGTGGATAGAGCATCGGCCTGGGGACTGAAGGGTCCTGGGTTCGATTTCGGTCAAGGGCACATGCCCAGGTTGCAGGCTCGATCCCCAGTAGGGGGCATGCAGGAGGCAGCCAATCAGTGATTCTCTCTCATCATTGATGTTTCTCTCCTTCTCCCTTCCTCTCTGAAATCAATAGAAATATATTAAAAAAAAGAAGATAAAATGAATGAAAAGAAAATATGCTCAGAGACACCAATTCCTTGACCTGAACCAGTCATACTCTTACCTACTTTTCAAAGTTAACTAATCCCAAAGGGATAAACAGGGCCTACTAACCACAAATATGTCTTTTTGGCTCCCTCTTGTGGCTAAACTCTATATTAACTTCTTACTCAGAAATGAATTCATAATTTGTTAAAGGCAAAGAAGGGATATTTTCAGTTACTTCAATATTGTCAGTGTTTTATTTTTATCTGAAAATTAAAAAGTATGATTTTGTATTGTATACCACCAACTATTTCAAAGAGTAAAAAATAATTACCATGTATTCCTTATCCAAAAGAGACTTAGGGAATAGTCTTTTTAAGAGTTATTTGTAGATTATAATAATGAATGTCTCATAAAATTCCAATTAAAATTTTTGTTGAGGGCACTTAGCATTTTCTGTGAACCTTTAAAGATATGTAAATATTAGATTGAGTAACTAGGTCAAAAGCAGGGAAATGGACCAAAGTGGCCTATTTAAATCCCTTCGAACATTATAATCTAATTTATATTTCCTACTTTTTCCTCACTTGTTTAAATATTAGAATCAGTGAGTTTAGGATTATTTGTTTTATTTTTGTCATTTGTTTGGTCTTGGTTTCTATTATTAATGATCTCTATAAAAAAAGGAACACTTGTATTTTCTAAAAGTTCCTATTTTGGTTTTTTAAAAAACATTTATCATATAACTCATTTTCACTTAAAAAATGTTATTTGGCCTTGCTGGTGTGGCTCAGTGGTTGAGTGATGACCTATGAACCAGGAGGTCAGGGTTTGATTCTCTGTCAGGGCACATGACCTGGTTGCGGGCTCCATCCCCAGCAGGGGGTGTGCAAGAGGCAGCTGATCATTGTTCCTCTATCATTGATGTTTCTATTTCTTCCTCCCTCTTCCTTCATCTATGAATTCAATACAAATATAAAAAATGTTATTTGATCTAACATAAGAAAAAGAAACCCCGAACTTACAAAGAATCATTTCCATAGATGTCACTTTTTTTGTTCTGTGTCAAATAATAGAACTGTTCAATAGGAAGCCTTCTGAAAAGAAAGAAGAAATTAAATTGAACACTTTTTCAAATTAACACAGTGTAACAGTGAGACAGGGAAAGGCAAATAGCAAATAGACTAATACAACCATGTGTATTGGGAAATTCAGTATATGAAAAGGTGGCATTTTATTTTATTATTTAATCTTCACCTGAGGACATGCTTAGAGAGAGAGAACATTGATGTGAGAAACATTGATCCTTTGCCTTCCATATACACTCCAAGTGGGGATTGAACCCACAGCCCAGGTATGTGCCCTGATCAGGAATCGGACCAGCAACCTTTTGGTACACAGGCAGATGCTCAACCAACTGAGCAACTCGGGCTGGGAAAAATGGAGGCATTTTATATCAGTGGAGGAGGATTTACTTTCAATATACAATGCAGGAAAAATTCAATAGCTATTTGGAAAAAATAGATTTATATTTCATACTACTCACAAAGATAGTTTCAGATGGATTCAAAATCTAAATAACTAGGGACTACATACAATTATTAAAATAAAATATACAAGAATGCATTTTTCCTTGGTGATAGGAAAAACATTTTAAATAATATTTTTATTTTAAAAGTCAAAACCCAAAAGTAAATACAATAACATCAAATGAAAAACGTGAAGTCAGGACAGCATAAAAAGTTCAAATAAAACAGACTGGAGCCCTGGCTGGTGTGCCCTGAGAGGTCACCAGTTCAATTCTCTGTCAGGGCACATGCCTGGGTTGCAGGCTCCATCCTTGGTAGGGGGCATGCAGGAGGCAGCTGAGCAATGTTTCTCTCTCTTTCCCTCTTCCTTCCTCTCTCTCTAAAAATTAATAAAAACGTATTTAAAATACAAAACAAAACATAGGTTGGAAGAAATACTTGCAATAAAGATATGTAAAGGATTAATATCCAGAACATAAAGAACTAATAAAATCTATAGCTAAAAGACAAACTATAAAAATGGAGAAAAATAAGATAGATAGAAAAGGAAATGTAATGGCTATACCTAAGAACAAAATTTCTCAACCTAATCTGAGAATGCATTCGATAACCAAGATATTATTTACCGGTTGGGGGGGTTATACAGTTTGATACTATAATACAGTTGGGTTTTGAGTGTGGAGAAATGGATACTTTTAGCTACTACCAAGAGAATATAAAGCACTTGGGCTCTATCTACTAAAATTAAAAATATTTATATATTGTGACCCCAAACTTCCACTTTGGATTTTCCCTAGAGAAACGTTTCTGTACAAACATATTTATTACTTATAGTTAATGCAAAAAAATTACGAGAATGGTTAAGTAATCTATGATGTATCCATGTTGTGGAACACTGAGAAATTAAAAAGATAAAAAGAACTAACTTGCCTAATACTATATATCAAATGTATCCACATCCTATATAATAAAAGGGTAATATGCAAATTGACCCTAATAGCAGAATGACTGGTCACTATGACACACACTGACCACCAGGGGGCAGACGCTCAATGCAGGAGCTGCCCCCTGGTGGTCAGTGCGCTCCCACAGGGGGAGCTCTGCTCAGCCACAAGCCAGGCTGATGGCTGCCAGTACAGCGGTCGTGGTGGGAGCCTCTCCTGCCTCCTCAGCAGCGCTAAGGATATCCAACTGCAGCTTAGGCCTGCTCCCTGCTGGCAAGTGGACATCCCCCGAGGGCTCCCGGGCTGCCAGAGGGATGTCTGACTGCCAGCTTAGGCCCAATCCCCTGGGGAGCGGGCCTAAGCCAGCAGGTGGTCATCCACCAAGGGGTCCCAGACTGCGAGAGGGCACACACCGGCTTGAGGGACCACCGCGAGTGCACAAATTTTTGTGCACCAGGCCTCTAGTATAAAATAATACCATATTATTTTCAATGGGTGCCCATATAATTCTGTAACTAAAGGTGTGAAAGGAGATACAGGGTAGTGGTGACTGCAATTCTCTCCAGGAAAGAGACTGAGATTGGTGGGGTGGGCCTTTTAGATTTTTAAAAAAGATTTTTTTTTTCCAGAGCAGTTTTAGGTTCACAGCAGAGTTGAGAGGACGTTTTTAGAGCAGGCATCCTATCTTTGGGGAAACTACTTATTGGTAATTGGTTCAGAGCACATGCCACACTCTTTAGGACAACACTCAGCCATAACTGAATAGTATTTCACACTACTCAAAAAGATAACTTCTGATGGTTAAAAATCAAAGGAATTGAGAGAAATACATACAAATATTAAAATAAAATAGACAAGAATGTATTTTTTTTCTTGGTGGTAGAAAAACATTTTAGATACGATTTTTCTTTTAAAAGTCGAAAACATCAATTAGTTGTCTTCCACATGTACCCTGACTGGGGATCAAACCCACAACCTGGGCCTGTGCCCTGAGCAGGAATTGAACCCGTGACCCTTCAGTGTATGGGAGGAAGCGCCAACCTAGCCACACCTGCCAGAGAGGCAAGGGTTGAATTTAAAAGGTGCAATGGTCTTACCAGATTTGCAGAATGGTAGAATAGCCTATTGAAGATTCGGTTATGGCTGAGTGTTGTCCTGGAGTGTGGCACATGCACTGAACTACTGACCAATAGTTTCCCCCAACGACAGAATGCCTGGCCTAAAAAGCACAGGGTGTAAGTGGGAGACTGCCTCTGACTGTTTTCTTCCTGTTACACTTGAGAACTAACTTTTACTTCCTGCCCACCCCTGGGGCTATGCTGGTCTAGAGGTCGAGAGAGCAGTGCTTCCATCAAGAGAACACAACAACGGTCCCGTTGAACTGGAAGTTGAAGGGATGCTGAGGTAATTGGGGCTCCTTTTGACTCTGGAGAAAACAGGCAAGAAAGGACTGTACCAAGTAGGCTGGGATGATTGATCCTTAACATCAAGGACAAGAGGACTGCTGCTATACAATGAATGGGGGAAAGGAGTATTTCTGGAACCTAAATAAGCTTTTGACACCTCCTAGGATTGCTTCCAGTGGCAATGGAATACTGTAGCAGCCTCACACTAAGAGCTTAGATCTCCCAGGAACAGAATTTGGGGTTGTTCCATCAGGTAATGAACTACCAGCTCATGTACTGGCTGAGGGCAAGGGAACTTGGAATGGGTAGTGGAGGAAGGAAATTATAACATAAGAGCCTCATGCCAGTAGAAATAAGGTCTAGTCACATCCCATATTTTCTTCCTTGTTGTGTCCTATATACTTTTATGCATTAACTTTTACTTTTCCTTATTATTTCATATAGGGTGTGTTGGTGATAGGTTTATTAAGTGCATCCATGTGGACTGTCATGACAAGATTATGACCGAACTAGACAGGAGTGAATGTACACAGAGATCCTAGACTTGGAGCTGGATGCAGGAACTGATGAGACGGTGAGCACATTTTCATTTGTCTGCTTTTTACTGCTTTACTTAGGCTTTGAAACGGTCATTGGCTGCCACATGTTCCTGTTGTTACTGTTTCTCTCTCTAGCTTTGACTTGTCTTTCCTAATTTCTTTTAACTGCTTTAGAACAACAAGCTAGTTAGATTATTAGTAAACTAGGTAACCAAGATTGCTAGAGAAAGCAGGAGTAAGTAAGCTGTGTGTGAAAGTTTGATGGATTTTATTTTAATAAATAAATTTTTAATAAAAAATGGATTTTTTTATTAAATGGATTTTAAAAAATAAATTTCATAATTTTTAGCAAATAATTCATGTGACATTATATTTACTGCTCAGATTTATCTTTGCTTTCTCTTCAGTTTTAACCTGTTTTAAATAAAGTTACTGAGTGACTTTAAGATTTATAAATGATTATTGAGATATTTTAATAACTGAAAACAATGCCCAATAGATTCTAATAACTACAGATTCATGAACAAATTAGAAATCAAAAGTTCCAAAAATTCAAGAACATCTGTACACATTAGGCCAGCTATTTGCTCAAGCAAAAACATTTTTAATTAAATCTCTCAGGATATTCCCATTTAGTTTTAGATAAAATGAGATTAGAAAGGGAATTAAATTAATAATCAAAATTTCTGATAATAACACTTGAACATCTCTAAGGACAGCAGATATCCATAAACACAGATTTTTTTTTTTTTACTGACTTCACAATTAGATATTATATAATTAGTTTTTCCATCTGTGTCTTCTTATAAATAGTCAAAGAAATAAGTTTGGAGGCAGATTTAAATGAGAAAGGACTCACAATAGAAATAAAAATGAATAATAAATACCTCTGTGTGAAAGGCAGAAGGATTACTTACCTTGGCCAGGTATCTCCACCATATCCATAGTGCTGATGTCCCTTGCCCATGGCATGGAGAGGGTCACATTTTGGCCTGTGTTCCTCAGGGAGTGAAATGGGTACCATCCCACCATATTCCTTGTCAGCACCCCATGGAAGCCTGCATTGTTGGAGCGACTCCTTCAATTCCTGATACCTGTGAGAAAAGAGAGACTTTTAAAATAGCTTCAGTATGGAATACTATGGTCTGAATGTTTGTCCCCCCAAATTTTTATGTTGAAATCCTAATGCCCACTGTGATGATATTCAGGAGGTGGGGCCTTTAGGAGGTGGCTAGGTCAGGAAGGCGAAGCCCTCATGAATGGGACTAACACTCTTACAGAAGAGACCCAGAGAGCTTGCTGGCTTTGCCACCAGCTGAAGATACAGCAAGAAGGTGCCAGCGACGAACCAGGGAGAAGGCTCTCACCAGAACAGGAGCCTGCCGGAGCCACGATCCTAGACGTCCAGCCTCCAGAACTGTGAGAAATACGTTTGTTGTTTACGAGTTACCCAGCTACCTAGTCTGTGGTAGTTGGTTAGAGCTGCCCAAATGGCTAAGACAAGCTTCAAAACTATTTTTAGATTATATTTTCAGATTACAGAATTCTCAGTGCTGGGCAGATTATGATATCGAGACTGTTATTTAGGCATCATTGGACTGCTGAGGGAAGGTTAAATTCTTGAGGGCTTATAGATTATCTGTAGTTTTTTTCTTCTTCAATAATAGTTGTAGTATGTATGCTTACATCTTTTAAAAGTTTTTATTGAGCTATAACTCACATGCCATATAACTCATCCATTTAAAGCGTACAATTAGGTTGTTTTTAGTATACTCACAAATATGTCACTTTCCAGAATTTTGAACATTACATTCCAATCTTGGGAGGCTTAATTTAGCCAGCAGTGATTATTGGAAGGCATGATTAAAGGAAAGCTCAGAACAAAGATACTTTAATTTTTAGTTGGCAGAGTGCTAATAGTCAAAAAAATATTTAGCAATCAGAAAGCAATGGAATGAATCCAGAAACAAAATGGGAACGTATAATGAAATCTGAAGCAATTGTCAAGGCACTTCCTTAATTAATATGTTTGTCTCCCTAATGAACAAGACAACTTGCTAGAGCAAGCATGTCAAACTTGCGGCCTGTGGGCCGCATGTGGTCCACAATGAATACTTTTACGGCCCAGCCAACATAGCGGTATGTAAGAAACGTTTTAATAAAAATTTCATAACTTAATTTTTACAATATCCTGTTATACATAATTATTTATAACGAACTACAACGTTTGTTAATACTGATTACTATAATCCTGTTGCATTCATTTCCCTTACGTGCCATACATGCAGGCACACCATTTCTCTCCACTAATACTAGCAGCGAATATTTTAGCAGCCGATTGCTACGTCATTAGTCTTGTACTGATTTGTTTGGTGTGCGCAACAGGAAATGTTTCACTTTCGGAGAACAAGAAAAATAGGTTTATTTGCGTTACACTTATTAATTTGCACAGTTATTCAGTGTCTGGGAAATTAATGTTCAAGAAAAAATGTTAATTTTTATTAAAATGTTCGATTATTTTATGTTAACGATTACTCATTTATTTCAGCCCTTTGTATTCAGTGTGTCTCTATCGAAATAAATGTATGTTTCTATGAAAATTGAAGCTTTTGTGTTTTTGCAGCCCACATAAACTTAAACCTTGTTTATTTGGCCCGTGTTAGCCTTTGAGTTTGACATGCTTGTGCTAGAGATCAGAAGATGTCAACAGAATGGAAAAAGGACATAGACATCTGTGATTCTTAATAGCTGTACCTGTCATTCTTAAATGTTCAATGGAAGAAATACAAAAGAACACCATCAATTTATTAATATTTTAAAAAGCAATCAACTGAGTATATATACAGGGTGAGGCAAAAGCAAACCATCTTCTTCTTGTATTATTACTTATTATTTATTGTAGTATTTTCCATACAAATAACTACAAGCCTACTTTTGCCCTACCCTGTATTAATGACTACTGTAATTGCTTCAAAATTTACCAGTGAAGAACGTAACTGAAGAATAAAGATTAAGTTGCCCTAAGACAATGGGTGAGCCAGAACCATAATCCTGATTGTCTTACTGTTTTCAGGCTTTCCAGTAGCCCAATGGTTCTCAAAAAAGCTGGAAAACTCTGACAATGCAGATTCCCTAGACCCACCTCAAGCTTACTGAGCTAGAACATCTACAGAGAGTGCCCAGGAATCTGCATTTTTAGAAAGCTTCTCAGGTGATTTTGATGTACCCTGTCTGTATACCATTGGGTAACAATGGTGATAGACTGCGTTACCTATTCTGGAAAGAAAAAAAAAGAAGTAGGCTGATGTGAGGAAATAATTTTGCACTGCTGTTAAAATTACCAACTGAGTTCAAAATACATTATGATATTAAAAAAAAGACATCCCCTTAAGCACATCCATGTTTAGAAAATTAAGCTGCTGAGAGCTAACATATGCTAGGACTCATGTTCATCCTTACCATTATGAAGGGTAATTTCTAGAAGCTAGGAGCTTTTCATTTTGTTTTGCTTTTGAGATTTGAGTTGGGAGTTATTGACCTTTAACCTGGTCTGAAGAAATAAGCCTCAGCATTGATAGAACAGAGGTACCAATCAATGTTCTCTTGATGACACTTTCCAGAGCAGTTCCAAATGACAACCTGGAGAGAAAAGCCAACTTCTCATTCTGTAAGCTGCCTGGCTGATTCTTGAGAGGGAGTTAACAGGAGGGGTTCTAAGAATATATGATCATCCCGACTTTCCTACTTAGGGACCATGAAAGGAAAGAAGTCCATGGAGTAAAAGAGAAAGCAAGTTTTAGTAATCAGAAGCCAGGAACATGTTTATACCTAGGACATATGTTTATTTTATAGTCAGTTAACAAAAAGCAATTACTTTCTTAAAGATGCTTCTCTTACATTTCATGCCAGTTAAAGGGTTTTGGAGCCAATTATAAATCAACCATAAGATCATTTAGCTAGAAGGGATCAAAATTTCAGTGAAAAGCCTTAGAGTGCTTTTGAGGGGATAAAGATCAATCAGATAGGGCAGACCTAAATTCCTACTCCGAAACCTTTTGGCCAAGTATAAAACCTCACAATGCTGCTTTTAAGCCAACTGCTCATCCCCAGATCACACATGATCTGCTAACGGTTCTCCCTGACTCAGGGGAAGCCCTGCCTAATCGGATGGCCCTTGGAGCTGAGAGGAATTTTGGGCTGACAACCGCTTTTTGGAATCAGGTTAATAGTAGAAAAGAAGGTACAGCAAGGACTAACTCAGGAGAAGTGAGCTGAGCCCTCTCTCCACAAATATGACAATATTCCTTTTCATTCAGTGAAAATAGTTTACAAAAAACACATTGAATATGATCTTTAAATTTAAAAAAATGGAGAGAATACATGTTGAGATGTTAACGGTGGTCATTCTAGATAAAGAACAGGTATTCTGTACAAAGGAAGTACATAATTTTTCTTTCTGTCAAACAATGGGAAATTTGTTTTCTTTATGGATTTCCATGGTTTCTAAAGTATTCATAAGGAAGGTGTTAGTTTTATAATTAGGAAAAAAGCCTTCTTTTTCCTTTTCATATAAAGAGCATGTTTACAGACCGGAACAGATCTATGCAAGATCAAGATGGTGAAAGCTGAGATGGAAGAAGAAAGAAGAGTCAAGTCTGTTGAGAGCCAGTGTTTAGTCTGACAAAGAGAACTCATTGAGGGCCAAAAGAATCTTCACATTCTTGAAGGGCTGCTATCATGGAGATGACTGATTTTCTTATTTTACATGGCTTCAGAGGGAAGAACCAGGATCAGCAGGTGGAAATTATGAGGGGGAATTTTCTCAGTAGGAAGAAAATTATCTAATAATCAGAAACATTCCAAATGGACTTCCTGTGAGGTAGTGATGTTCCAGACTTGCTGTCTGATTTCTTAATGAAATAATTCTTAAATGAAGAGGTCTTAAAGAAATAATTCTAAATGAAATGAAATTAAAAAATAAAAACAAACAAAACAACCACACGGGCTAGTTTTTCACCCATCCAAGTGTGAAATTCCCCCACCCCCTCAAAATGATTCAAAATGATTCAAGTAAATACAATGCAGAAAAGCTGGCACTAAGATCTTGGAGAATTTGTTTTACCTATTACTTCATACATAATAGTACTATATCTTAGGGTTGTTGTGAGGATTCAAAGAATCCTATATAATAAAGCATAATATGCTCAGTGTCTGGTCAACCGGTTGGCCGTTCAAGTGTAATATGCTAATGATATGCTAAGGCCACTCAACCGCTCGCTATGATGTGCACTGACCACCAGGGGGCAGATGCTTCGACTGGTAGGTTAGCTTGCTGCTGGAGTTTGGCCAATAGGGACTGAGCGAGAGACGGGCCAGACACGCCCTAGAGCCCTCCCTCTGCCCCTCCCTGGCCCCAATTGTGCACTGGTGGGGTCCCTTGACCTGGCCTGCGCCCTCTCACAAACCAGAGAGCTGGTTTCGGCCTGATCCCGCAGGCTAGGCGAGGGACCCCATTGGTACATGAATTTGTGCACTGGGCCTCTACTTATTACATAAAAAGCATTTAGTAGAGTGCCCACACATAGTAATGACTCATTATACAGTAAATGCAATTTCAATCATAATCTGCAGTTATTGTGTTACAGGAAATTTGGTAAAGCAAAAATTTAGGTGTAACAATGAACAAGCTCCTGGGAGTATTTTTAACCCGACTGTGTTATAGAATAAAACTGTTTGAAACAGATTAATTTTCAAATGAAGGAACCAATCATCCTAGAGTTTTATAATGCAATGGATGAATTTGATGTCTACCTTTTAAAAATACACACCAACTTACTTTTTATCAAGTTCCTACCAGATGTGAGCACTTTAAAGTTTAGGTAATTGTCATGTTATGCGTTCCCAATCGTGTGATAAACAGAAGAGCCCATAACCACAAGTGTTTTTTTTTTCTTACATATACAAACATATTGAAACCCTTTTAAACTGTTTTGCTTTCTCTAGTTTTTGTTGTACCTGTCCTCTGAGGAAGTTGGGCGAGGAGCTGTTTGCAGCGGAGTGTGCACTTCATTGGAGTAAAAGGTGTCTGACAGGAGGTCCGCTCCTTCACGCTCCCTGCAGCAGCAGGGCCGGTGGTGGATCACCTCCATGCTTCCCGGCTAAAAAGGCACAATCTGGGCAAGAGAAGGAGGGCACACTTGACTTGGCAGCGGGTGACTCGGTCGCTGTCACAGGGACCCTCCCTCAGGGCCGGCAGGAAACAGGCTTTGCTAAATTGTCCGCCCCAAGGCTGCAGAGGAGCCAGGGGCTTCCTCCCTCCCGACAGCCCCTCCCTGGACCCTGCGGTGGCACATCAATCATTACTATGGGGATGAATTTCAACGGAAACAGATCCGCAAAGTGGAAGATGTTCCTGAGTAGAGTGAACCCCTGTAGGTCCGTCCTACAAGGGCTCCACTTCGCGGACATGGGCTGACGTTCAGTTCTGGCCTCACATTTAGCCGTAACCGTTCAGGAACTTGGCTGATCAACGCGCCCACCATGGTCCCCCCAATGGAGCAGGGAGACTCATTATTCAGCAGATCAACAGCGGTGCTTCCGAAGACTTCGGGTGTCCTGAGCGAGGGAAGCCCTTTGCAGAGCGGGGCCCCAAAGGGTGAGAACCCCACCCCGCCCTCGGGCTTGGAGGGGGACCCCCAGGAGCGCCCAGGCCGCGCCCCCGGCCAGCAGCGCCCCGCCGAGCGCAGCCTCGGGTTCGGACGCACCTGGGACATCGGCCTCCCCGTCCCTCCCCAGAGCTGGCGGGCCTCGCGGGGCGTGGAATTCCGCCGTGGCCCGCACCTGCGGCCCCGGGGAGCTCGCGGGCAGGTGCGGGAGAGGGAGAGGGACTGAGCGGGCCGGGGCGGGGTCGGGGCGCCTGTGACGGCGGCCGTGACCGCGGCACTAGGTAACGCATTCTTGCGGGTCGGCGGGCGGCTGGTCCCGGTTTGGCGGGGAGCCGGCCTCGGAGCTCCGGGACCTGGACAAGCGGAAGCGGAACCGGAAGTGAGGAGAGAGGCCCGAAGCCCAGTCCCGAGTTGATCAGGGCTCATCCGCTGCCCCAGCCCTTGGCCCGGCCCCGCCTCTCCCCCGCCCGGCCCCCGCGCCTCCCCGCAGGGCGCCCTCTGGCGGCGGCATCACTCTCTCCTTCCAGGGCTGCCTGTTCAGTTTCTCCTAGAAGAGTCCACCTATAACCTTCGTGCCGCTCGTTTTCAGGATCTCATTACATTCTCTCCGAGCAGATACCCTGTCAGCTCAGCCCATTACAAGCACCCTGACCCTGACCCCAACCCTAACCCTAACCCTAACCCTAACCCTAACCCTAACCCTAACCCTAATCTTAACTCTAACCCTAACTCTAACCCTGACCCTGACCCTGACCCTAACCCTAACTCTAACCCTAACCCTAACCCTGGTTGGAATGAAAAAGGAAGGAGGGGAAGTAGAGATAGTGAGTACAGTCAACTCTTGAATTTTTCTGTGAATGGAAGCAGAGAAATCAGGCGGAAACTGGAGTTAATGTGGGGTCAAGGGAGGACTTTTTAAAAAATGGGAGGTATTGCAGAATGTTTGCTAATGGGAGTGATTCAGTAGAATAGAAAAAAAGTGATGATGCAAGAGTTCAAAAGGTTTCCAAAATAAATAAATAACCCCGTTTCTCAAAGCTCTTAGATTCCAGGACATGTGCTTTCCCACCTGCTGCTCTACCCCCTGGAGTCTAACTGGTAAGGGCCCCAGATTTAGAGCCGGTGGGAGGCAACCATAGGCAATACACGAACTTTCATGTCCAAGTTTCTCTTACAAATTATTACCTTATTATACATGACATTTCACAATAGGATTTTAAAAACGAATCTTTATTTTAAAATACTAACTTAAAATTATAATGCTACATCTAGTTGAGTAAGAGGATTTGTAGCATCAATTAAATAACAGTAGCTAAACTAAGAAGAGGTCAATCCAACTTACTCGAAAGAGAAAACAATGCAGATGTCTTCTTGTGGTTGTGGGTGTTCAAGACCCAGCTGCTGTGGAAACTGCGTCAAACCTGCAGGTGACCCTGGATTCTTGAGCTTTTACTGCATAAGCCTCCTCCTTCCTGGGGGACAGGGGGCTCATGATCCCGGGGATCCCCTGACACGTTCGGTCCTCTGTGGAGAAAAAGGACCATCTGGGAAAGGCTGGGACTTGGACTCAACCTTGGCCAGCATTTGCCTGTTGCAATCATTTTCTTTCCTTAACTCAATGAATTTTCAGTCGACATGGCTGTGTTCCAGTTTTCTTGAGTTTTTTTTTGTTTTTTTTTTGTTTGTTTGTTTGTTTTTTTTTTGGCATGGAAGATTGTCTTCTTTCTATAATTTCTTGCTCATGTGTTCCTCCATCTTCTCAGACAGGTTGCAAATCTTCACCCCACACGGCCTGACAGAGTCATTGGCTTGTGTCATTGGTCCATTGTTCTCACTACACCGTTCCTTTCACAGACTTCATCGAAGTCAGAACACTTTTTTCCTAGCACCTTCACAATTCTTTTTTTTCTTTTTCTTTCTGCAGGGTGAACATGTACTAAGGTCTCTGGGTGTTCCTCAAAACTCCCATTAGGTGCTTGCCTAGGAGGCCCCTCTCTGGCCACCAGGAGTGTAGAACCTTCCAATTCACTTTGAGGGGGCACAGTGACTGCCCCCAAAGGCGACAAGATCCACTTGCTGTTAGCACCTGTTCACAATTCTTAAAGTGTGTCATTTCTTCACTATCAAAACCACCACCACAGCACATACCAGGATCCTCCAGGGAAATGCGTAGGCACGTGGGACAGTCCCAAGCTTTCAGGAATCACCAGCAGAACACTGCACAGGTGCTGCAGGACTAGCTGAAAGGTGAATGCAGGCCGGCAGGTGGCCCTCCATGACTGGTTGGGCGCTCAGCTCTGTCTGAGTGCCAGTGTCCTGTGTGCCATACCTGACCACAACAGAGTGTTCTATTCCTAAGTAAACAGGTCCCTAGCAACCAGGCCAGATCAGTTGGGCTGGGGGAGGGGAATCTAGCAGGTTCTAGAAAACCATTTTTCCTACCTGTTCTCTGAAATAGAACGTGTTCTCACGTGTACAGGCACTGGGCTCACATGTACGCCCCATAAAGTGTCGCTTACCATTAGCACCTTGCATTAGTGTGGTGCATTTGTTACCACTGATGAACCAACATTGGCACATTCGTATCAATTAAAGTCCATAGTTTACATCAGGGCTCATCCTTTGTGTTGTGTAGTTCTGTGATCTCTGACAGATACATGATGTCATGTATTCAGTATCAAACAGAATAGTGTACAGCCCCCTCAAATTTCCTGTGCTCCACCCAGTCATCCCTCCTCTCCTCTTGAACCTTTGGAAACCACTGATGACTTTCCTTGTTCTGAAGGCTGCGTTGTCTTTCAATTAGTGGTAGCATGGCCTATCTTTCTCCATCCCTTTAGTTTCCAAATAATTATGTCTTCCAAATTAGTTTATTGTACACAAAATACACTTGGGTGTGGTTTTCTTATTCCTTATAACAACCCATGTCCTTTAACTTATACATTTAGACCTTTGGCATTTAAAGTGATTGTTTACATACTTGGGTAGTATCTATTTTATTTCTTACTGTTTTCTGTTCATTGTCTTTCCTTTTTCTTTTGTCTTCCTCTCTCTTTTTCCTTGTCTGGTTTTAGTTGAGCATTTTATGTGATCCCATTTTGTCTCCTCTTAACATATCAATTATACTTCTTTTTAAAATTTTTGAGTAGTGCCGAAACCGGTTTGGCTCAGTGGATGGAGCGTCGGCCTGCGGACTGAAGGGTCCCGGGTTCGATTCCGGTCAAGGGCATGTGCCTGGGTTGCGGGCACATCCCCAATGGGGGATGTGCAGGAGGCAGCTGATCGATGTTTCTCTCTCATCGATGTTTCTGACTATCTCGCTCCCTTTCTCTCTGTAAAAAATCAATAAAATATATTAAAAAAAATTTTTGAGTAGTTATCCTTTGACTTTGCAATATGCACTTACATCTTATTCAGGCCCACTTTGTTGAGAATTTGGATGGATATGAAATCCCAGCAAAGTGTGAAAGAGGAAAAGTCACTTTTAGATGAATAAGTCTTCAAACAATGCACCATCCAGGCATCTCTATTTGTTTAAGTCAATGCTTTCCTCTCCCTTTGAATTCAAAGGCAGTTTTTAACTGATACAAGTAGTATAATCATTCTTTGTTTGCTCTTTGTTTGTTTTAGAAATTTGAAGCCGTATAGAAAAATTCTAAATGAATTCAGGGTAGTTGGGGGAATAGAAACTGGGGGGCGGGGATGAGGTTGGACTTGAGACAGTAGTTTTTCATCCGACTGGGACACTCATGAGGGTGAAAGGGGGCACTATTAAAATTACACGGAAAATAAGCATAAATCAGAAATGTTCCTGGAAAACTGGATGCAGTCACCCTAATTATAAGCCCCGTAGAGTTCTTTTGACTTTTTAAACTTTGTGCATGTATTTCTCTTCAACATAAAATTAATCTTAAATGCAGACTGATAAGGTTTGTGGAGTCAATGAGTCCAGCTTCACAGTCCATGCAGAAAGGACATCAGTGATATTGCTGACGTGTAACCATCTAGTCTTTGCTCAAACCCTTTCCCTGGCTCACGTTAGGTCTACTACATGGCAGCTGTAATTGTTATCAGTTTCTTTCAAACTTGCCAGCTCCACCAATAGGAATATAATACAGAACCCTTTCTCTTCTATGGCTAGCCCTGGTTTTAAAAGCGCATTGCTTCTTTAGTCCAACAGACGTGACACTGGTACCTTGTCCAGTCCCCCAGCTTTTCGGCCCCACTGTGCTGTGTTTATTAGTATTAGAGTGAAAAGCGGGGAAGGCGGGTTTGTTTAGGCTAAGAACCAAGACTTCAGAAGGGATTTATTGTCTCGGGCAAGGTCATACATAACCCTGCAGAAGGTTTGATTGGCAAGTGAAAGGCTCATGCATCAGAGAAGTCGCTGACTTCAGTGATGTATAACCCCGGCTCCGTGCCTGCTCCATTCCTCTCGCAGGCTGCCGTCTTTGCCCTCTTGCTGTCCTATGATGTAGGACGCGGCCAAGATTGACAGAGAGAGAGAAGGTTGAAGGGCAGTGGTTGAAATGACACCTATCCAGACTGAAATCCAAATGGCTTAGTTTACCATGATGTGTTTTAATAAAGGAGAGTGAAAAGGGAAGAGGTTGTGGTTTCTAATCAAACAAAGTAATGCTTTAGCTACTGAAATGCAAATGGTTTAACTGGTAGGGGAACACACGTTAATTAGGTCAAAAAGATATTAGGAGGAAACCAAAAAACATCATTGCCACAGTTAGATCTACAGCTGGTTTGTGGCAAAAGAAGACACACATGGAAATTACAGAGTCAAATGTTAATATTTTAATCTTCTATTGCTTTGTAACTTGAGTGACTATTTTAGTTTTATAATAAAAACAACCTTTGCATTTCACTGCAGGTATTTTAACATAGAAACAATATTACTGATTCTCAATCACAGTGTGTTTTGTGCTGTTTGAGCGCTCTGCCTTTCCTGAGGGTGTACTGATTCCTTGATGGTAATAACCCTTACCTCAGAGCTAGACGCAGGCTGCAAGAATGATGTTTACTGTTGCCTTCTGTAAACCGTTGAATTTAGGTGATTGTATGTTAGTTTACAATTTTTAAGTGGTTAACTGAGCCTTAAGTGTACAGTATATTGTATAGAATATAACCAGAGGATCTCAGAGACTTCTTGTGGTGGTGGTTATTGTTTTGATCAAAGAATGGTCAAAGAATTTAGAATTAGTTAAGTACAAATGTGGAGCATTTTCTGCCCTCTAGTGGCAAAAAGCAATTTTGCAATATTGGTTACATTTCAGTGTTTTAAATTATAAGGGAAAGGCTACATGCTATTTTATAAGCGGTTTGAAAATTATATAGGTACATTGCTATAGCTAATTAGCATTGTTGCATATTTTAAGAAAGATACACAATATTTTTATGTTTTATTAACCACAATATACTAGTCCCGGGAAATCTTACAAGAGGTAAAATGAATTTTGAGATAATTTTTCTTTGGGATTAAACAGTATTTCTCTGCCTCTACAAAGAGTATTAATTCAACATTAATCTCATTATAATTTAATTTCACTCCTGATTCTAATTGTGATTTTCCTATTTGACTCCTTTTATATGTTAGTTTCTATATTTAGGAGGAGAATAACGGGCAATACTTCCCATTTCCTAAGCTACACATAGGAATAAATGTATTACACGAGTGTTATATTATGAAAGGAAAACTTCATGATACATGAGAAAAATAGGCCATTAGGAAGAATTTGATAAAGCCCTGAAGTTCAAAGTGCTATAAAAATAGTTCACGAATGATTTTTGACCATTCTTTTTTTCTCAGGAAAATTAAACTATCCAAACTCTTCATTTTCATTACTGTTATGAAATAAATACCTTCTCATGCCTGAAGTTTCAGATATTTACAGAGAACCATTAGCTCTGGGCCCAGCTGAGATGATAACATAGTTCAGGAGATAAAAAGAGGAGCCACAATGACTCCATTTAAAATAAGCTTAAAGGGACTATAGGGAAAATGTAACATTCTGGTGAAAAATGTGATACTCCTACCTAACATATTAGTCTGTCAGAATCAGGGCATCTCCAAAAAGCATCAACCTTGGACCTGGAGAGTATTATGCTAAGTGAAATCAGTCAGTCAGAGAAAGACAAATACCCCATGATCTCACTCATATGTGGAATCTAATGAACAAAATAAATCGACGAACAAAATAGAAACTGAGGCATGGATACATGGAACAGATTGACAGCTGTCAGAGGGGAGAGGGGTTGGGGGACTGGATGAAAAAAAAGTGAAGGGATTAAGCAAAAACATATGTATATAGCACGTAGACAGACAAAAGAGTGGTGATAGCCAGAGGGAAAGGGGTGGGGGTGGGGTAGGTGGAGTGGGCAAAGGGAGGAAAATGGGAACGGAAAGACTTTGTTTTGGGCGATGGGCGCACCATGCAGCGCGCAGGTGATGTTTTACTGAGTTGTACACTTGAAACCCGTATGGTTTCGCAAACCAGGGTCACCCCAATAAATTCGATTTAAAAAGCATCAATCTTATTTTTGTCATAGGAACTTTTTTTGTAGGCAAAATAACACGAAAGCTTTGGGTATGGTATTATGTAGGTATTAATAGTCTGAGTATAATTAGAGAATAGATGATGTTGAAAGGGAAGTGAAATGCACTTAATGCCACTAAATTGTACATTAAAGATGGTTAAAAGAATACATTTTGTTATGTATATTTTTCCACAGAAAAAAAAAACTACATAAGAAAGGCAAGTGAAATCTCTCTGATTTTTAAACACTTTTACCAACAATGAAAAAATGTGCAATACCTAATACACCTCTCAGGAAGTCAGGGTCACTTAATAAATAGTCATTTAAAATAAACATTGGATGTCATAAAGAGGGACAAACGTTCGCCGCACAGTATTTTCCTGATTCAAGCCTGACTCTAAGAAGCAAAGTGATTATATTTCCCACAGAACAGTGGGCAACAGACTTCCGTCTGGGGGAGAGGAGGGAAAGGCTGAGATACTGGAATACTCCTATGGTTCATGTCCGTGAATTCTATTCTGATTTATTTTAATTCCTTTACTGCTTTGTCCTAATTCACGGATGAGATCTGTAGGAGACTGGAAATAACCCAGAGATTGAAAGACGAGACCTCCCCTTGCAAAAGCTTATCTACTGATGCCTCCACTTGCCAATGACTACATATTTCAGTGGCTCCCTTGACCAGTTCAGTTCTCCATCGAAGCAGAAACTGATAATTGAATTTCATCATCAACAATGACACTTTGGTCGGGGGGTGGGGGGTGGGGGGGGATCATTATTGCTCCTTTAGAGTCTAAGATAAAAATGGCCCAGCGTTTATTCTGTGACGTCTTTACCCTTTATAGTCATTACTGATAGATAGTTACTTATTACTGATAAGGTAGGCACCTCCTTACCTGCTCTTAAGGTAAACACTTTATTAAAGCTGTCCAGGCACCTACGGTCTTTTTCTTTCCTTCCTCCTTCCCTCCCTCTCTTCTTTTCTTCTTTATAAAATCTGTATTCAGTATTATAAAACAGTGGGGATTTATTCCTGCGCTCTAGGGCATCATGCTTTCTTTCTAAAGCTCAATTCAATAAATGTTTTCCGAGTGCTTCACATGTTTGAGGGCTGGATGGGAGGTGGCTGTGTGGTGGAGGACAGGGTAGCGGATGGAGGAGAGCACAGACTTTGAAGTCAGACAGATCTCAGTGGAGCCCACTTGTTAGGTTCGTTTCTTCAGAGAGTTCTTCCTTTTTTTAAAAAAATATACATTTATTGATTTCAGAGAGGAAGATAGAAACATCAATGATGAGAGAGAACCATTGATCAGATGCTTCCTGTTCACCTCCTACTGGGGATCGAGCCCACAACCCGGGCATGTGCCCTTGAGAGGAACCGAACCTGGGACCCTTCAGTTTGCAGGCAGACGCTCTACCCACTGAGCCAAACTGGCTAGGGCTTCAGTGAGTTCTTTCTGAGCTCAATTCTCATGTATAAAAATGAGCAAAACAGAAGTGGGTAAAACAGCATTAAATGTTAAAAGAGACACAGTTATAACAATAACTAGTCCCTATTTTTACTAAGCTAGGGAGGGAATACAAAGGACAGCCTAGTGCAGTGGTTCCTAATCAGGAATGCTTTTGCACCCCAGGAACCATCTGGCAAAGTCCGGAGACATTTTTAGTTGTCACATTTGGGGGTGGTGCTACTGCCATCTAGTGGGTAGAGGCGATGGGTGCTGTTACATACCCTCTGGGCACAAGGCTGCCTACCCACAACAAAGAATTACCCCCCCAAATGTCAATTGTGTTGACCTTGGCCTAGTGAAAGAAAAAAAATAAAATGTTACATATTTTATATAACAAGGAAGTGAGCTCATAGAAGCTGGGCAGACCGTCTAGTGTTCTAGTTGTCCATCCAATGTCCCTGCTTTTTTCGCCATTGTAATAGTGGCTGGGGCGCTGTGTCCAGTGGAGAAACTACATTTCCCAGCTTCACCTGCCGATGGGGGTGGCCAATGACACGAAAGCTGTTGGTGATGATCTTTAAGGGGCCCTTGGAGATAGAGCACCCCTTTGCCTGTTCCTTTGTGTTTGCTGCCTGGAAGGGGCCTTAATGGCCTGGTGGGAGCCATGTGCTTGGGACAGAGGAGTGGAGAGATGGCAGGAATCTGGATCCTTGATGACTGTGGAGTTTCCATTCCAGCCCAGAACTGCTTCCTTCCAGACATTTTTATGTGAGAGAAAAGTTTTGCTTGGTTAGCCCTGGCTGGGTAACTTGGTAGTTTGGACTGTTATACGGTACACCGAGAAGTTGCAGGTTTGATTTCCGGTCAGGGCACTTACCTAGGTTTCGGGTTTGATTCCCGGTCAGGGCTTGTAACGGAAGCAATGTTAAAACAATGTTATTTAGGGTTTTCTATTACATGCAGCTGCATCCACATTTGAACTGGGTTTTGAAGGATTTAGACCAGTGGTTCTCAACTTTGGCTGCACATTAGAATCACCTGGGAATCTTTTTAAAATCCTGATTTCTGGGCCTCATCCTCCGGAAATTCTGTTTCTTTGTTACTAATGTTGTGGTCCCACCCCATAACAAAGAAACAGAATTTCCGGAGGATGAGGCCCAGAAATCAGTATTTTAAAAAGATTCCCGGGTGATTCTAATGTGGAGCCAAGGTTGAGAACCACTGGTTTAGACAGAAAAGGGGCCTTACAGGTGAAGGAATTGGAGTGAAAAAAGGTGCAGAAATGTGACAGGAATAACATATGGTTTGATAAGATCCAGAGGAGAAGTGTCACACAATGTCTGCAGGAAGAGCTCTAGGGAAAAAAGTACACACACACACACACACACACACACATACACACACACACACAAGTGGAGGCCAAACGCTCACCTTTCTTGCCCATTTCATTTTGTTGGTCACACTTAGGTGAACACTGACCTTTCATTTTTCTCACTGAGAAATTGGTCTCTGAGTCAGTATATTTTCCCCCCTTTTTGTATTTCTCAAGGTCACTGTCACAGTATGATGTATGAAATGTGGGTCTGAGATCACATGGAAGTTGCCTTCCATGAAAATCGTTGACGTATACTGTGCCATCCCCAGTTTTCCCACAAAGCCCCGGCCGTCCACTCGTCTTTACAGGCTGCCCGAGCTTTAGGTCAGGACCAACCGGGTGGAATGTCCTTGCAGAAGGGAGGTGTTGGAAGAGAGAATGGTTTGGGGAATGAGCCTGGGGAGGCACATTGAGGAGAGGGGCATAGGCACCGGCTCACCTCTATTTTCTGCTGCGGGAAGCCGGTATCTGGAGGAGGGGCAGATTAAACCACTTGAGTGATTCTGATTATTTTGGCGTCATGTTCATAAGCACTTTAATGGCCAATCAGATAATACTATTCCTTTATAAATTGAATTAGATATTCCTTTAAAATAATTCTAGAAATAAAAATGTCTTCTATTGCAGTCGTTCTTGAACTTAATGGGATCACAAACCCCTGAGAGAATTTAACCCCAGAACTCCAAACTCTCTCCCCTGCAAATGAACCTATTTTGTGTAATGATTCAGAGAAATGGTCATTTTTAGGAGCTATAAATATTCATTAAAAGGAGAGATTTATCTTTGTTGCAAAAGGTGTCAAAACTGAAGTTTTAACTAAAACTCCAAAATATAATAGATGTGAAATTCCCAAGGCAAGATCACCACTTGCAGACTTTTAAAAAAACGTATTGAGTTGAAAAAGAGGGAGAGAGAGAGATGTCAATTTGTTGTTCCACCTATTTATGCATTCATTAGTTGATTCTTGTATGTGCCCTGACTGGGGATCAAACCTGCAACCCTGGCGTATCAGGACGATGCTCTAACCAACTGAGCTACCCAGCCAGGGCTATTTGCAGACTTTTTGAAGGAAGTGGTTCTCCTAGTTCTCAATTCTCTCACCTACTTGGAGGCTATTAAAGGATAGGATTGGGGCTTATGGGGAGATTTCTTTGGAGAGCATGTTACCTTGCTGTTAATGCCCCTTACCTATGCTCTGATGTCCCTTCACCAGGGAGGGGCTTCCGTAGGACTAGGAAACATGCTCCATGTGGTTAAGAGAAGCAAAGAACTGGTGCCCAACTCCAGGCCAAAAAACTGAAGCGTCTGGGGGAGGCAGAGTAGAGGAGGGCCTCCAATGTGGAGGGTGAGCCGATAGAGGGTGATTCCTGCTGTAGAGGACCCCAGAGAAAAATGGGCATGAGTGGAGTGGGTGCCTGTGTCCCAGGGTGAGGGCTGAGGCCAGCCTGGAGACTGAAAGGTATCATGGGAAACAGAAGACTTGCCGGGAGGGGGGCCCGCAATGGTGGGCGGTACCATCCTCTGGGTCCCAGGAGTGAATCTGGCTCTTTGTTTATTTGTGTAGCCGGATGTTGCATGATACTTTCTCTGCTGCTCAAATCTGGAGGTGCAAAGGTCCTAAATACTATGGAAATGGCAGGAAGCAGTCTTACTCATCGGCCCCTGCTCCCCTAAGCAGGGCAAAGAGAATTGGAGACACATAGGAGCAGCAGAATGGCAGTTGTGGGGCAGCCTGCAGTTCTGCCCTGGGCATGGCAAGTGGTGTCTGCATTTTCTGTGGACCAAGTGGATGCTGAGAAGGTGAGAGGCCTGAGCCCTTCTTGGGCAATAAATGGGCCTGGGAGTCCAGGTGAGATGGGGGTGGCCGGAGAGATCAGGGAGCATGCAGGTCTCTCAGGTCAGCGTGAAGGTCCCTGTTGTGCTTCCCAAGAACTCCCGCGCAGAAGCAGCACTATTATGTAGAGAGGATAGAGGGCTGCTCTTGATTCCCACACGCACATCCTCCTTTACCCGTCCCAACACCCTGGAGAAGTAGGAGGTTGTTTTCCAGGCTCTACCACGTCCTCTCTCACCACCTACCTCTGAGGTGAGAAAGGGGAGGAAGAGAGAGCGGAGAGATGCTCCTTGCCTCTGCTGGTGCTTCCAGCAGCCAGCCCAGCCTGCGATGGGGAGGGGAAGCTGTGCTTCAGATCCAAGGTTGCGTCTTTAACTGGACTTGATGGCGTTTTTAAATACCAAGAAGTGACTAAAGAAGTTATAGAGTTTGTCCACAGCATCATTAAGGGATCGCTACCCAGCAGGGAAAGGAGATCCAACATGGCCCAGCCAGAGCAGGATGGATGAAAAATAACACCATTTCTGGTTTGCACCCTATGGAGTTGAATAAATAATTTATATCTGATTAAGGGCTTCATATTCCTATGACTAAAGTCAGATAATTGCATTAGGATTGTGGCATACTGTGCTCATCAATTGTTAGTGTAAGAGTGACCAGATTTTTTTCTGCAAATTAAATACTTGAAACATTAAATGAGGAGGAAAGAGATCCTAGTTGTGTTGCGCTTGAAAGGAGTGATTGGTAATGGGCACTCAGACTCACAAACTTAACATTGACTCTTCCCTCCCCCATCACGGCCCCGCTCCCAACGTGTGATGAGTTGGCGAATTCTACCTCTGTGTGATATCTCAGAACCTCAGCAGGAACACCAGCGGTTTTCCTTTTCCTGATGAATAACACCCCCAATCCTCTGCCTGGCCCTGAGTGCACGCTCTGCTTCCAGCTCATCCTTCTCACCTTCTTTCCTCTCCTCTTTGCATGCTCTTTGCTTTACCAAACTGAACCCCAGATGTTCTTGGCTCATGTGGCTTTAATACCTTTGCTCATATCCCCTGTCTTTGCCTGAAAGTATCCTCTTTCCTCCCACCGGTCTCTAAATGCTCAAAGTAGAGCCACCATTCAAAGTCCAACTCATGAAACATCCCTGGGTTCCCAGATGAAGAAACATTCTCTTTTTGTTGACCCTTCATAGGAATTTATTAGTGCCTCTCACATCATTTCATTCATTCTGTCAAATCTTGAGGGCTTACTATGCATAAGACACAGTTGTAAGCATTGTAGATGTGGCAAAGGACAAAAACTGTGGGATTTATGGAACTGAAATTCTCGCAAAGGGGACAGACCCTAAATACATAATGTTAGGTGGTGATAAGAAGATGGTAAAAAGTAAACCTGCGGTGTTCCGAGGTCTTTTTTTTTTTTTAAATGTATTTTATTGATTTTTTACAGAGAGGAAGGGAGAGGGACAGAGAGCCGGAAACATCAATGAGAGAGAAACATCGATCAGCTGCCTCCTGCACGACCCCCACTGGGGATGTGCCCGCAACCAAGGCACGTGCCCTTGACCGGAATCGAACCCAGGGACCCTTGAGTCCGCAGGCCGACGCTCTATCCACTGAGCCAAACCGGTTCTGGTGTTCCGAGGTCTTATGATGAGGTGTTATAGCATGCCACCATACTCCTTCAGGTCTTACCTAAAGTGTCATGTACTATTTTATCCAAAAAATTTTTTTACATGTACTTTCTACTAGAAAATAATAAGTAGGTAGCTTATTTGTTTTTTTAATCTCTTGTAGACCTTGCACTCTCATTTGTACATAGTAGATACTCAAGAAATACTTATTATTTAATAAAAAGAATGATTATAATAACTGAAATTATTTATGAATTGAGATCCAGAAAAGAAATTTAAAGTTGAGGAGGATAACCTTCTGAATTTGAGAACTGGGTATCCTTTGTATTTGCAGACAACTCACATGAGACCTTTTATGTTAGAGAGGTCAAATGTTGGACAATGTCATGAGCTTAAATTCCCAATCTGTCACCACATGTCTCATCTCTGTGGCTATTGGGTAATGATATGGCTCATATGGGGCTTAGGAGGAGCCATCTCATTACATTATACCTATAGTCATGTTTGCACCTGACCTTCTATAGTTCTCAACGTACAGGTGTTTATTTCCTTGGGTCTTTGCCTTCTTCCTTCTAAGAAACTTAACTTTCTTGGAAACTTCTCTGGAAAAGATGCAATCCTGTGTAGAGTTTCTGGACCAGCTGCACACAACTGCCCACGCAGTGTCATGGGTTTTCAGGTAACTACCTTGGGTGTTTTTGATCAGGATTCTGGATTTCTGGGGGCTGACAGGACAGAGCCTAAAGCAACTCACTGACAGATGGTGAATGCATTGGTCTTTGGAGCACATCACTCAGTGTCTCGGTCACATTTTTGGCTGTTGTTCTCCCAAACCTTTGTGGCAGATTAGGAACACATCTGAGATGCTTTCCTTTATGTTTCTTTCAAATCTCAGAGGCAGGGTGGCCATTGCCCCAGTGCTTGCTTCTTCCATGGGCCTCCCAGGTCGCAGGGGCAAGTTTTTGTTGACTGCAGGTGTGCTCATCTTCATGATGTGTTTTGGACCCCAAACTTTTAATTCTTTTTTTTTTTAATATATTTTATTGATTTTTTACAGAGAGGAAGGTAGAGAGATAGAGAGTTAGAAACATCGATGAGAGAGAAACATCGATCAGCTGCCTCCTGCACATGTCCCACTGGGGAGGTGCCCGCAACCCAGGTACATGCCCTTGACCGGAATCGAACCTGGGACCCTTCAGTCCGCAGGCCGACGCTCTATCCACTGAGCCAAACCGGATCCGGCAAAACTTTTAATTCTTCAAAATGGAAACTTCTTTCCTTTTTCCCTTTAAGGTTTCCTCTACGATATCATTAGAAATGAGAATTAAAATTATTTATTATTGTTATAAGCAATAGAGTTGAACCCCAAATGAACTTAAATCCAGACTTTAATCTGTAGCATTGTTAAAGCTATAACCAAAGTGTGTGTTTTCATGCACACAATAATTGAATAAATAATTTGCATTAAGTTTCTGAAAGCAATCTGGTTTCTCTGTCCCTGGACTATTGTAAGACAACTATAAAATATTAATATATAGAGTGAATACAGCAATGTGTTCAAGCAGCAGGAAGAAAATGAGGCATTGAAATGAGACACATGTTTATTTTACTTCAGTTATTCTTTTTCGGCTTTGGATTCATGTTGTTTATGGAGTATTTCATATATTTCTATATTTTGATTTTAGAGAAACCTCCCATTGCCTCTCCGTGTCTCTTGTTTCCCCTTTGTGAAGGCCACAGTGGTGGACACATGGGCACAGCGATGTTAGCCTGGTTTCGAGGTGCAGGTGGGGGAGGCTCCTCTGCATTTCTTTCCACCGGTTCATATTCAGAGTTCCAGTCCAAAAGCATTTCTCAAGAAACAGATGGTATTTTTATTAGTATATAAATTATATTTTTTAGTAAAGCACCAGTTAGTTTGTGGGTTATTGCCCCAGTAAGATGCCAACTTTAAAGAAACCATTTAAAATACAGCAACTGTATAATTAGATTTATTTAATCATGAAAGTTTGTCCATATAAAGATTTTTAAATGATTGTTTTCTGATTGTAGCAAGTAATATATACTCATTTCAGCAAATTTGGAAAATATCTAAGAGCATAAGGAAGAAAATAAAAATAACTTGCAAATCCACCATGTAGGGATACATATTTTAGTTAGATTTACCACAAACTTTTATTTGTTTGCTAAGTAGAAAATAGCAATGTCATATTGTTTTGTTTGTGGTTGCAGACAGTTCAAATGTCCAGCTGAAATGTATCCAGATCTTATTTTTGCAACTGTTTATCACAACTGTGTACTTCTGAGTCCACTGAAAATTATTAATGCACCCTGTGCTTGCTAAGTTGATACTGTACTTACACAGTAATTGAAGAAGCCAGGCTGTTTGCTGTTGCGTTAAACAACCCGAGTTGTAAGGAATCCGCTGTCATGGGAATGCCGAAATTAGACTGAAAGCAAAGCACAAATGAACTCTTCCTTTTCTTCACAGAACCATCAAATATATAGTTAGTGCTAGTCATGATAGACAGAGTTAAAGAGCTTACTTCAGAACATTTGTCATCATTTTCTTTGCTGTGAAGATTGCACATCATTAATTCATCTGCATGAAGATGTTTGATGTTAACAAGCTTGAAGTGGCTAAAGTCAATAAAATGAATCGTTTTGATGAAATAACTTCCATTTTGTCCTAAATCTAGAATTAAGTTTATCGGTGCAGCAAGATGTCTGATGTCTACAAGAAGGGAAACTGTGGGCTTTTTATACTGTCTAAAAACAGAGGCAAGTTTGCTTTACCATGGAAATCAATCCCACATGTTTTAAGTACTAACATTAATTAGAGTGTTTAACTAAAATATGTATGTAAGGAATGTGGGTAACTATTCTGGAAGACAGCAATGTTTCTGCTTGCAGATTCATTAACTTTGAAAATAATTTTCCTCATTAAAAAGGAGCTTCTAATGAGGTAAGTTTGGGGCCATACTAATTAAGATCCTGAACAAACAGAATGCTTTATTTCTCTGAGCTCAAACAAAAAAATATATTGGTGTTTGCGTCAATTCCTGAGAGAAGGAAAAAATAATATTCAATACATGCTAGCCACGTTAAATTTTTTTTTTATCCACACAAAAGAATTAGGCATACTATTTTCAAAATGTCAAGCAAAATTAAGAAAGTGAAAATAGGGGCTGGGTGAAAAGGGGGAAGGGATAAAAAAAGAATGTGAAAGTAATTCTAAGTCTCATAATACCCAAATAAAATGCCATTAATTAACTTTTTGCAAAATGCTGTTTGGTTATTAAAAAGCTTCGGAGTAAATGTCAGCTGTAGCGTGAAGGGTGTGCATAAGACCATGTGATAGGCATTTTGACAAACTGGCTGTCTCTGGAGAAGCTGGAGGCAGTTCAAGGCCTTTTTGTATTTGCCCTGTGGGCCTTATTTGGCAAAACTGTATAAATCATCGGGACTTTATTTTTATGAGATGCTGCATCCTACCTTCATCCTCAAAGCCCTTAAGGACCCCAGCAGAGGTTTGGTAAGTCACACACACGCTGATTTTGTGGTTCCCCTGGCCCATATTATTTAAGTAATCTCACATTGCCACAGGCACACAGACATCATGGCAAAAGAAAAGAATTTGCAGAACTAAATGCTTATGTACTGAAATGCCAAAGAGAGTCTCTTTTGGAGCAGGTGCCTGGTATTCTTAAAAGACCCACCTATCTCTAGACTGCCTAGGTTCTAGGGCAATGATGGCGAACCTTTTGAGCTCGACGTGTCAGCATTTTGAAAAACCCTAACTTAACTCGGTGCCATGTCACATATAGAAATTTTTTGATATTTGCAACAATAGTAAAACAAAGACTTATATTTTTGATATTTATTTTATATATTTAAATGCCATTTAACAAAGAAAAATCAACCAAAAAAATGAGTTCGCGTGTCATAGGTTCACCATCACTGTTCTAGGGAAATCATTACTTGTTCCTACCTGTCCATTGAACCCTTTCAGGAGAAAAAGACAGATTCCCAACACTCTAGCTACTTCTAGACATAGACACTAAGAGGTGGATTAACAAAAGAAAAATCATAAAATTGCCCTTTTTGTGTCAAGAATTGTACCACTTTAGCTTCTCTCACCAACCTATCACAGTCTGAGGTGTGAGATGGGCAGGAGTGAAGCCCTTTCTTTCTTTTTTTAAATAAGTTTTTATTGATTTCAGAGAGGAAGAGAGAGGTAGAGAGATAGGAACATCAATGATGAGAGAGAATCATTGATCAGCTGCCTCCTGCAGCGGGATGCAGGCTCGATCCACATCGGGGAGTGGGGGAGCCCACAACCCGAGCGTGTGCCCTGACGGGAATTGAACCGCAACCTCCTGGTTCATAGGTTGGTGCTCAACTACTGAGCCTGCTGGCGGCTGAAGCCCTTTCTTTGTAACGTAGGTCCTGAGAATAAACCAGAAAGTGGAAAACAACAGTGGGCAAACTCTCAGGTACCCCACGTCACACTTGCCCACGACCTCTCTTAAGGCAGTTGACTGCATTGGCCTCATTTGTTTTGGTCTGTGGTAGCCAAGGATCCCCACAGTAAGAGGCAATTAATTCAATTCATAGTCGAATGTTAATTTTGTAAAGCCGTTAGTGGTTTATTTGGGTTTAATTTCCCTGAGGATTTAATACATTTCTCTTCCAAATTGTTTCTTTGAAAACTGCTGATGAACTTCCTTTTTTTTTTTTTTGTGGTCAGTAGATCCAAACTTGAGAAATGGGAGAAGCAAGGAGCAAGTTATGTTGGTCAAGTTCACACTCTGGAAAAAGTAGAAGCAATGGCTTGAGTCTCTTTCAAAATATGTTTGTCTCTAGTTGTTTCAAACTTTAGCAGTTCACCAGTTTTCAGTGCTGCTACTTAGGGTCCTGGCACATCCACCCTTTGTCCAAGCCAAAATCCTTTGTAAGACCCTTGACTGTTTCCTCCTCTTTTCTGCCACTTCCCATTCTATAGCTAATGAAACTTATTTCTAGTTTTGAGCTATTACAGCCAATAGATAACATTTTTTTGAGCACCTATCATGTGCCACGAACTGTTCTAAGTACTTTGTGAATTATCTTATCTTTCATACAAATCCCATGAGCAGGTCCTGTTATTATTGTTCCTACACCACAGAAAGCGAGACTAAGGTGCAGGAGGGTTAACTTTCTCGCTAAGTGGCAAAGTCAGGATTTGAACCCGAGCTGTCTGAGCACTCACTGTGTTAGTTTGCCCAACCAAGTCTGGTCTCTCCTAACCTCTAAATAGCTCTTACATGTGTTCATGTCTCTCTATTTTTCCTGCCATTACTCACTCACCATTTTCTCCTGACTAGAACTTTTTCTTGGTCCTCTCCAATTCTTCCTCCACAGTGCAATCAGAAGAAATTTAAAACATACAATACCATATATTTGATTTCTTCTTTAATACCTTCCTATGATTTCCCATTTCTCTGACAATCTTTAGAGAGCCCGCTTGTCATTTCTGGCACTCTTATTTCTCCCGCATTCTCTCTCTCCACTCCCTACAAACTCTGCTTTATGACCAACTTCTTTCTGTTCTTCCAAGTAAGTGGATGTGCTTTCTCATGCCTCCAGGCCTCTGTTCATGATTTTCCTGTGGAATATTCGTCCACTTCTTCCACCTTTTCACTGTCTGGGTCTCAGCGGAGGCATCACATGTCTGAGAAGTCCCTCCTGACGACCAGCTCCAATAAATGGCTTTGTTCTTCCCCAGCCGCGCCTCTGCTCACTCTCACGTGTCTTGCTTCCTTGTTTCCCCTCCGCTGCTCTGGAAATTATGAAGGCAGGACCCAGCTTGTGCAGATCCCAGTGGCATTTCCACTGGGATCTCAGGACATTTCATTTCTAAGCGAATGAATACATTTTTCATTAGTTTTGGAAATCGGAGTTAAAACTGAAGTTGCTTGTTAATTAATTTTCCCAGCTTTGGCTGTCGACCAGAGTCTTCTCTCTGCTGTGACTTATACATTATTGGAGCTTAAGTTTATTGGCTTATCCTGAAATCATAACATGTTAACATCTCAGGCTTTCCAGGTCAGAGACCCATATAGGAATAGTCAGATATAAGCCGGTTGAATGTGAGTTTAGGTTTATTCTGTTATAGTGCAACTTACAACTTATTAGGTTCAATATGTTATGTTGGATCTTGCCATGTCGAAGGCCCCAAACACCAGGAAGGGTCTGAAAAGAGACTACACAGCCCCATGGAGGGCTTTCTGACAATGCTTTGGGGTCTCCCACCAGGCAGCCTTCATAGGCCTACGGGCTCCTCTGGCTGAGGTGAGAAGGGGCTCTCTGAATCCTTATTATTTTTCCATGCCCACTAGCTGCACCCTAACCTCTGGCAGGCAGTTAGAGCGGGGAACGCATCATTTCTACCAATTGGGAGCCGGACTTACTGGAGTTGGGTTTAGGATTTTTTAAGGCTCCAGTAAAATATTTAAGATTAGAAGTTTTTTGCCATGGGCTGCAAGTTTTTATTTAAATCTGTATGTAAGGAGACATATGTACTACTATTTGTAATACCTTAAACAATAAAATAAAAAAAAATAAAAAAAAATAAGTAAATAAATAAATCTTTATGTAGATGGGCCAGCTCACTCCACACATTTATCTATGTCCCCTGAGTCCACGTGAGATTTACCAGGGAGGTGGTGAATTTTAATATCCCGAGGAACCTCATTAGAGAACCCTTCTCCTCACCCTCGACCCAGAAGATTACTTCCAGGGCGTTTGCCTTTTTACACTGTTTATGTCTTCCTTCCCATCTAAGCATAATCCCATTGTGCTGTGCGGAAGAATTTATGACATTATAGTTTTATTTTGCATTTCATGATTGCAAAGTATTTTGCAGCCATTTGTTAACTAATTTCAGGCCCTCTTTAGAGGGTGGGTGGTGGAATGACTGTATAATTCATTTCAGCATTATGTATGCACAGAGAAAGACATACCTGCCTTGGTTTCAAAGAAAATCATCATATGCAAATGGCATAAAATTGCTGTTTTAAAAATGCGTGGTGGTGCCTTTGTTTTGAGATTTATGAGTGGCTTGTTCTAATGAGCTTGTCACATTTGAATGCAGCTGTGTATTTACTTCTCTGCCTTTTATTATGACAGATGCCAGCACCAGGGCCTTGGAGCTGCCGACGCGAAAGGGAGACAGAGATTATTCCTCCATGTCCTCAATGCGGTTGAAATTCAATTCTAGTTGAAGTAACTTAAAGAATCAATTTGTACAATACGAGAATAAACATGAAATATTTATAAAAATTAACTCACAGGATTTATTCTAGAAGGTTGTTTAAATGGCAAGGTCCCTATGTCTAAAGGGCATAGATCAGAACAACATATTGAACAAACGCAGCCTCGGTGTTAGATCTTGCAAACCGCGTGCAGTGGTAACGTTACAGAAAATGTTAAAGCGCTTGTGCGAGGCTGTTTAGGAAGCAGCCGCTCTACAGCACAGCTTTCCAATTCCAGCTTTTACACTTTTTAATGTTCATTTTTATTGACATTTTTTTCCTTGCAGGAAAAATGTGTGATTTTTACTGGCCTGGCAGGAGGTTGTGGTACCTCTTGCCAAAGTGTCAGGTAAACTCGGAATTCTCTACATGAGGGACAAAGACCACATGTTTAGTTAAAACAACACGTAGCTTTTGTACAAATATAGGTAATGGAAACCCAGACTCTTACTTGGATTTTTTTCCTTTGGCTATTTGCGTTTGATGTTTTAAATGTAAGTCAGCAGCCACCTTGTAATGCCAGCCCCAGCGAATAATTCAGTTTCTTACAAAATCTGCACTTTTTCAATATCTTGTTTTTAATTTTTAAATTTTTGTTTTGTTTTATCCTTGTTTTCGAGGGTTCTGCTCTAAAAAGGGGAAAGTGCTCTCCAAATAATAATTTGCTTTAATAAAAAAGAACATTTTAAACTGTCAATAACTGAGCAAGGACCTAGTCTAATCCTTACGCTTTTTCCTCCAACCTGACCACACCTTCACTGGGGAGGAAATCTGTGACTTGAACCTACACCAATGCGCGTTTGGGGGTGTTAGCAAAGGACAACTCACACAGGAACGAGGGCAGATGGGTAGCTAATAAAAATGAGCATCATCAGTAATTCACCCTGGCTGGTTTGGCTCAGTGGATAGAGTGTTGGCCTGTGGACTGAAAGGTCCCAGGTTTGATCCCGGTCAGGGGCACATGCCCAGGTTGCGGGCTCGATCTCCAGTGGGGAGTGCACAGGAGGAAGCTGATCAATGATTCTCATCATTGATGTTTCTCTCTCTCTCTCTCCCCACTAAAAAATAAAATAAAGTAAAATAAATGTTAATATAACCCTATTAAATACATAATGAATTTAATTCTATACTGGGTGTTGTACCCGGTGAGTTTAAGAAATTAGATATTTCCCTTTGAGAACCTGTAATAAAGAAAATAGACAAAGCTGGTAAAGGTTTTAATGCTCAACCAGGCGTACAATCTTTAGGGACAGTAGCCAATTATAAACAGGCTGGAATGACCCAGAGCAGTTGTATAATGGTAGGCTTTGGCTGATGGGCTCTGGTAGAGCCCTCTCTGTCCATATACTACCCCTCAATTTCTAGGTCAAAAGCAATGGAATCACCCTTCCTATGTTTTATATAAATAATCGATTTTTAGAGAATGAGGAAGGGAGAGCGAGAGAGAGAAACATCGATGTGCGAGCGAAACATCATTCAGCTGCCTCCTGCATACCCCCCACCAGAGATTGAGCCCACAACTAGGGCATGTGCCTTGACTGGGAATCCAACTGGCAACCTTCTGGTGCCGCACTGGCCAGGGCTGTTTCCATATTTTTTAGTTTGATTTGTTTGTTTAGAGTTACCACTTCAAAACTTCCCTTAATGTATATCTTCACCTGATCTAACTTGGACAAAAATACCCAGGGAGAAGGAGCCCCAGAATCCTGGGCTAAGCAGTGCACGGCGAAAGATGGGAGAGGAGAGAAATCACTGTGGGCTCTCTTTGGACCTCCCTGTTTCTTGAGCGGTTTCCTCTTCCTGTAAATGTCGTGTAGCTCAGGCTTTTATATTGGCACAGCTGCAAAACCAGGCTCTCCTCTATCTGATATATTACTCAGACTCCTTGGTTGCATGTTACTGAAATTTCTAACGTGTTTAAGCAAAATGGGGAATTTATTATGAGGATACTGGGATGCCTTATGAGTGGGGTTGGGACCTATAGAACATCTGGAGTCTAGGACTCAGATCACCACTGGGACTCTCCTGGATTCTCATTTCTTCGTTCAGTACATCAGTTTCATTGTCCCCTCCTACTGCTGTCTTGATTTTTCCACTTCTTTATCAATTTGTTAGTGCCTTCTGAGTTTACATCTTCAATTTCAGCCCCTCCCCCCTTCAAGAAACTGCCTTATCTCAGATTCAAAATACCAGGAAGGATTCTGATGAGCCCAGTCTAGACAAGGTGCTCTATTCTGAACCAGTCATCTGTGGCCAGGAGTGGGTCGCATTGCACCAACAGAAAATCCAATCGCAAACCCGTGAAAGAGTTGGGGGTGGGTGATGCTTCGGGGAAGACAATAGAAAAGGTGTCCAACACAGCTGCACAGATACAGAGTGAGGGAGAATCTGGACTCTCCTCTGCCTGAATCCATTTCCCTGTTCAGAGGGAAAACTACTTCCCAAGCTGATGAAGAACTAAGTTCCGAGTTGCAATCCAAGGACCACTTAACCATTCTGTGTTGGTGTGGGCATTTCTCTGTTTCTCTCTAAAGATGCTGAAGAGGTCTCTATCCTCGACCGGTGATTCCAGTAGACAGTGCTTTCATCTATGCCATCTGGGTCTTTGTTTTTGCAAGCAGGTGTTCTTGTGTGATATTTTTGTGGCTCATGTGGGGCTTTGGCGGTAAAAACAAAACAAAACAAAACAAATTCTAGATCTTCCTTCCCTCGGGGTAGCTGAGGGCACAATTCCCAGCTATTTCTCTATAAATCCATCAAAAGCAGTGCCAACTTTGAGAGCCTGTAAGATTCCCTTTCTCCCCTGGCAGGTGAGAGCCCTGGCTCAGGTGTTCTCTTTGGCATTTGGAGGCGCTCCGGTTTCCAGTGTTGTTCTCAGCACCAGATATGAAGTGCTAGCCTGAGAATTTCAAGACCAGGTGGTTTGGTCCCTAAATGGTCCTAAACTCTTTTTTAACTTGGGCCTATAAAAAAAAAAGTTTCACATCCTTTGTTTTGCTGTGGTGATACCTACTTGCCTCATGTCTTCCCACTGGGTTTATTAAGGTCGGATGAGTTCTGTGACCTGGACTTCATTGGTTTTTGAGCAAGAAAGCTGATTTTTCTATTAAGTTGGCAGATTTGCCATTCTCTATCTGACACTTGGATAGACTCCTCTTGGGAACACTCCAAAATTTCCTCCATTATATAATGAACTGTGTGGAGATCAGTAAGGACTGTTTATTTTGGAGATAGTAAAAATAAGACTCTTGTGAATACTTCCAAATATAAGCATATATTTTTTGGTAATTAGCTTCATTGTTCTCTGTCAGTTTTTTTGACAGTATTTACACTAAATTAGAAATAGTAATAATGGGACATCCTAGCTCAGTCCTACCAGCATATCTGTCTACAATAAAAACATTTGCTTTCAGTGACAGAAAGTATTTTAGAAGTGTTCATTAAAACAATTTAGATAACTGTGTATCCATTATTAATAACCCAAGGCAGGGAATTACATATTACGTGGCTCATGTAACCAATAAGGAAGCTGCCATTTCCATAATTATAAAGAATTCATATCATATCCATTTTACTATTCTATATCACTTGACCCATTTATGGCTCATTTTGAAAGAGTAAGATTTAAAAATTCATAACGTTTTTTAAATGAAAAATCTGCCAAGAAATACCTCCCTTCCATAGCTAGCAGTGGGTGCTCTCCATGTCAGAGGCCGGGCCGTTTGGTCCCACACCCCTCTCCTCTAACCACACTCTCAGAGGAAGTTCCGGATGCCCTGGGTCATGCTGACCCCGTTCCTCAGGATAGAGCCCGAGCAGAGGACGCACGCTCCCCTCCGGGAAGCCTTCTGAGGGGCCAATTGTGAGGAGGATAGTTGGAGTGCGAGGGAGCGATGGAGGTTACCCACCTTCTGGAACAAATTAAAGCCATGGGGTGAAGGGCAGCCATAGAGGCCGCTGCGCTCTGTTCAGTGGCTTAAGTCAGTTTCTCCATTTGGAGAAAACACTGAGCAAATACTCAGCAGGCCTGGCTGAGTCATCAGCCCAGAAGTTGATCCCAAATGTCAGTTACTGGTAGCTGCTACTGCTGCTGCTTTTATTCTTACCAACCTCTAAGAGTCTAGACCCGTGGTCGGTAAACTGCGGCTCACGAGCCACATGCGGCTCTTTGGCCCTTGAGTGTGGCTCTTCCTAAGCCTTAGGAGTACCCTAATTAAGTTAATAACAATGTACCTACCTATATAGTTTAAGTTTAAAAAATTTGGCTCTCAAAAGAAATTTCAATCGTTGTACTGTTGATATTTGGCTCTGTTGACTAATGAGTTTGCCGACCACTGGTCTAGACTAATTGTGGGGTAGGGGGAAGATGAAGTGGGGTGCAGGCTGGGAGGAAGGAGGGCATAATTGAAAGTCTGGTAGAAGAGGCATGTTTATCTTCTAGGTTTTCTTTCTGGCACTGAAGAGAGAACCAAGCCTAGTGAATAATTCTTGGCCTGGTATTCCTTTCCCTCACCTCCACCCCCAATCTGAAAAGTTATTGAACTCGGAGCATCTTGTAATTAGGGTCAAGGAGATCCCCAGATTTTGGTCACACCTGAGGACCTGGGGCAGCATTGTTTTTAATATGTAGTAAAATCAGTACCTAGAGACTCTAACTCCTCTTGCACGTGATCCAATTGCATCACCCTCCCTCTCTGTGGACGGGCCTGTGCACAACAGTTGAAGTGATTTTGATGAGATGTGACATTTGAGGACCGTGGCCACCGACCAAAGAATCTGAGCTATATTAGCCAACATTTTACGGGCTACAAAATATACGCTGGCCAGCATTTATTGCTGGTACTGACAGCGCGAACCAAGTTTCCTAACCCTACAGAGCAGACCTCTCACTGCTGCTAATTTTACTATCAACGAATAAAGGGAAATAGGAAACAATATGGAACAGCTGAACGAGAGTGTTTTGGAGGGTGTCACACACTCAGGTAATCTGTAGGAAAGGTGACTTTTTTCCCCTAAAGCTAAAAAAAGGACTCAATTTGCACAGAAATAAAATGGAAAAAAATATAATGAAGAAAGAGTTATAAGCAGAGATTCTGCACTGGCCTCTCAGGGCAGCAGTGATTACATATTAAGGCAGCCACAAGGGAAATGTTAAAAGCTCTATAGGGACATTTCCAATATGATGGATAGAACTTTAATATTAATATAAGATTCATCATTGTAATGTAAGTCATAGATCTAAATTGCCTTTCATCCATTGAATCAGTCCTTCCCAGCCTATATACAGGTAGCACATGCTTTAAACAGTGTCATATAACAGGACTGAAGTCTTTCTTTATCTGTAGTTTCTGAAGTCCTGTTCACAGAAATAGTGACCTGCTGAGTCATTCATCTTTTACTGTGTTATCTAGACCATCTGCATTTCCCCCCTTTTTATTAATATTTAGTACACCCTAAAATATACATACATTGTATATTTTTCACAAATAGAAAAAGATATTATTTCACATACATGCAGTGCGTTTAAAGGGAAGAGTTGATTATTAATCTACTTGTTGATTATTATACAAAGAGGAAGAGTGTTTGGTAGTTGCCTAGTGCATCATCACTGACCCTGGGCGTGTGTATTGTTCAGTCATCTCACTCTGGGTTTTCCAGTCTTGTTATACTGACATAAAAAAATGTTGGCATGGCCTTGCTAGAATTCATCCTGTAAGACAATGACAACCCTTTGGAATGAGAATGATTGTAGTGTTGATAGCAATAATAATAAACGCTAAAACTTGTCTGCTGCTTTTTCCAACAGGGATTTGAACATTCATTGGTGGAGCATACAGTCACCTATTCTTATCTTTGTCCAAGATACACATGAAAATAAATCCATGAGTACAGATCACAAATAAAGTGTGAATACGGACAAGTCAGACCCTCAAGCTCCATAAAGAAAAGGGTGCTTTCCAGAGTATGGTAGCAGAGAGAATGAAGATGGCAGCGTAGGCAAACACCTGTACTCATTGCCTCTCACAATCACATCAAAATTACAACTAAAATACAGAACAACCATCATCCAGAACCGCTGGAATGCTGGCTGAATGGAAGTCCTACAGCTAGAGAAGTAAAGAAGAAAGCACACTGAGACTGGTAGGAGGTGTGGAGCACTGAATGGGCTGGTCTGGCACCCACATGGGCCACTTTTTTAATTGGGAGGGAGATTGCCTCTGTGGAGGGCAACTGGAGGAGCAAGGGGTTCCAGCCCCATACCAGGCCCCCAACCCAGGATCCCAGAGCTGGGAAAAGAAGTCCCTACAGGCAGTAAGAACTACAGGCTGTAAAAACCAGTGCGGACTGGGGCTCAGTGACACAGAGGCAGCTGGTGACCCAGCTGCTCCTCTTAAAAGGCCGGCACCACAAACTGAACTTACAAGCTCCCGCTACCTCTGAGCTCCAATGCCAGGGCAAGGCTCTGGGGGATCCAGACACATACGAAGAGAAACTGGACTCTCTGTCATCGGGGCAGGAACTCGGGGGCGGCTTTCTTCCAGAGGAGGTGCTTGCAGCGGTCCTTGTTCCAGTGCTGGGACCTCCCCAGTTGCAGGGGAGCCATTTCTGTTTGCTCCACCTGGTAATTCCCTGAGACCTTGGCTGACACAATTTACTACCCACCCAAGCTGTGTGCAGTGGCTTTTGCATATGAATGGCCTGTCCTTTCTCAGGTTAAAACCATAAAACAAGCTGAAGCTGGGTCAGGAAGCCCCAAACCTATCAAGAAAAGGCCCAAGAATCAGCACCAGCACCAGCCTGCCTTGCTTCACAGCTGGGCCTTGTCTGGGCACTTCCAAGCCCGATACAAAGAGGAAGAATCTGCAGATCTCTCTGTAGCTCCTGCTGGGTGGCCCCAGGCAGTGGCTGACTTTGCACTTCCTTGGAGAACCAAGAGTCAGTGTACCCAGTGGTCAGTGTCAGACCATACCAGATTATAACTTTACACATACATAAGTGACACACTCAAGGGGCAGATTCAGTGAGCACCAAAGCTCCACTGAAGCAAGTCCTGCTCCATAAGGGTGTCTCCTGCACAGCAGCTCTCCTACTGTAGTCACAGCTGGTCCTCACAGCCAATTGGCCTGGAGGTCAATTCCTCCCAGTGACACCAACAGCAATCAAGGCTCAACTACAACAAGACTGTGCACACAGCCCACAAAGGGGTGTACCTAGAGCACTGGTTCTCAACCTTGGCTGCACATTAGAATCACCTGGGAATCTTTTTAAAATCCTGATTTCTGGGCCAGATCCTCTGGAAATTCTGTTTCTTTGTTGTGGGTGGGCACAACATTAGTAACAAAGAAACAGAATTTCCAGAGTCTTAGGCCCCAGAAATCAGGATTTTAAAAAGATTCCCAGGTGATTCTAATGTGCAGCCACGGTTGAGAACCACTGACCTAGAGTGTCCACCTCTAGGTGATTGAGAAGGCTGAGCCATGACACTAGGACACATACAACACAAGGCCACTCTATCAACTCAAGGAGACTTAGCAGCTCTACCCAATACATAGACACAAACACAGGGAAGCAGCCAAAATGTGGAGACAAAGAAACATGTCACAAATGAAAGAAATGGAAGAAAGAAAACTACTAGATATAGAGTTCAAAACCATAGTTATAAGGTTACTTAAGAATCTTCTAGAAACCTCCAAGGGACTTAGTGAGACTTTCAAGGATCTTAGTAAAAATGCAAAAAAAAAAAAAAGAAAAGAAAAAAGGGAAAGGACCAGTCAGAAATTAAGCATACACTATCTGAAATAAAGAATAATATACAGGGACTCAACAGTAGACTAGAGGATCCCAAGAATCAAATCAATGATTTGAAATATGAGGAAGCAAAAAACACCCAACCAGAAGAGCAAAAATAAAAAAAGAATCCAAAAATATGAAAAGAGTGGAAGGAATCTCTGGGACAATTTCAAGTGTACCAACATTTGCATTATGGAGGTGCCAGAAGAAGAGAGAAAGCAAGATATTGAAAACATATTTGAAGAAATAATGACAGAAAACTTCCCCTACCTGGTGAAAGAAATAGACTTACAAGTTCAGGAAGCATAGAGGACCCCAAACAAGAGGAACCCAAAGAGGACCACACCAAGACACATCAAAATAATTAGCCAAGGGCTAAAGACAAAGAGAGAATCTTAAAAGCATCAAGAGAAAAGCAGTTAGTTATCTACAAGGGAGCACCCATACGACTGTCAGTTGATTTCTCAACAGAATTTATGCAGGCCAGAAGGGAGTGGCAAGAAATATTCAAAGTGATGAATAGCAAGGACCTACAGCCAAGATTACTCTACCCAGCAAAGCTATTATTTAGAATTAGAGGTCAAAGAACTTCGCATACAAGAAAAACCTAAAGGAGTTCATCATGACCAAACCAGTATTACATGAAATGCTGAAGGATATTCTTTAAGAAGAGGAAGAAGAAGAAAAATAAAAATATAAAAAATATGAACAACAAAGTGGCAACAAATACATATCTATCAACAATTGAATCTAAAAATCAAATGAATAAAAAATCTGATGAACAGAATAAACTGATGAATGGAATAGAATCAGGGTCATGGAAATGTAACAGACTGACAATTCTCCTAAGGAAGGGGGTACTGCCGGGGGGAGGGGGGCGGGCAGGAAGAGATTAGACAAAGATCTTATATTCATGTAGGCATTACCTATGGATACAGATAATAGGGTGGTGAGGGCCTGTTGTGGGGCGGGAACCAGGAGGGGGGAAAAAGAGGGACATCTGTAATAATCTCAACAATAAAGATTAAAGAAAGAGAAAAAGAAAAGGGGGCTTTCCTTAGGCCTGGGAGTCACTGCATACAATGTCACTTTTTTATAGACTCCCTCGTGCTCATTGGCTTCACTCCATTCTGGTTACTCATGAGCTCACGGAGTAACCAATGTTAACACTTGGGTGTATCATCTCATGTAATTGGTTGGCACAACTTTTGAGGGTGTAAAGTTTCTAAAAAGTCCTGCTATAAAGAAAACTGCTTAAGGTTGTAGGATCCAGCATTTCCTAAACTTTCTTTTGATTGTAGGGTCCTTTTTCCCCCTTAAATAAGATCTATGAACACATTGGAGAATACTGGCCAAAGAGAGAGGTCTTCATGAACTTGGCCTCTTCTATTTTCAGGCTTTGATTTTCATTGGAAACTTTTCAATGAACCCCAATCTATTCCTTAAGTCCTGGCTCAGGTGTCAGCTTCCTCTGTGGAGATTTCTCCTCTTGTGCTAGAATAGATATGTAATTGTTTCCTTTTGCTTCCTACCCCCATCGCATTTGTGTGTGTGTGTGTGTGTGTGTGTGTGTGTGTGTGTGTGTGGCAGCCCTATGTTAATGTTTAGATCATGAGCTAATTTACTTATAGTGTATTTTCCCCCTTCTAATCTATAGTTTCCTTTATTTTCAGTAGTGTGTTTTTCTTCTTAGTACCCTACAGAGTGCCTGGCTCATTGTAAGAGGTCAATAAGTATCTGCTGAAGGAATGAATGAGTAAGCAGAGCCTGGGAACTTAAGAAGAAAGATTATCTTTCTGATGTGTTGATATATGATTAATGAATGAACTCTTTTGAGTTAAGTACTTTTTTCCATTATAGTGAGTAATTTCCATCCAGTTGATTGGATTGAGATAGACTCTGATGTGAAATGGTTAATCATTTAGTCTACAAAAAATACAAGATTGACTGTGGTTCAGTCTGTTTTCCCCTTTGTATAGACATGAGTGGTATAGATGAGAAATTCTAGCACCCAGTTCTAACAGAGACTTTTAAAAATTTATACTCACAATCAGTCCATAACTCAGAATTTTCCCCTTTTTTAACTGCTATGGGGGAAAATAGAATTTATAGATCTTTTAAAAACCTAGCATTATTGATTTAAAGGATTACAGATTTTACTATATTATGCTTATAGCCTTTTTATTTATACTACTTAAAACATTTATTTCTGTTATACTCTAGGTTTCAGGCTTATAATTTGTGTTGTGGTTTAGATATGTTTTCCTCATTTTTCTTTCTTCCTCCCTTCCTTCCTTCCTTCCTTCCTTCCTTCCTTCCTTCCTTCCTTCCTCTCTTTATAAAATATTTTAAAAGATGTTCTAGAATAAAGATAATACCCCTTTCTGGCTCTACCCCATTCCAGTTCTATGCCCATGGAGGGACCAATGCTAACACTTTGGTGTGTCACTTCATGTATTCGTTGGCATAAATTTGAGGGGCATGTGAGGACCCAGGCCAGGATGGAGGCTAGAAGGCTATGTTTACCACATTGTTTTATACATGTCCCTATTCTCTCTCTTTTTAAAAATTAAAGTATAGTTGACATACACTATTATGTTAGTTTCAGGTGTACAACATAGTGATTTGCCATATATAGTCCTTATGATATGATTACCATAATAAGTCTAGTAACCATCTGTTACAATACAAAGTTATTATGATAATATTAACTATTTTCTCCTATTGTCTTTTTTTTCTGCAAAAAGCTTTATTGTTTCATTTGGTCCAATGCATGGGAGAGGGCTTCAGGGTGGTTAAAACAATGGCTAGTAGTTTTGGGAAGAGGCTCAGGTAAAAGCCAGACACCGGGGGATGCAGGGGGGCCTCTCAAAGGCCTCTGGGCTCCAAAGGCTCCTAGTTGTGCTTGGGGTGAGCCTTTCCAAGAGATACTCGCCCAGCCCAGCCTGGGGGCCGGCAGCCTGCAGAGGGGAGTCAGGTGTTGCCCATCTTCTTCATGAGTTTCACTTGCTCATCCAGGAAGTGGTTCTCCAGGAAGTCACAGAGATGAGGGTCTGCGCAGGTAGAACCCAGGGCCTGCAGCTCCACAAGGGCCTGGTTCAGGTTCCTCTCCCAGGCCAGGGCGGCCTCCATGGTGTCCTGAGTTTTGCCCACTCGTCCTGGGGAGGCTCCAGCACATCCTGGAAGAGAACGCGGCCACTGCGCTTGTTTTGCAACTTTAAGAGACGCTCAGCACCTTCGTGCTTCTTCTCCGCCAACTCACAGAAGAGGTGGCCCATGTCCTCGAGAACCACATCATCCCCGTGGAAATAGAAGCCCTGAGAGAGGTAGGTGTGGGAGGCCTGCAGATGCAGGTTGGCCAGGCGGTTGACTGCAGCCTCCACCTCGGTGGAATAATTCTGATGAATTTGGGAGCTCATGGTTGTTCGGCAGTAAGTAGTTCAGGTAGGAAAAAAACCGGTGTGTTAGCTGGTTCTGGAGGTGGTTCTGAAGGTGGTGACTGGATAAGACGCAGGAGAGTGGCCAGAGGCTGGAAGAAGGGGCGTCCCTGGGTCTGTTCCGTCCAAACACTGTTGAAGCAAGAGACAGATCTGGGGCCACCGAGGGCACTCTCTCCTATTGTCTTTTGAAGATGATTCACAAAGCCCCAACCTGGTAAGGACATTAAGAGAGGGGAATTAAAATGCCCATGAAACTTAATTATGTTTCTATCATAGAGACTAGGCTGGCAAATTAGCTAGGGTTAAGTCAGCTCATTCTGCAGTGTTGTCAGAACATGAAAAAGGGGCAGTGCACCTGATTGGAAGAGGAGGAGGAAAAAAGGAATTAAACCAGAAAGGTTGTTGGATTGGGGTCAGGAATACACACTATCTACCTGCCCCCTCCCCCATCCTTTATTTATTTATTTATTTATTTATTTATTTATTTATTTATTTATAGCTAAGTGACACTCATGGGTACCTCTGGTCTCATGGGGAAGGCCTAAAGCAAAAGGGATGAGAGTAGTTGGGGAGGAGAGAATGGAGAGGAAGAGAATCAGAGGAGGGGGAGAGTGAGACTAACTATATGATGTAGTGGGCTAAGCACTTGATTCAGAAAGCAGATTTCTAACAGTACAGTGGGGCCTTGACTTACGAGTGTCCCAACTAACGAGTTTTTTGAGATACCAGCTGTCTCTGGGCCGATTTTTTGCATTGAGTTGATAGAGTAATTTGAGTTAACGAGCTCCTTAATGAGCTCGGTCTCGGAACGAATTAAACTCGTAAGTCAAGGCCCCACTGTATTTAGAAAGCACTCAATTTATGCCGAAACCGGTTTGGCTCAGTGGATAGAGCATCGGCCTGCGGACTGAGGGGTCCCGGGTTCGATTCCGGTCAAGGGCATGTACCTGGGTTGCGGGCACATCCCCAGTGGGAGATGTGCAGGAGGCAGCTGATCGATGTTTCTAACTCTCTATCTCTCTCCCTTCCTCTCTGTAAAAAATCAATAAAATATATTAAAAAAAAAAAAGAAATGCTAAATATTTAAAAAAAAAATAGAAAGCACTCAATTTAGAAAATTCTAGTTTTCAGCTTCTGTGTAATCTTGGGCAATTATTTAGCTTATTGTTTCTTCATGTGAAAGTTAATGGGTTGCCAGATGATCTCTAAGGACTCTAAAAGTCACTGTTGGTGATGTGAGAGAAAGAACTTGAGAGAGCTGGAGGAAAGAAGGAGATATGTATGTATATGATCGGCGAAGGTCATTCAACTCAGGTGCCCTTGAACTTGTCTGCTCAGGAGCAATATCTACTTCCTCAAATATGGGGGACAATTGACTAGATCTAGAAGTTTCTTTTCATTAGCTGGGGTGGAGATGAGAATCTGGCTAATAGAGAAAGGGGCTGTTTTATATTTGACCCCGGCCAGGAAGCCAAAAGATGGTGGGCCATAGATAGAGTCCTGATTAACCAGGTAAATCTTGCACCTGCAGGTTCATCCCAGGAAACCAAATGTAGAAATGGTGACTAGATCCTCCACCTTCCCTCTGTAGATGGGGTTATTTTGACAGGGCACAAGCTCCTTGGCTAAGTACCAAAGGTTCCTGAGAGTCTAGTGGGACTTAGACTCCAGACCATTTGAAGGCCAACATAGAATGAGTTTCACATTCGTATGCAACTGCTCCGATGTCTGAATTCCAAAGGTGCTTTAGAAACAGAGCTCAGACTTGGACCCTTGACCATTAGAGTTCTTCCTGTAGTGCATTTCAGGGTAAGTTTGGGGACCATCTGCCGTGGAATGTTAGGACAGAAGAATAAGTTTCCAGGGCTGTAAGCTCTTAGTTGATTCCCCAGAAAGCAGTCCTGTGAGGCCATTCTTATTTTTACATATGGCATATCTGAAAAAGGGATTATTCTGCAATTGCAACATTTTTTGTTTTATGTGCCTCTGAAGGCAAGAAATGTTTTCTCCTCCATCAAGTCTTAAAAAATATTTATCCTGGCATCTTCCCATTTTTCTTTCCACATGGAAACTCTATATGTTTAAGACTACTTGTGAAATCATTCCTAGGTATGCACATTATATGGAGATTTTAGAAAAACTTTTAAGGAAAATGAATATAAGATGCTATTTCTTTTATGTACCAGACATTACAAGCCATTCTTTTGTTGAGCTTTCCTTGATTAGCAAGATGTAATAAAATGACGTCTATTCTCACCCTGTGGCAGGTATGCTTTATCTAGTGGAACAGTATATTGAAAACAGCATGAAGATAAGAAAAAAAAATGAGAATTTGAAAAAAGTCCTTATATTCACAAGGCTATCATCCGGTTAAATAAAGCACCAGCAATAATTTTGGGTTAGGTATGTTCTTCAATTATGCATTTGATTTTGGTAATAAAAGACGCATGCTTTTCAATAACATTTGGAATTTAAATATACTGTTCCTTTTTCCCAGCCTTCAGGAGAGCACTTACCAATGTAAAAGTTACCTCTAACCCATTCTTGTCCATTAAAAATTAAATGCTTTTACAGTAAATTATTAAAAGTGCTAGGTTGGCTGCAAATCATCAAAGGTACCATAAACCATTATGCAGGCAAGCAAGTGAGAAGTCTGATTAAATCTAAGGGATCAGAAGGCATATGCATCCCTCGATATCCATCGCAAATTCCAAACTACAAAAGGAACCATAAAATGCTACATTAAATTACTTAAAAAAACTCTACCAGGATTTTCAAAATTCAACAGTGACTTGCCTTTTCAATTAAGCATGAACTAAGAACCTTCTACTGCAAAGCAGAGATACACCACTATTTACTGGTTATTTCCACTTTCTTTAAACATGCAGCAAAATTAGTCTCATTTTTCCAACTGATATCACTCTTTTTTAAAAAAAATATTTTTTTATTGATTTGAGAGAGAAAGGGAGGAGAGAGATAGAGATAGAGATAGAAACATCAGTGATGATAGAGAATCATTGATCGGCTGTCTCCTGCACACCCCACACTGTGGATCAAACCCTCACACTGGGGATCAAGCCCCCACATTGGGAATCAAACCCACAACCTGGGCATGTGCCCTGACCAGGAATTGAACCATGACCTTCTGGTTCATAGGTTGATGCTCAACCACTGAGCCAGGCTGGCCAGGCCTGATCTTCTTAACAGAATTGAGACATTCTGACAGTTTGTCGAAAAAGTAGTTATTACGTCCTGTATTCCCCACGAAGGGCCTTTACTGCCTTTTGATTACATTGAAAAGACAAGATGGGCCCTGAATGTTTGAAGTAGTTAAATAAAAGATGTTTAAAGAAAAAAAGATAACTCATGGTTTTGGCTTAAATGAGATAATACATATACCAACTGTAAAATGCATAGCTACTCATGGATGCATTAAATGGTCTATCGAATCAGCTCCTTGACAAATAAAAAAGATGTAGGAAAAAGAAAAAATATAAACAGGGAAGGAACATTTGGTCAAATTGTGATAATTGTGCAGAAGAGGAACAGCAGCCAAAACAAGCATTTACAGTTGAGTTTTAGAGCAGGGGCTGCTCCCAAGCCTCCTACCCCTTGTTCCTATCTGCCAGGTGACCTGAGATAAACAGTTCTGCAGCTTTGCTGGGATTGGTTCAGGTGGCTAATACATCTGAGTGAATAAGTGAAAAGCAGACAGCTGAGGGCCAAACAAGTGTCAAGTGATTTCATCTGTCAGTGCTTCTAAGACGGTAGTGTACATCAGAATCACCTGCAAGACGTGTTAAAACACAGATGGGGGGTGTGACCCCTTTCTGCTTTAGTAGGTTTGGGGCGGGTCCCAAGAACTCACGTCTAATCAGCTGGTAGGTGATGCCAATGCTGCCGGTCCAGGGACCTGCCTTTGAGAAGCACTGGTTTAGGATGTCTGATTATCACCACCAACCTGCGAGGTTGGTGCTGTTAGCCCCATTTTATAGGCGAGAAAACAGATGAGGGGTGAGTTTGGGAAACGTGTTAGAGTAAGGTTTGAATTCTGGTTAAAGAGAAGCTGAGAAATTGCCTTCAGAGACTCCTCAGACTTTCTGAACCACTTCAGTAGGTGGCAGAAAAGTGAGACTTCAACTGTTCATCTCTGCTCTCCCATCACCCTCCAGAGGCAAGGATGTCATTAGAAAGAGGCAGAACCGTCATGGACACACACTCAGCATGGACCCAGAGACCACATGAAAACTGAAGCCATTCTTTCAGGGATCCTTGAGCACTTTAGATGGAGAAACTGAGGTGTGGAAAGGTTTAATTAATGATCTGATTTTACATGTTATATGAATGGCAGCGTTGGGGTGGCAGATATTCCAAAACCCAATCCAGGTTTAATTGTAAGAGGAAAACACTGGAGCTTGTTTGCCATCTTGATTGCTACCGGCCATACCCACCATCCAAAAGCTGACTGAATGCAGGGGAGAGGCAGCATAGGGAGGCGGACTAGGTGCTAAAACCAGGATTCACTTATTTGTCATCTATTTCTTGAACATCTTTCACATACTAGTCACTGTTAGAGGTGCTGGGGATAAAGTGGTAAGCAAGATAGATATAATTCTTGTTTTTGCATTCTATGGGCAGCAAGACAATAAAGTAAAAAAATAAATAAAAGGAAATTTAAGATAGCAATAAAGACTATGAAGAAAATGAAAACCAGATAATGTTGTAGAAAATTACTACAGACTCAGAAATGTATAAACATGGGTTTAATGGTTTACTTAAGATGCAGACAGAAAGGTGGAGGATTGACTACCAAAGATTGAGACTATCACAGTCCAGTTTTTAATTTAATTTTATGAGATGGTCTCTTTTATCCACGAGGGCAACCCAAGATTTTCCCTCCAAACATCTCTAGAAATTGTTTTAGGATCCTCAGTCATGGCGGAAGTATTTAAACCCGGAAATTGGCAAATGATGGCAGGAGTTTTTAAATGATTACTGTTTTCCCAGAGGGCTGGCTGTTACTGGGGGAAGCTTCTCCATAGGTCTGTCACGCTCTCCACGTCTTGCTGGGTATGCCCAGGCTGCAAGGCCCCATCTTCTTTTTACACAGGCTGTTTCTCTGGCTTGTATCTGCAGTGAGCAACTTCGGAGGATGAGGTAATGTCTTCCTCTGGGACAAAAAAAGCAGGCTTGCTTACTGCTTGTTATAAAATTGGTGGATTCTTGGAAGCAAGTGTTTTTTTCTTCTCCCTATGATGCCGCACACTACATATGCAGGGACTCATCTGGGTCCTTCATGTTGCCTTCATGGGACTTGAGGGCCAGGGGCACCAATATAAGCGTGCAGATGCTCACGATGCTTGCTGTGCTGTGAGAAATCAGGTCTGTGGGCTCGGAAACAAGAGTCTTGTGTTTTCTGCAAGCATTCGTGAAACAGTAACAGGCTAACTTAATAGCTTATAAAAGTAAAATCAAATCGCAGCTTTGACGGTTTTAGTGACACGAATGGGATGCGGATGGAGACATGACTTTCTGGAAGAGGAAGGACCAAGTTTTTATGAACCAGGTTCAGAGAGATGAGAAAATCCCTGGGATCTGGTAGTGAATGTTCTTGCCCAAATAGCGGGCAGGAGGGCTATGTGTGTGGAAGGTGGGAGTGGAGAAAGGGCTTCCCACTACCTTACCTGATAAGGAATATGAATTGAATCAATGCTTAAAGGGTGAGCTACAAAAAGTAGGATTAAACAACTACCCCAATGCCACTTGATTGCTGCTTATTCTTTCCTCTTGGTGGGCAGAGGAAGGGGATGCTATCTTGACAATGGCCAAGCAAGCTCCATAGCCCCAGCTGAAAGGCAGTGTGTCTGTGGCTATTGAGCCAGCAGTCCTCCAAACCAAAAAATTGGTGCCAGCAATGAGGACCTTGCTATTTAAATAAAGATTTTGGGTGAACCAAAAGCATTAGGTTGGATGAATTGAAAACATTGGTTAAGCCAGGGGTCCTCAAACTACGGCCCGAGGGCCACATGCAAATACAAATATTGTATTTGTTCCCATTTTGTTTTTTTACTTCAAAATAAGATATGTGCAGTGTGCATAGGAATTTGTTCATAGTTTTTTAAAACTATAGTCCGGCCCTCCAACAGTCTGAGGGACAGTGAACTGGCCCCCTGTTTAAAAAGTTTGAAGACCCCTGCGTTAAGCCATAGCAGGAGGCCACTCAGAAAGAAAAGTGAACCCAACACCTGCCTTGCCTAATAGCACAGAGACACTGCACTCATCTACCTGGCTCTTCACAGTTTGTCTTGGTCAGTGAGAAGATGGGGTGCCAGGTGTAAGGGTCACCAGAGGCCCTCAAAACAGCAGGGTGGAATTGTAGAGACGTGTGCTCAGGTGCAGAAAAAGGAGACATTGGATCCTGGTGCTGAGGCTCTGACTCTGGGGCGAAGGGTTGAAAGAGGATATGAAAGGCTAGCAATAAAATTTCCTGCCTGCCATCCCACCATGGCCTTGATTCGCCTGCTACTCTTTAATCCCTGCCCTCCAAACTGGGAAACGCAGGATCTGGAAACTCGCTGTGGGCTCTGACGTGCATTCAGGCTAGACTCCTTGGTGCCTGAATTCAACTTATGGGATTTGGACACAGTTGGAAGTGGGGAAGGGAAGCTCAAGTGGTCTATTGTGTGGGGCTTCTGGGCCACAAATGAACGATTGTTGTGGTTCCCACTGCTGAATGAATAATTGGTGATGATGTTTTATATGCCTGGTCTGTGAATAACCATAAACGTCAGAGGGAATTTTCCTGCTCAGGGACTAGCACAGGTACTGTCCTCCCCTGATTGGTCCAACAGAAACAATATATACACCCAGATGGAAAAAGGGAAAACTCAGCCTTAGCTCAGGGCGTAATGACTGTGAGAGTGGGAGGGGAGGCCATTTTTCAGTACAATAGCACAACCTTTCAGACACAACCAGCAAATACTGCCCCCCTTTCTGACACAGCCACCAAATACTGCCCCCCTTTCTGACACAGCAACCAAATACTGCCCCCCTTTCTAACACAGCCACCAAATACTGCCCCCCTTTCTGACACAGCCACCAAATACTGCCCCTCTTTCCCACTAAAGGCAGCTCTTGACCTGCTACCAAGCTCTTGTTGAAACTGAAAGTCTTACCAGGAGGGATATGCCCATTTTGAGATGAGTCAACATGGACTCAACAAAACAAAGTGGGAGGGATCCAATAAATCTGTCTTGTCAAATGGAAACGGTGTCATCTGAGTTTTACATGAATAAGTGGCAGTCATCTTTTTGGGAGAAACTTTATCCCTTCCCCCACATTCCGCTGCCTGAAGCAAAGCTGCTAGCTCAGTGGGGCCCTGGATTCACCTATAATCCTGTGGCTAGTTCACTTAGGCTAAACTCAACTGCAAGTTGATGGTGTCCACTGGGTGGCAGCAGTCATCCAACCCCAATGCAGTTCTGGAAGAGGAACTGTAGCACGATGGGCTGTCACTTTTGCTTTAGGTAATACTCTCAAAGACTCCCTCTGACTTTTGGACAGTTACCAATGGCCTACCCAGTTGGTCTACCACTTGGAGGCCCAAGACTGGCAGATTAAAGACATGCCTCTTTGGGGCTATGAACTGGGTAAACAAATTGTATCTGCCCATCAGTCACACTCACTCCGTTAGGCTCATGGTAAGGGCCTGTTCTCTGGTCAGATCAACCAGAACTAGGCTGTTGATCAAGTCTGCAATGACCAGAGTGCCACCATTGATAGCTGGTTTCATCTTTGCATCGGACATAGCAACACATTCCTTATCGCAGACAGGGCTCACTGGAAAGAAAGGGCATGTGTTTCTGATGGATGCAGAAGCTTCCACTGTACGCCAGGCGGTGACTCCTGCAAAGGTTGGCTTGTTTGTTCTGTGGTGAAGGAAGCTACCCTGTATGGAACATGACCTCTCTCTGTTCCTGGCAAACTGACCTCATTGAACCTTTGACCTCCTTTTGGGACATACTGAATTTTGCCTCACTGCTTTGACATTTTTTCAGGGAATGGTATTGCTGTTCCCGTCCAGTCAGCTGACTCCAGCTACACCATCGCGGCCCTTACAACTAAACTGTTCCATCTGTTAGGCTTTCTGGGTAATTTGCAAAGACCATTCAGTGATGGGCTGTTAGGAAAACAATTTAATGGATGTCCTGTCCCGTTTTCCCTACCATCCGCAGTATTGAAAGCTGGAAGGGCATTCTCAACAATTAACTCAAAAGAGTTCTGATTCTTTGTCCCTTGCCTTTGCCTGGTCCACTTATTATTTTTTTAATATTTATTTATTTTTATTACCCCCCCCATTATAATAGCCATTTTTATTTGTAAAAATCCACATATGAAATGTATTCTTTCAGTCTTTCCATGATTTCCTTTTTACAAAAACAAAAAGGCACATAATCCTGGTCCACTTTTTAGTAAGGCAGTTTGGTCACTTCATGTGGCTGTCCCCAAAAGGATTCATTCCCTTTGCCCACTTTTGGTTAATGATGAGGACTAAAGGAGTAGAGAGCTATACAGACCTATTTTGAAATTTGGGATTTTATTCACCCTGACCATTCCTGGACATGATATATCTTTTTTTTTATGCCAACAGCCAACATAGGTCAGGTTAGTTGGTACACTTTCCAGGTGGCAGCCTAGGCAAAACGAACCTGGGACATGATTCGCCCTAACTATTCCGCGGTGTCTGATGCCATCAACAGTTACAAACAAACAGTCTGGCAACATTTGTTTCAGTGTGACTGAGATGAGCCCACATTGTCTCCTGATGCCTGAGCAGATTGGGGGATGCTACATATACAGACTGAGGCTGCAACTACTTGGTGATACTGCCGTGTTTATTAACTAAATCAATATAATGAGGATTCTAATCAAGTTTAGCAACAAATCCCATACTGGAGTAACTGCGATGCTTTCAGTTTATATATTTGTATGTGGAAGTAAATGGGCATGAAATGTCTCATCACTGGGGATGGGAGCTACTTTTCAAAAATATATATTTTTATTGATTTCAGAGAGGAAGGGAGAGAGAGAGAGAGAGAGAGAGAGAGAGAGAGAGAGAGAGAGAGAGAAACATCAATGATGAAAGAGAATCATTGATCGGCTGCCTTCTGCACACCCCACACTGGGGATCGAGCCTGCAACCCAGGCATGTGCCCTGACCTGGCATCCAATCGTGACCTCCTGGTTCATAGGTCAATGCTCAACCACTGAGCCATGCTGGTGGGCTGGGAGCTACTTTTTGGTCCACCTTTTCCCCTCCTGTAATTATTGGCAATGATACTAGAGACCAACAATTAGTCTGACCTCTTTTGTGCAGGTCATGGGTCATGGTAGATAATAGATTGGCCTTAGGCTATTTCCTGACCTTGGTAGACAGAACAGTGGCCATCCTAAAATGTCCCAGCCTAATCCCAGAACCTGTGAATATGTTACTTTACCTGGTAAAAGGGACTTCGAAGATGTGTTTAATTTAAAGATATTGATATGGAGATTACCCTGGATTAACTGGGTGGGCCCAGTGTAATCACAGCCGGTCAAGAAAAGGATGGCAGGAGAGTCAGAAATGAGAGAGGATGTGAAGATGGAAGCAGAGGTCAGAGAGGAGAGAAGAGGTTACACTGCTGGCGTTGAAGATGGAGGATGGGGTCTCAGGAATGCAGGTGGCCTCTGGACGCTGGAAAAGGAAGGGAAACCGATCTCCCCTAGAGCCTCCAGGAAGAATGCAGCCGATGGACTTATCACCAGTAATTGGACAAATGGAAATTGGGTGCTACCTGAACAGATGCCATGAGAAGAACACATTTCTGAGATTCCTGTAATATATTAACATGAATCCAATCTTGAAGAAACATAAGACAGACCTAAAATGAAGAGACAGACTATAAAATGACTGGCCTGTCTTCCAGATGTCAAGGTCATGAAAGACAAAAACATACTAGGAATTGTTTCAGATGAAAGGAGGTTAGAGGAGACGCATGATCCTGGACTGGATCCTTGAGAAGTACATTTTCCCCCCTCTTTTGCTATAAAACATATTATTAAGACATTCGGTGAAAATAAATAAGGCCTGTAGATTATGTAATAGCTGAGTATCAATTTTTCTAGATTTTAATAGCTCTACTATATTTATTTATGTAAGAGCATGTCCTTGTTTTTTATAGGGAAGCATTCAAGTCTTTACATCTTTAACTTTCTCCCAAACAATTCAGGACACACATGCACATGTACACACACATACACACACATTACATAAGCACACAGAATCATAAACAAATGTGTGAAAACATTAACATTTGGTGAATCAGAGTCAAGAGTATATGGGAATTATATGTGTTATTTTTGAAGCTTTACTAAAAGTTTTAAATTATTTCAAAATAAAAAAGTAAACAATGAGTTCTGGCTGGTGTGGTTCAGTTGGCTGGAGTTTCGCCCCGCGCGTACACTGAATGGTGGTAGGTTCAATTCCGGGTCAGGGTGTGTGCAGCAGGCAACCAATCAATGTTTCTCTCACATCGATATTTCTCTTTCTAAATATCAATCAATCAATAAAAATATAACAAAAAGTATACCTCCTCTTAAAAAAAGTTAACAAAGAAATAAGGAATCATATAGACAAGGTAAAATGTCCACTGAAAGGAGATTTAGACATAATTTAAGAAAAAAGAGGGTCACATTATTCCTAGTCTTCCTTCAGGGGAGTAGGATTTTGAGGGAATAAAACAGAATATTTTTATTCATTGAGTTTTTAACTTTTGATTATTTGACATAGAGTTACTTTGATTATGGAGGGGCTGGCTTGTCATCAGCTGTGAGAAGGGGGATATTAGAGGCTTTACCTAGGATGCTCAAACAAAGCCTCTTTGCTCTGAGCCCTGAGGGATGAGCAGATGCCTTCCCCAGACCTGGGAGCAGTGGGGAACTAAAAGAGCCAAGGCCCCATTGGCAAGATCTTGGTGTGTAAGGACTGCAAGAAAACCACTGAGGTTGGAAGACCTATCTGATATTTCTAATTCTAATATCTCGACCTTGAGCAAGTCATTTTACCAGTTGTGATATCACTTTCCATATCTCTAGCACATTGTAGTGCCTGATAAATATATATTGACTGAATGAGTGGATGAAGAAGTTAATCTAAAAGACAGGGGCAAGATAGGATTATATTTGAAGACTCTTATAGCTTTAAAATTATATGATTTATTTAATATTTATTGAATGCTTATAGAATTCCTACAATGGCATTCAGTGTTTTAAGTTGAAGGAAGATGGCATGAAGAACGCATGTCCCTACTTTTGCCATGTTTATAATCCAGTGAAGTAGACATCCAGAAAAAGTGATGCAAAATTTGGCAATAAAATAAACTTATCCAGGAGTCAATTCTCTTCTCTGCTTTGGTTTTCAATTTTATTTTATTGTTTAAAGTATTACAAATAGTAGTACATATGTCTCCCTTCTTCCCCCATTGACCTTCCCCCGGCCTCCCCTACCCCACAGCACATGCCCTCACCTGCCGCCCCCACCCCCAGTGTCTTGCGTCCATTGGTTATGCTTATATGCATGTATACAAGTCCTTCAGTTGATCTCTTACTTCCCCGCCCCAACCCTTCCCTTCCTGCTGTAGTTTGTCAGTCTGTTTGATGCTTCTTTGCCTCTTCTCTGCTTTTAATAGGTATATTTGTCCTCTTGGTGGAAGTTAGTTTAGATCCATTATTCTAAATTTGAACATGTGTACAGGACAATTCAAAGCAAAATGTCCCTTTATCTGCTTCTGTAGGTGAGGAGGCAAATTTTACATTTGTTCAATACAAACAAACTTTTTAGTTGAGCCAGGACTAGAGTTGGTGCCTGCAAGAAAGAATTATCTCTGCAGTGAGAGAGCGTTTAGTTCTTTTATCATCAGGCCTGCAAAATGCTAATAATAATAACCTATGGAACGCTGCTATGTTGCAGGCACTGGATTGGGCATTTATATCCATTACAATACTTTCCACCATGCTGCAAGGCAGATACTATTATGTAGAAAATTTTTAAAAATTCAAGACATTAAGATTCTTGTCTAAGATCCAGAGGTAGTGAGGAGCAAATCCAGAATTTAAACCTAGATCAGCGGTTTCAACCTGTGGGTCGCAACCCCTTTGGGGGTTGAACCACCCTTTCACAGGGGTCGCCTAAGACCATCGGAAAACACATATATAATTACATATTGTTTTTGTGATTAATCACTATGCTTTAATTATGTTCAATTTGTAACAATGAAATTGGGGGTCACCACAACATGAGGAACTGTATTAAAGGGTCGTGGCATTAGGAAGGTTAAGAACCACTGCCCTAGATTTTCCTGAGGCCACAACCATACCCTTTCCATTGCACGTGCTTCCTAGGTAATTTCAAATGTGCTTTCTGGTTCTGGCCTCTTATTACTCAGTGATTTTGTGGTTTTCACAATAGTGCTGTCAGTCCACCTGCATCAGCAGATATGAGCATGCCTTAGGCGCTAAGGAAGTGGGTTGACCCAGTGTGAGATGTAATCTCAGATGAACTGTTTGCTCCGTTTCAGACAGCGTGTCTGTTGTATTCGTTAGAGTGAAAGTTAAGCTGCTACAGCAAAGAGGCCTAATAATATAGTGGTTTCAGGATCAAAGAACAGAGATCTTATTCTCACTCCTAAAGCAGTTCAGGATGGATAGGTGGGCCATTTGCTCTGTGCAGTCACTCAGGGTTCCTCCTGCCTTGTTTCTCCCCACCCCGCAGCGCACTGTCTTCTGCAGCGTGGTTGAAGCGAGTTTGCAGGCATGTCAGTGTTCCAGCGCACGGGAGAGGGTCAGAAAGTGGTGGAGCACATGTATAGTATTTTAAGGCCTAGAGTGGAAATAGCACGTATCACTTCCAACTTGTATTCCTCGTGGGGAGAACTGGGTCACATGACCGTGCTTCATTCCCAAGGAGGGCGTCCGGGGGTGGAGAGCTGGCTATATGCTCAGCTAAAATCCATTCCTGTGGAAGAAGCGTGGAATCCATTTTGGTGGACAGCTATAAATCTTTGCCCCCAGTACCCCCTCTAAGCCTCTATTATAATAGGTGCAGCATAGTTTTATTTATTTATCCTCCCGCACTAGCCTGTGAGTTCCTTGAGGACCAAGGCCTGTGCTTTTGCTCCCGAATCTCCAGTCTCTAGCTCACTGCCCCTCGCATAGGGAAGTCCTCATTCTATTTCTGATGGAGAATGAACGAGGCAAGTTAAGTGTGTAGATTTGGGGGAGCAGGACAAGGGCAAAGTGAGTGATACTTTCATAGTTCAAAAGGCAAAGCTGAGCTTCCCGAGGGCACTGCACACCAAGTATGTGTAAGGCATCTGATGGAAAGCTTTGCTGCGAAAAGAATGAACTAATTCAGCTATAAAAAAAAGGAAGCAGAATTCAAATGTGACAGTCTGCAGCTCCGCTCAAAAGAAACAATTGCCTGATTGTCACCAGGTGACCTCACTTTTCTCCACAGCCATTGGCATGGGTAGATATAAAACAGGTGAACCTGTACATTTGCACAACTTTTAAACAGAGTGGAGGTTGTAAAAGTGGTTTGGAAGCATATGGGAGGAGCTGCTTCTATAAAACGTGATTTTCCAGCCACACGGAAAGATCAGAGCAGGGGCCCAGCACCTTTGTTCTTTTGCAGACCCCGCTCTCCACTCCCTGTAAAAGGAGAGTTTCCATCTGGCCTAAGTCAGCAGAACCAAGCAGGCCTGCCTGTCCTCGGCTCCTGGAGACAACAGCAGATGGCAAATGGGCAAAGCAAATTAATCAAGCTACCAAATGTTCTCAGATTTGGTTTTCAAATTCGCGAGGCAGCTCTATGTGGCCACTGTGCTGTGTGCATCATATTTATTTGACAGCATTGTCCAGCCCTTGCAGTCCCTTCACTGGCTCTGGCTAGAGACTATGTGCATTGTATTTCAATTAGCGCTTCTCAAAAAATTCAAGGGAGTTCTGAGGCTAAAAAACCCAGTATGTCAGCAATTTATGCACAAAGGCTATAGGCTATCCATGGGGCCCATTTCAGGGTTCTATTGTAGCCCAAAGGATAAAGGCTGGAGCTCAGTCTTTTTGAAATATAGGTTTAGACAAGTTTCTTGAGCAAGCTACAGCACGCCCTTGTCCATGCATCTGGAGGAGTCAGTCTGGCTTTTAAGATCTCATGAGAACCTGGCTTAGTGTGGAGCAGATTGTATTAACAGTCTAACCACCTGTCTGTCTCCCCCTCTTGTAGTACTTACTCCTCCACACGAAAGGCTTGTGGCAGTGAGTAGGCAGCCAAGTGTCAACATGACATCAAACTCCAAAGAAAGTGCTAGTCTACCCAGATATGGGCCAGCAACACACAGGGTATGGGCTCTTCTCATACAGCACCTTGGTATGTTGTATCACTCCTACAGGATATTTTTAACATTGAAAAAACCCCAATAGCCTTCTGGGCCACCTAGAGGGCAGTTTGATTATAGGCAGGGAGATAAGGCGAATGGGTGAAATCAAGGTATGGGGCCAGGCCTAGTGGGCACATAAATGTCCCAAAGACACCTTAAGGTACAGTTGGATCCAGTAACCTCAAGGCAGTGTGACATACAGAGAGTCAGACGACCCAGGTTCTGATCCAGACTCTGCTGGTACCTCCTGTGACCTCTCCAGAGCAGTTTCCTTTTTGTAAAATGAGAGAGTAGAACTCTCTACATTATCCTTAATAGGCCACATCCACGTGGTCCGGTAGGTCTAAGCCAAAGTTTCATGAGGACAGAGAAGAGCAAAGAGGATGAGCTGCCGCAGGGTCAACGCTGGGAACCCCTGCCTTCACCATCACAGGATGTATTTGACCAGACTTGGGTGGGAGGGAGGATCGTAATCAGAATTTTTTGCTTGCTTCCAAGAGAGCAAAAACCAGGAAAACAACTGTTCTGATATCTTTGACTCAGCTAGTCTTGAGATAAGTAATAATAAATTATTTTTTTAATATACCACCTTTCAGTTCCCGAAGTGCGTTTAAGCCTTACTCTTTGGTGGCAAATGGGTATTATGAACTCATTTTGGAGACGATGTATTGAACTTGCTAGCAAATGGGAGAGACCGATTAGGACTAATGATGTGATTGAGAAAGCTCTTCTCATCAGCCCCAAATTATGTCCTTTAACATAGCCAACATGTAGGAAGTACCTACCCGCTAACCCTGTAGTGTGGGTTAGTGATCCGATTCAATTGGTTAGAGGTCATCAAATGAATAGCAAAACCCTGGGAAAATTAGGCACAGAAGAGAGATGTCTTGTTGGACAGGAGGGTGGAGGGAAAGGCCTAGATACTCACATAGTTCTCACATGGGTAAATTTCATCCAGGTTGGTGCTTTAAGGGAGCCCCAGAGGACTGTGAGTACCTAATACATCTCCAGGGCTGAGGCTTGGACAGGGCTCCAATTTGGGGTATAGGGGCAGAGATGAGTCCACAAAGAGATTTTGACACTTTTAGTTATTCTAAGGCAGGCCCTGTCTGGAATATCACATTTAGCACAATGAAGGGAAACAGTGACTACCTGGAAGAGAGGTTCTCAAATATTAGTGTAGATAAGAACGGCTTCCGTTGCTTATTATACATCCATATTCCAAGGCTCTATATACCCTGAGGATTCTGACTGTCTAGGTCTGTGATGCTGCCTAGAAGCCTGTGTTTTCAAATGATAATGTCAGGTGATTCTAGATTTTCATCCAAAAGATGCACAATGGGCATTCGACATAATACCCAAGTGGTATTTAGGTCTTCCCTTCCCTGTGGGTATTTTGTGCATCATGTTTTATTGCCCCTGGGAGAGAGCAATGATGGCCAGACCTGGAGGCAAGGGGCAGGTGCACTATGGTGTTTATATCTGCTGCTATGAAGGGAGGTCTTCCCACCACAATCCCATGCAGAATCCTTGGTTGAGTTACGGGGACTTCCTTCTGCCTTTTCTTAACAAAGCTACAGCTCAAGTAACTTGCCACGCTTGCTGTGTCTGAGGCACATTGTGTGAAGTAGGGAGTTTCTTGGTGTGACTGAAAGGGAGTGGAGGTAGAGCGTAAACAGGGAAATTGAGCAGGAACCCAAGTCT
>NW_005871100.1:4894748-5075452 GCF_000147115.1 Myotis lucifugus | reverse complement strand
TGGGCAGCTGAACAGCAAACAAAAAACATGAAGGAAAAAAAGAGACACGGCTATTGGAGGACACCCAGCAGAGAAATGTGGTTAGAGAACTTGAGACTATGGTGTGTGTGTGTGTGTGTGTGTGTGTGTGTGTGTGTGTGTGTGACAAAGAGAGAGGCCCTTAATGCACAAGGTACTTAGACTTTGAAGCCAGTATATCTCTGAATATTTGTACCTTTGAAGGTATATTTGAAGATTTCTTGGGTAGGGATGTGATATGATGAAAATTATATTCAGGATGGATTGGTTGCTCAGGATGGCCCTAGTGGGTCAGCAGGCTGCTTGGAACAGAGCCATGAAGAGAACAAGGAGTTTTATTTTGAGGCCACATTTGCATAATGAGCATTGCTTTTGATTACGTAGATTGTATGTGTTTGGGGTGGCTTGCTGAGGAGCTGGTGGACGTGATGGGCAAGGTGCCCTTCTGCGCAGAGGGCAGAGGAACCCACTTTGTCTCCCGGTCTCCTGATCCTCTATCAAGTTGTGCTTCTGCTTTCTTGGTTTTCACATAAACATATTACATCCATGTCTTATTCCAGGGACCAGGGCCAATGGCTGTGAAAGCCACATCTCCCCGATTTCTTGTTCAGGATCTGCTAGGCTGTGGGTCGCGACCCCTTTGGCGGTCGAACGACCCTTTCACAGGGGTCGCCTAAGACCATCCTGCATATCAGATGTTTACATTACGATTCATAATAGTAGCAACATTACAGTTATGAAGTAGCAACGAAAATAATTTTATGGTTGGGGGTCACAACATGAAGAACTGTATTTAAAGGGCCAGAAGGTTGAGAACCACTGTGCTAGGCTCTCTTGATGTCATGGCATCACTCCTTAAGGTGATAATTCTTTAATTATTCGTTGAAATTGTATTGTGTGGATTCCTTAAATCAGAGCCTACTAGATCCTTTCCCCAGACAGTCTGAATCAGTTTCAGGCCCCCCCCCCACCCCGCCTCCGATAAATAGTATTGTGGAAGACTCTGGAAGGCAAGGAGGAGGGAAGAAGAAAAGGGGAAGAAAAAGAAAGAAGACAAAAGGAAGGAGAAAAAGAATAAAAGGGCAAGGAGGACGAGGGGGAGAGAAGCAGATAAAAACTGCTGTAAAGATAGGATGGCGGTTCTAGGATGCAGATGGCTGCAAGTACTTTCCCTCAGAGGAAGCAGAGGAAGGCATTCTGGGAAGTGATAGCAGCGTCTCACTTTCACCACGTGGGGGCAGGCTCTACTTAGGAGAGAGGAACAATTTATGAAGGCTGCAGTGTGAAAGCTATCTTCCGGGTTCAGAGAACTCAATATTGACCTAATCACTCACGCCCTGCAGCCTTTGAGGTTCTTCACTGGCAAGAGCTCCTATATCTGGGCTCAATGCTTAGAGGAATTAAATTTTAAAAAAGCTGATTTTGCTCAAACTCAGATTTTTACATGATGTGGAGTATAGGATTACAGTTAAACAGACACTATAAAGAGCAAAACACTTTGACATCTCATCTTACTATTTAAAATGTACAATCACCCAAGGTTTTATGCAGGATTCTCTTTTCTGTGTGTCTTTTTTTTAATTGCGGGATTATCAAATAGACATTATATGTGCATCGTTGTTTTAGGCATTTCAAAAGGTTGGAATGTGCTCTGAATTTCTTCCAGCTCCTTCTCAATCTTTGCTTCTGTTTCAATGCAAAGTGATGGCATGCATGGGAATATGTATGGCACCCCCACCCCCAACCATAAACTCTGAGCCTTTGTGTTGAAGGAATATATTTATTTGGAGAATGGTTGAAAACAACCAAATTACTGCCGCTAGTTTTGTGGTGCTTAAAAAGCAATTGTTGCAGGCATCTGATTGCTTCTGAATATAATGCGGCGACCGTAGTGCTAGCAAGGGAACCCTGCACAGAGATATAAAGGGGAGCTACTGCCTCCATCCTCTAAGTTAAGTGTTATCCCCAGTGAACTGCACTGCAATGTCCAGGCTGTTTTCCTTCTGGTAGAATTTGCCCTTGTTTGAACCACACAGATCAAGTTCATTCCAGCAAGTATGCACGTTTTCTAAAATAGACCTTCCAAGTAGCCAATTAAAAGGAAAATCTTAAACAACAATTTCTCTTTAAAATGGTGATTGGGCCTCTGAGATAACGAATCCCATTTGCAAGTTTAAAAGGAATGATAAGAACTTTCTACTGGTTGAGTAAGGGCTGAGGAAAATGGCTCCTCTTAAAACATTTTTTTAAAAATAAAGGGACACCAAATTGATCGAACAATTGTGGGAAGTTTGGCTCCATTAGTCTCATGCTTTTTAATAAAACTCAGCTTTTGTGAATATTCAAGGAAGCAGTTTCACTCAAATTGTTGAATTTGGTGGCACAAGAAGAAATGAGGCAGAACTATGGTTCTGTAGCAAGGTCCGGGGTCCCGCCTTCTCTGCCTCCCTAAGTACATGGGAGGAGCATGACTTCTGTTTAAGATTTACATAACTTTTTATGAAATACCATCACATTCATTTGGTCAACATCCCCTTTACTGTGTATAATTCTCTGCAGTGACTGGGAGAGGATTATTTCCAGACATGGTTTCCATTCTCTCCTCTCTATTTTGCAAGCGGTGTGCCTGTTATGAAGCCCTTACAAGAACAAAAAAGAAAAAGAAATGCCTTCTAAAATGATTTCTTGTTCCTAAAAAACAGGAGAACTAACTATAAAGAATGATTTACTCGTGGTCTCTGTCTTTGCAACAGTGGAAAAAATGGGAGAGGATCAAACATCCTCTCCAACCAGGTTTAATAGTGTTTTAAAATGAAATCTATGACACAGTCTTCACCGGGGCTATTAATTTATATCTTGCAGAAACGTGATTCAAAATTTTCTAGAATACAGACCAAGGAGAAGGTTTTATAATGAAGAAAAATATAGGGACATCTGGAATTTTCTCTGAAAGCTGATGTGCTATCTTATGAGAAAATCAAAGACTTGGACTCAAACTTTGAGAGTCCCTTTTTTGGTTAATTGGCATTAGTAGAGAAAGTCTGATATATATAGAAAGGCTGACAAAACCTGTAAGATCTGTTTTTTTTTTTTTTTTCAAACAAGTGTAGCACCAAGAGTTTGGCTCTCTCTTATTTGGCTCCATCCCCTGAGAGCCTCGTTTATTTTTAGTCCCTAATTTTATTGTTCATTCTACTAACCTTCAAATCTCAATGCACTTTTCGGAAAAAGTAAACCAAAAGTAATTACTTTAGGGAACACAAAGCCATATCTATATATGAGATCAAACATTGCCAACCTTCCCTTGCTATTTACCTCTAAATAACTACTTTTTCTCTAGAGCTTTCCACTTGTTTTCGTGACAAACAAACAGCAGGGAATGTCTTCAGGCTCATTATACAGGACATAATGGGATCCTGCAGGGAGTAGGCCAAGGTAGAGCTCCATCTCCACTTGACTTTCAGGGGGAAACTACACCACAAAGGAGGCCAGTCTTGTGCTGACTTCTCAGATGACAGAACATTCTGGTCTAGGTGTCCTTTCCCTCCACCAAACAGGAGGCTACCAGATGCCTGAGACCACCTCAGGGACCTCAGCATCCTCAGGGATGTGAAGTCAGGTCTGGGTCATGTGACCATCCCAGAGCGACTGGTGGATGAGGTTCGTTTCACTCAAACCTCAACAAATGGGCTTTTCAGAGGAAGGGTAGCTTCTATTACCAGGAGCATACAGGAATGTGACTCTGGGCACCCCAAACCAGAAAGTGTCCAGTACACAGTCCTTATCTATACACACCAAGAAAACCGCTGCTCCAAATTCAATGCCGTATTACCATTGTCTTACTGTGTGGGTTTGTTTCTTAAGGAAACTGATGCCACTTTCTCTGTCTGCTCCCTTGGGTCCAGTTTGAATCTATGCCTGGATCTCTGCGTGGCCTTTGGTCTCTGCCTCTGCTTTCACACAGGGCTTCCATCACTGGACACAATGCTGACCTTATGAATATTTCTCAACACCTTGGATTCTTTAAGTGGTGGCCTGATACCCCTCTTTGGCTTTATCGTGGGAACTCCTGGAATCAAATATCTGTCTTCTCTGTCCTTGCTCCAGTGGAGCACCATTCCTTATATCTGGCCAGATCAACTGGATCCCCCTTGTCCCCTCTGGCCTTCTCTGTCTCACAGCTGGACCTGACCAGGTGTTGACAGAAGATGACTCCTTATTCTGCAAAGAACCTGCCAACTTGTGAATGGACTGATCCCTGGCCAACACACTTATTTACTAGCCTGTAAATAAGGGCCTGGAGAAATGTAAGAGCATGAGCTTCTAGATGACAACATCGCACACATGCGGTGGTGCGCTTTTCCCTTTCATGTGCATGGAAAGTATTAGAAGAGAAAATATTCCCTTCAGGGCATATTTTACACTGGCAGTCACGTTTTCCTGGAAATTGATTTAACACTTCAGAAAGGATCTGATGTAAAACATTTAATAGCCAGGGAGAAGAACAGTATTTCCCATCTTTCAACACCACCATGGCTGTAAAATGCCTTTCCCCACTGACTAGGTTATATTGTTCCATACATTATGATCTCACCATTCGTCATTCATTCACTCCCTGCTTTGTTCATTCTCAAACATTTGAGTGCCAGACTCTTGGAAAGGGTTGTAAAATGGAATAAGACTATACCCTTGCCCTCAAGGGGCTCTGCTCTAAGCCTAATCAAAGTCCCGAAAAATAAACACAGAATTCAAACATGATGGGACCTATGCTCTTAGGTGCATCTAGGGCATCAAATGGGGGCTCAGAGGAGATAACATTGTGGGGAGGACGGGGGCAGGCAAGGCTTCAGTGGGGAGGCAGCTTTTGAACTGAATCTTGTAGGATGTTCTAGCAGGAATTCATTAGGTGGAAACATGGAGTAGGTGAATTCCAGGAGAGATCATGATGGATGTTGTAGGGCTTGAACCAGCATGGTGGGTTTGAGAATGAGTACTAGGTACAGCAGAGCATAGGGTGGGTACAGGGCAGGGAAGAAAGGGAGGCAGCAGGATATAAGCGTGGTGGTAGAAGCCAGATCATGAAAGGTTTTGTAAATTCTTGTAAGGATTTTATATTTTATCTAGAGGTAGGGGGAAGTATTAGAGGGTTTCAAATGGAAGTCTATCATGATTTGATTTGCATTTTAGGAAGATCACTCACCCTGGCATTAGTGGTAGCATTGCTAGAGATGGAAGACTGAGGCAGGAAGACCAGCTCCAGGGCTATTGCAGTAGTTCAGGCCTGGAATGGCAAGGGCTTAAACGAAGGCAGTAAAGGTGGGCTTGGAGGTAAGGGGGCCAGATTTAAAATACTTTAAAAGGCATCAAAAGTGGCCATTATTTAGCATAAATACTTGGCTTTAGTGTTGGGTAATGTAGTATGTGATAAAGCCACTAAACTAGTCTGGGGAATATAGACTTATTAATAGTTTTGCAGACTTAGGTACCAATTCAGTTTTAGATCTATACAGTTGGAATTAAATGGGGACATCCAGGTAGGTGGCTAATACATGAACCTGGAGAGAGGTCTGGGCTAAACAGTTCTATTTGAGAGTTGTTTGTAATAGAGAGAATGGCTAGTGAAGTCACTTAGTGAGTTCTCACAGAATGGCAAAGGAAGAGGACCAAGGATAAAGCCCCAGAGAACACTACCTTTCAGTGAGAAGCAGGAGAAACAGTCAGTGGACAGAGAGGCTCTGGGTAAATGAGCAGGGTGGGGATGTCCTGGAAATTTGGGGTAGAGTGCATTTTAATGGGAAAGGAATGGTAAACTGTGCCATGGAGAAAAAGGTGAGATGAAGACTGATAGAGTGTCACTGGATTTACTAGTATTTGTCAATGAAAATGTCTCTGGTGACTTTGCCTGAATAAGATAATATCAGAAGAGTTGGGGAGCAGAAAAGTGAATGGCCAGTGGGGAAGGAGGGATATTGAATGTAGAGTATTTGTATTGCAGATTTAATTCTCACTTCTCTCTCCCTGGCTGTAAGTTCAGAGGAAGGAGGGACAATGCTGATTCTGGTCAACATTACAACCATAGTACTGAGGGCAGTGCCCCATCCACAGTAGTCATTTAATAAATATTTAGTAAATGAGAAGAGAGAGACAGAGTGGTAGATAAAGATATAAAGTACAAGGGAAGCTTTTAAATTTTCTTCCACTAAATTTGAGAGAAAAAAAATAGATGCGGGTTGAAAATCCTCATGAGAGACAGATTTCTGCTGTGAATATTGCAACATAAATTTGGCATTTCCTCTAGCTCTTTCTAGAAATCATCCAAGAACAGAAATGAGCACAAGAAACACAAACTCCCTGGTCCAGTGTTGCTATAACTAAGGAACTGTAAATTCCCAAAGCAATGGTAATAGAGAAGGGGAAAATTAATTTATGAGAACATGGAGAGAGGATATAGAGATTGCAGGTCTCAAAAACCCAGGGAAGGGAAAGCGGGGACACCCTGAGGTGCAACAGGATGCAGGGGCCAGTGCTGGCTCTGGGCTCTTATTTCCTTTTAAGAACCAGAGGGAACAGAGCCAAATGGGAAGTCGTGCAGAAAGGCTGTATAGAGGAAATGGATGGTCTCCATGGCATCGGGGGAGAAGAGAAAGTTGCTATTGTGAGAAAAAACCTGGGTTGCCAATCATCACCACAAAACCCTGGGGAACGAGAACATTCCAGCCACACTGGAAAGTGGCACTGGTTCCTTCCTAACATATACCTGCAAATATTTGGTCTGAAAATACTCACCTCTTTTAATAATGAGGGATCGCCTGGTTGGCGTAGCGTAGTGGTTGAGCATCAACCTAGGAACCAGGAGGTCATGCTTCGATTCCCAGTCAGGGCACATGCCCAGGTTGCGGGCTAGATCTCCATTGTGGGGCGTGTAGGAGGCAGCTGATCAATGATTCTCTCTCATCATTGATGTTTCTATCTCTCTATCCCTCTCCCTTCCTCTCTGAAGTCAACAAAAATATATTTTTAATAATGAGGAATAAAAAAGTGAGAATCCATATAAATATGGACCATAGGGAAAAAGAAGAAGAACTAGGGAAGAGGTGGTGATATGTAGGAGAAGATATACTGTAAACTGGGAAAGCTCAAGAAAAAAATGTAAGAAAAAGAGTAAAATCATCATAAAAATTAAGGCAAAATTGGAAGGAAGACAGTGATGCAAGATATTGCTAAAACATAGTAAAGGGAGGTAAAAGAGGGTAAAGTGGGTCAAATATATGATGATGGAAGGAGATTTGACTTTGGGTGGTGAACACACAATGCTATATACAGATGTTCTATAGAATTGTGCACTTGAAATCTATATAATTTTATTAACCAATGTCACTCCAATAAATTTAATAAAATTGAAAAATAAACCATAGTAAAGGACATAGATTCAACTAAGAAAAGAAGAAAGATAAAAAGAAATAAAGAAAATGTTTAAAAGAATGAGAGAAAATGAAAGATAGAAAAACAGGCAAAGAAGATTTAACATACACAAAGATATTTAAGAGATGATCAGCCTTCCTTATAGTTAGAGAAATGCAAGCCAAACATACCCTGAGACAGAATTTTTCTTTCTAGCAATATCACTAAGACACAAGTAGTCCTACTTGGGGACAACGTGGGTTTTGCTTAATGGTTTGAAGAGAAGGAACATCTTTTTCTATGAGACTGGAGGGAAGAAAATAGGATTGGTCCAGATACAAGAACTTCATTAACTTCCTTCCTTTACAAAATCTTTTCTCTGTATGGTGGGAGTTAAGGGCATCTGCTAGGGGAATGGGGAGGTGGGTGGTAACGGGGAATGGAAAGTAAAGAAGAAACATCAGAAGAGTCCTGGAGATTTGGGAAAACATCTCTGTGGAATGGAAGGGTATGTTATCTGGAAGATGTAAGAGAATTGGATGCAGAGTGTCTCTGAGTTGCCAGTTCATACAACGTGGTCTCCTTCAGCATGGCTCAGCTGCCTGTGTGGGGAGTAAGGAAGAGAAATGTTGGGGGTTCCAGAGTAGATCGGAGAGACAAAGGGGCAAGAATGCTGGCAAAGAACAGCTGAAGTGAAAAGGGAGGGGTCAAAGAAGGTTGGTCATTTATTGTATTTTAAAGTTTTAGAAGTTGACTATACGAAGTCATGAACCTCTAGGACAGCGGTGCTCAACCTGTGGGTCGCGACCCCTTTGGGGGTCGAACCACCCTTTCACAGGGGTCGCCTAAGACCATCGGAAAACACATATATAATTACATATTGTTTTTGTGATTAATCACTATGCTTTAATTACGTTCAATTTGTAACAATGAAATTGGGGGTCACCGCAACATGAGGAGCTGTATTAAAGGGTCGCGGCATTAGGAAGGTTGAGAACCACTGCTCTAGGAGAAGGGAGGCTCCTGTACGCCCTAGATTTCTTCTTTTATCCACAATAGAAGACATGCTCATTTCCTTGTTCAGATTCCAGCATATTAATTAGGCCACATTTAGTCGCAGTGAAGTCAGTTTGAGAAAAGATTTCAGTTCATGGATGTGACTTGCTCTCTTCTCTCTCTTTCACCCTAGTGGCCACAGTGGGTGTTAGCTGACCAGGGTTTATTATGGGGCCCACTGTCCATCTTTCCTTCTTCCATCTTCCTTGTCCATGCAGCTTAAAGAGATGAGCCCTTGTCTTTTTATTCAAGATGCAGGCTTGGGCCTCATACACTGCCTTAGTCTGAGGCTCACTAGATTATGGGAAAGAGTGCTCCTTATGCTCCAGGCAAGACCACTTTGTTTTCTAGCATCAGGCTGTCCTTCGGGAAAGGGTGGCTAAGATTAGAGACTCAGAGTGGCTTAGCCATTCTCACTAGTCCAATTCTGAGACCCAACTGGCTCCAGAAGCTTGCCTTCAATAGCTCTTACCTGGGTCTATCTATCTATCTATCTATCTATCTATCTATCTATCTATCTTATATCTATTCATCCATCCATCATGTATAATTTTGTACTAGCTGTATTGAAATATAATTCACATACCATACAATTTACCCATCTAAAGTGTACAAGTAAATGATTTTTTAGTACGTTAGCGTGTTCAAACTAAAAAGTAATAGAAATGGGACTAATATTTGTGCTCTTTTTATTCCTATGCTGATAATAGGCTGGTGACAATATAGACATTGAATTACCAAGGCAGGAAATTATAGCAAATCTTAATTATAGCAAATCTTAATTAAGGGCATTCCGAAGATTGAGTAAGTAAAAAACTTGGATTGAATTATGAAATACTGTTGAAAGGAATGGAATGGCTTCTTGTGCCTCATTAACAGCTAATTAATTGCTACCATGTAAATACCTTAATTATGCAAACATCTTGTGAATAAAAGAGAAAATAATTTATCAACAAAGGAAAGAACAGATGTGACTCTACACATTAGATAATAAAATGATTATCCAAAAAGTATTCAACCAGTGGGAGGGGTGAGCTGGATCTATCAAGATGATATGTAACATTAGATGAAGGCAAAGCTCTTCACTTAGGATCTCAAAATCTGCTGCATCTGCGTCAAAAACGTCCATCCGGGGTACATCAGTTTCTCTCTGCATTAAGCTCAGTCATGGTAGCATAGCACTTGGATGGATATGCGGTAGTCTGGTAGCTGTTGTATCTGTGCAGGAACTGGCATTAAGGAGTCGTTCTCAGTGTTCCAACTTGTTCCCCTCTGCTGCATGCACCATAAGGGAGGCTGGCTACACTCTGTTCTTGTATCTGTATCCTTCTCTGCACCTAGAAAGGCGCTAAAAGTAATACTATGTTATTTAAGATATAGCTCAAGGGCAGGTATGACAAGTGATACAACAGTGTGGTGAAGCCCCTGGAAAGGCCAGTGGAAGTCTTTCTTTAGTAGAATGTCATCGAAAACGGAGGTCAGCAAATTATGATCGTTGGTCAAATCTGCCCTGCTGTTTTGCACATAACCATGCCCATTCTTTGATGTACCGTCTCTAGCTGCTTTTGTGCTATAATGGCAGTTGAATAATTGCACGAGACTGTATGGCTGGTAAAGCTGAAGATATTTCCCCCTGGCCCTTTACAGAGAGTATTTGCCTATCCATAATCTCTAACAACGACGTGGGACAGGGAGCAGAGTGCAGCTCCAACCTCGACGTCAGCCATTGCAGTTTAAAAAACGATAAGGTCAACGGAAGCATGCGTGGAAGAGAACTTGCTGCCATGTGCGAGAACTCAAAATTAAGTCCCATCTCAGATGATAGAGAGATGGAGGTATTTTAACTGGAACAGAGAAACGTTGCAGATGGAGGGAGGTTGGAGTGGAAAATTCTTAGCTGAATTAAAATGCTGAAAGGATCCTGAGTGGAAGGACTTTGTAGCCTCAACTAGGACCATGGGTGGCAGTTACAGGGAGATCCTTTAGTGGGCTTTCTAACAATGAGGGGTTAAAAAGCATAACAGGCTGGCCTGGGATTGGGGTTTCCTTATTAGGGCCGAACGTGCTAGACTGGATGATTGCATGCCAGGAGCATTAGTGAGGAGATTCAGGAATAAGAATTGTCACCATTTGGGGGATACCTACTATCTACCATCATCTCTCTCTATAATCACCTCTAATCCTTATAAATTACCTTGTATTATTATAAACTTCACTTTGTGGGTGAGGAAACAATTCAGAGAGAGTAAAATGTTTGCCCAAACTCATAATGCTAGTAAATGTGAAACCTATAGTCAAATGGGGTGTTGGATAAGCCATCTTTCTTTAAAAACATTTTTGGGATATTTTGAAAAACAGAAAAAGGCAAAGAATAACAAAACTAACATAGAATTTCTACCACCTAGAATTTATAATTATTAACAGTTGTTAATCCTGGGTTGTGAAAACATCTATGAAACTTATTTCTAAGTTAGTTCTATTAATTATGTAATTATATATTTTAATAATCTTTAAAACAAAATAATTAAAATAATTAATAGATACCCTGAAATATTATATTTTCAATAATTATAGATACTATCTTTTTTTTTTAAAAACACCAGGATCTCCATTCTCCTTGTGCCTTTTGTGGCAAATATTCCTTGGTTCTCCATGAGACTCTCTGATCACAAACTCATTTTATGGGGCCTAAATTCTATACATATTGTTTATTTTCATTGACAAGTTAATTATCCAACCCATTGCTTCCCTTTGCATGTCCCTGGTGCCCCTTGTACGGCCCTGCTCCAATGGCCTCAGTAAAAAGAACACGATCTTGCATTATTAAACACAGTTGTATCTTGTAATTAGACACATTTTATTTAGGGTGCATAGAAAATTGGAAATGACTGATTCAACCTTTTGCAGCATCATTTTATTTTACCTCTTTCTTCCTTTCCTCATTTTACTTCCCATTTTTCATCTTGAAATAGTTGTATAAGCTGTGCTTGACTGGTGGTCATCACAGCTGACTGAAGTTGTTAATGTTTTCTGAACCCATTTCCTTCCGTCCTATGCAATCCTGCCAAACTGCTGTGTTCTCCAGACACAATGGTTCCGGTGAACAGCTCTGCCTTTAGGATATGAGCTTGCTGTTTTCCCAGGATGAACAGAGCAATCCCAGTCAAGAACTCAGTTATGGTGAATGTTCTTAATGAAAATGTTGAGCAGATTAAATGGGTCATTTTGGTGACTCTGCTCTACTTGGTTGGAGAATTGCACCTCCTGCTAAGCAATGGCCTCAGTGTGTTCATGGGAGTCGCACTGGGAAGGGGTTCTCCATGCCTTCTCAGACCAGTGGCAGCCTCAGTTTCCCCTCATTCCTTCTGCTCTGGTGCCCTCCTTCTGGGGTTCTGCTGCGTCCCCCCAGCATTTCGTTGTGCCCGCCAGTTCTGCAGTTTCCTTTGGTTGCAACCCTGCAGCACCACTGATGAAAGCAAGCCTATGAAGAGCCAGAGCTGCATAAGTTTGTAGCACAGTTGAGGAGACCACAACTCTTTGTGTCCTCTCGACTGGAATGGCACCAATGCCCCTCAGAGATGTAGATGAAGGCATTTTATTACTTTGCTAGGACTGATGTGACAAGTTCCACAAACGGGGCAGCTTAAATGGAAACTTGTTGTCTTACAGTTCTGGGGGTGAAATCCGAAGTCAGGGTGTGGCAGGATTATCTGAGAAATGTGAGGGACAGTCTGTTCTGTGCCTCCCTCCTATCATCTGGTGGTTTGCTGATAATCGTCGGTGTTCCTTGACTTATAAAAGCACCACCCTGATCCTTACCTTCATGTTCACATGGTGTCTCCCTGTGTGTGTCTGTGCCCAAGTTCCCCCTTTTCATAAGGACACCCATCATATTGGTTTAGGGCCCATTCTATCCCATCGTAACTAATGACGTCTGCTATGACATTATTTCCAAATAAGATCGTATTCTGAGATGCTGACAGTGAGGGCTTGAACACATGAATTTCAGGAGGACACAACTCAACCCATAACACTACTCCTTCAGGGTTTTTTTGAGTTTTCTCTTAGTAAGAATCGACAGAGGCACTTTGGTTACACGATTGGGACCAAAGGAGGATAAATAGGACAACACAAATGAGTGACTGTAAATGGAAAAGCACAAGCCAGGTGGTAGTTGCCATTAAGGAAGAATGCTTTTATGTCTGCATGGAGGATCCCATCAGCATCTGCATGGAGAACCCCTTCAAGCCCCTCTTCCTGCAGGCATAGTTAGAAAGATGGGGACGGTGGTTCCATTTTTCCCCATAGGAAGTTGTTGGTGTTAGAGGGGAGTTGGTGTTACACAGTAAGAGATGCTCCAAGCGCTCACCTCTCTTCCATTCAAAGGATTGCTCACTGCCTTTCCCCAACAGCTCCTTAATTCAACTGTTTTTTTTTTTTTTTTTGCTGACATTTAATTGCACAGTAAATGTTTGTGGAATGCGTGAATAAAGGTGAGAAATCTATATTTTATTTTATTTTATTTTTGAGAAATCTATATTTTATATGATAGTAGGAGACTGTGGAGAGAAAAGGGGGATTGCTTACATGCTCCTTCTGATTTCCCAGGGTGATGAAGATAAAACCAGATTACTCACTAAAAGCACTTTGAAAAAAATAAAATAAAAGCACTTGGAAGTTGCTACACCTTTGGCTAGTCATGTCAATGCTTATTCCTTAGTCCTGAGGCTTGTCAGGAGAGCAGGTTCTGGGCTTGAGTACTAGTAGTGCAGGAGCAGAGGAGACAGAACTAGAGTTTCCATACCTGCTCTTTTGAGGCAAAGATAGTCAAAAGTCTACACCTCCTATCTCAAGGAGAGCTGCAAAATCTGGCTTTCTCTTATCTTTCACTGGCACAGGCCTTCAAGTTCAGTCTAGCCTTTCAAGAAAAGAACCAACTTCTTATATATCTTTCTAGTCTTACCAAATCAACCATCCTATATAAGAAAAGAGTAATATGCAAATTGACTCAACGTCCGAACAACCGGTTGCTATGATGCACACTGATCACCAGAGGGCAGATGCTCAATGCAGAAGCTTCCCCCTGGTCAGTGCGCTCCCACAGGGGGAGCACTGCTCAGCCACAAGCCGGGTTGACGGCTGGTGAGCGCAGTGGCCCACCTCCATGGCAGCACTAAGGATGTCCAAGAGCTCCCAGATTGCAAAAGGGTGCAGTCCGGGCTGAGGAACACCCCCACCCCCAGTGCATGAATGTCATGCACTGGGCCTCTAGTAAATTAATAAAAATATAAGCCAAGGAAAATAAATTGGTAGTTGGTTAAAAAAAATTTAACCCAGTTGTTCTAAATGCCAATTAAATTTAAAAAATTATATTCATGCAATCATGTGTTCCATAAGGTTTCCACAAAGCTTCTGATTAATTTCATGGAAAAATAGAAATGTGGTCTGTTTCAAACAAGTTATTGAATATAGTTATCTATTGATTACTGTGACTTGTAATGCTGTTGGGTTAAGAATTCATTTTTAACACATGCCCCTTTAAAAATGGTTCCTTGAGTCTGTGTTGAGCCATCAGATCTCTCACACATGTTTTCCAAATCAGTTGGGAATTGGGGTGGTTAGAAGAGGTCAGCTACAAAGGAAGGGGTGTGGAATCAGTGGGCAATGTACTGATTGAAATGGAGAAAGAAGCCACAGAAGCAATGGTAGTGATTCTTGAGAGTGAACTTGGAATAGGGTGACTTTTTTGTTAGAAAAGAGTAACAAGTTAATGGGGAAAAGGGGGATTAAAGATTCAAGAGAGGAAACAGTATCTTGTTGGGAGCCAGGAAGGGCGAACCAGTTCAAATTGGAAGGTAGAGTCAGCATAAAGAAGGGCTCCTCTTCTGTCAGGAGAAAGTGAAGGTGGGCAAGGAGGGATGGTGACAGTTTACCTGGTGAAAGTTGGGAGACCTCATCTTAACCCCATTTTATGCAGGAGGAAACTGAAGTCCAGAGAGCAGATGTGACCTGTCCACGATCACCTTCTGTAAGGTGAGTCCCAGGCCTAATACCTGGTTACAGTTGTCCTGCACCACTCTGTTCCTATTTCCTCTCATTTCCACTTCCTTACAGCTGCACTTTTATTTCCTTAGAGCATTACACAATTGTTTGCTAGATACAGTTGATGACTGTGGGAAAGAAAAAGAAAAAATTAATAAAAACACAAATTTAATTTAGATGAGAATCAATTTAAATGCTTAATTGGTTGGAGGAAAAAATCAAGAACAGGTGGAGCTTTAGTCTGCCTGGAATCTTCAAATGAGAGCCTGGATATTATGTTGTGTTCAAAATGAAAAATGTAGAAGTCTATGAGTATAAAGATACATCATAGCATGCAAGGTGTGGAGGTTATATGAAGAAATCCAATTTGAACTGGTGAGAACATAGACTTCTTAAGGAGTGGAGGCAGATTTCACATGCACAGCTGATATTTACATGGACTCACACAGGTTGTATCAGAGGTTGCAGTCAAGTTTCCCTGTAGTCACAATGGCCTGGGAGAAGTAGCCACATGGTCACTTTTCCAGCTGTGCCACACCATTATTTCTACGATATTTTGCCAAAGGCAAGACCCTCATGGTCCTACTTTTTTTAACTTTCACTCCAAACGGACCTATACTTCTGTCACTGCCTTCTAGTCAAAGACCCCAAGGAACACACCTACACTTGAACAAGTATGTTTACTGCTCAGCCAGTGAAGGAGAACCACAGGGCCCAGAGCATAAGAGAGTGTTAGAAAGGACTTACAGGACTTGAGTTTGGTTGGGTAATTTGGGGAGAACCCAAGGCGGCAGGGTTTATTCTGGATTGGGTGCTATCCGAAATCAAGGACAACTCTGTGGTTGAATAGCTCAGCGAGTCACATCCACAGGGAGGGCAGCCAAGCTCCCACTGCAATCGGGAAGGCAGCAGTAGTCCCTCTTATTATCTGGGCCTTTTGATATTCTGTGGCTTGGACGATGCTCACACTTTGTCTGTGTTTAGATACGATTACTGAGTGGCCATATTTTTGTCTTATTTCATCATGGTCGCAGAGTGGCTTTGTCTGATGTTGATTTTCTGTGAAATTGTTTATATTCGCCCTGACTGGTTTGGCTCAGTGGATAGAGCGTCGACCTGCAGACAGAAGGGTCCCAGGTTCGATTGCAGTCAAAGGCATGTACCTTGGTTGCGGGCGCATCCCCAGTGTGCAGGAGGCAGCTGATGTTTCTCTCTCATCAATGTTTCTAACTCTCTATCCCTCTCCCTTCCTCTCTGTAATAAATCAAATATATATATATATATATATATATATATATATATATATATATAATCTTTAAAAGAAAGAAAAGAAATTGTTTATATTCAACAGGAGATTATCAAAACCCAGCTAAGTCAGCTCTTTGGATGTCAGGGGCTGCTTTTCTTTCTCAGTATGAATTTATTTAGAGAAAACAGGCAAAGTTTTGAGTTATAATATCCCAAATTGAGTGTGTGCACGTGTGTGTGTGCACTGGGGTGTGTGTATTTTGGGTAGATTTATTAAGAGCAGTGAAGCCCCTGTACTAGCCACTCCCACCTCCTCACATAGACTTCCCTCCTTTTTGTTACAACGATAGAACCTGTTCTTTGAATTTGGGGTTAAAGCAGAGAACAGACAAATTGGCATCTGAAGGCTAGACTTTCCTCTTTAGCCTGTTGCCTAAATCAGCCTGCTAACCAGCCCCAGAGTGTACTGTAATCTCAGGATTCTCCGATCTTTGCAATTTTCAAACAGTTTGGAAGTCTTGAATGTTGAGAAGGTGAATAAATAATTCTAAAGCACAATTTAATGGTTTAATATTGCCTGTGGTGGTGCCCAAAGCTTATTTATGAATGTGCAGTGCTCTTCAAGGCACTTGCTGACAGTGATTTTAAGATGTGAAAAGCAGCAGTTATAAAAAATAAAGTCATTTTTCTTGTTCTGTGACTCATAGACTGTCTTCTACAGTCCTGGAGTCAATCCTAAAAACTGGAGGGAGAAAATGTTGATTTGTGGCCTCTGCATAGAAGCAATTTCATGTGGAGTTGCCAATTGTCACGGCAAACAAAAGCCTTTTAAGCAGTCATCAAGTAGCTTGTATTAGTTAAGTAACAAAATCTGGGTTTATTCAATTTTGGTCCCAGAAAATTATGGGCTTCTTTGACTCTGTAAAATGTCGTATTTGGTCTTATCCAATGGAAACATGACTTGGTAGAGAGAATATACCAGATCCCAGGAAGCCTGGGTCCCAGTCCTGGTTCTGTCCCTAATGAGGGGACTAGGCTTAAGTTATATGATTTTTCTGGGTTTTAGTTTCTTGTCTAAAATGGCCATATTAATGCTTGCTTTTCCTACTTTAGAGTAACTAGGTCAAGTGAGATCATGCTTATCAATGAAGAAAGACAAAAGCTGTTTTAAATTCCATGCGCCTCCAAAAAAGGGAAGCCCCTTAAAGACAAGATGGCAACCTGCTAGTGGTCCTTTCACACAGGAGAGGGTGTTGATGGGTCTGGAAAGACAAAAGGGAGTTTGGCATAGTTGGGGAACAGAGAATGTGGAGAGTCAAATTGTTCTGCATAAGCTGAGTATGAACATAAAACTGGACTGTGTAGGGGCAATAGGGGAGGGGAGTGGTGTTGAGAGAGAGAAATGGGAAGGAAGGGAAAAAAAGGAACAATCAGTAAAAGGCAGGCGGTCCAGAGATATATGGGAGGAAGGTTGCCTGATAGAACTTTCAAGAATAGTTATGTGTAATGTACTTGATTTATTTTTTTCTGTGTGTAATGTACTTTAAATCAGTCTGTTGCAGTGTAGCAGTATAATCCTCCACTTACGACCTTCGGTAAAAGTTTTTCAAAAACACAAGAGCTTTCTATACACCTTGCTTGAAATGAAGGTGGGAAGGGGCTGTGTTGGGGGCAATGTAGTAGGAGAAAAAAATTGCTAAAAAGTGCAAAACAGAGAACAAAAATTCAGTAGAGGCAGAAAACTCAAAATAGAAATGGCCATAGAACGTAAGTTTTTCCAGAAACACAAAGAGGCCCTGGGTAGGCCTTCTGGAGAGCACAGAAGCTGAGCCAATTTTATATATAGACCTTAGGGGCATGGTGACCCACCATGGTATGTGGATGAGCAATGTAAAAGGCTTGGGAGAAAAAGAAGCAAAAACAATATTAAGTTGTTAACTATGATTTGAGGAATTAGGGAAAATATCTAGATAATTCAAAGCAAAAAATACATTTAAAAAATCAAAACTCCTTTGCTTCTAATTTAGAAGAAAGTTTAGTCTTAGCTTTCTGTCATAACGCTCCCAGTCAAGAAACAATTTTGCGGGACCTATAAGGAAAGCGAACATGCATCCCCTCTTTTGGTGTCAAAAAAGACAACTAATTTGAAGTGGTTCTCTGAAATTCATGACTATGAGGATAGATGCAAAGCTTTCAGATTCAGTTTTCAGTGTTTTCTCTTTGTCAGTGTCTACACAAGCATGTCAAACTCGCAGCTCGCTGGCCTTGAGTTTGACATGCTTGGCTGGGCTGATGCTTTAAACCTGAGATCACGGTTGGGGCCTAGTTTGCATACCCACCTCGGAGAATTTTGAGATTCCCAAGGCTCTTCCTAAGGCTTAATTGGCATATGTCCTCTAGTGATGGCATGAGGGGGAGAGAAGGGAAAGCACAGGGGACTGGGGATCTTTGCTTTGTCTTTCTTCTTTCAACGCTGCCTGGAGCAGGTCAAGCTTTCTCCATAGTAACCTCATGTGGCTACTCGTGAAGTCCGAGGGCTGGCAGCATCAACATCTGGGATCTTGTTAGAAATGCAGAGTCTCGGAGTCCCCGTGAGACCCACTGAATCGGAATCTGCATTTTCATGTTTGAGAAGCACTCTTCTGGAGTGTTGCATAAACCTGTCTTTGGTGCTACCAGAGCTGGCCTGTGAAAAAGGGAGGGCGTGTCACGGCTGTCACATCAGGGATTTGGCTGTGAATTCGATGTAAATTATGTAATTTAGGGGCAGAGAAGGGACAGTAAAGACTGGGCCATACCCGGGGCTCTGTAACAGTTTGCAAAAGGGCCTGCTTGGTGTTTTCAACTTGTTCCTCACTGAAAGGAGACTAGCAGTTGCCTACCAGGAAACCAGAGACTGCTGATATGACCATTATTCTGAACAGGATTTTAAAGTTGATAGAGATTTCAAGAAGTAATCTAGCTGTTATGTTCTCAGTGAAGGGCTGAGGGGAAAAAGAGTCACATTAGCTTCTGAGGTAAAAAAAAAAAAAAGTGTCTTCTATTTCCTTTGTATCATCTTAAAACTCCTGGTAGAGTGGGACTCTTGCAAAATGAGCACTCGATAAATGTCATTATCAGTGATTTGCATTCCAGTGGTAACATATTTAATGCGACTCATTTCAACAAATGTTCTGCTTCCCATGTTAACTTCTACAGACCCACAACCCAAACTGTAAACTGCTGAGTGTACAGAACATTGGGCTCCAGCTAAGTGTGATTAGTTATTGATTTCTGAGTCCCACAAACATTTAGGAAGCAGAAGCTCTTGGGCACTGGATCATTATGGACTGCGGGGCGGATGCTGGCAGAATCCCAACGGTCACAATTTGTGGAAAATTCTCGAGTGGCTGTAAGGCGCAGGCCATAGATGTGACCCTTGTGTGTGGCCCTGATCTGTGGCCTGGTCCCCTGATTATCTTTCTCACCCCCTCTTTGCCCCTGTCTTTGTTGACATATACTTTTGGTCACCAAGGGGAGTAGGTAGAGAGAAGAGATATTTAGTGCAAACTTACCCTGACTGCTGGGAAAAAACAGCTCAGACTTAGAGGTGATAAGCTTACCATGAAGACTAGTACAGTATCACTCTTTCATGGTTGTGTTGTATCCATATTCTATATAGTATTGCTCTTTTTCATTTAAAAATATATATTTAAAGCTCAAATATATGGTGTTGAGAATAAGAAGGCTAATCTATTCACAAGTTGTGGGAGATTAGAGGCAGCTATACATTTTTGACTTTCCTCTCTCATGACAGGCGGTCTGTGTCCCCTCTCCTTGAATGTGGGCAGGCTCTGGGATGGCTTTGATTGGTGGAATATGGTGGAAGTGGCATTTGTCTGATTTTGGACCCAGACATTGAGAAACTGGCAGCTTCTATTTTCTGCCTCTGAGAACCCAGCCACCGTACTGTGAGAAACCCAAGTCCCATGTAGAGGCTACTGTCTGCATTGCAGTCAGCTGTCCTAGCTGAGCTCCGGGTAGTGGCCAGTACTAACCAGCTGTGTGACTGCTCCGTTTTGATGTCCAGTACAGTGGCGCCTTCAGCTGACTCTAGCCACTATCTGACCACAACCGCGAGAGAGACCAAGGGAGAACCAGCAAGCTGGATCCAGGCAACCCATGGAACTATGAGAGAGAACAATAAATTGTTTAAAGCCACTGCATTTTTGAGTGGTTTGTTATGCAGTCATGTGCGATCTTTGGGCCAGTCACTGACCGCATATACGACAGGGGTCCCATCTATATATATATAAAAGGCTGAGTGACTGTCTGACCGACTGACCAGCTAGTAGGTACGACGTGCACTGACCACCAGGGTGCAGACGCTCAACACAGGAGCTGCTGAGCTGCGGTGACTTGGCAGCAGGGGTTCTCGGGTAACGAACCCCAGAACCAGAGAGGAGGGAGCCTGACTCCGGGTTCATCACCCAAGAACCTCCCTCTTGCAATCCGGGACCCCTCAGGAAATGTCAGAAAGCCAATTTTGGCTCGATCCCTGCAGGCCAGGCTGAGGGACCCCACCTACTGGAGGGACCCCGCTCATTAGGCAGATGCCCTTAGAGCCATGGCAGCACCCCAGGAGATTGGCTCCAGGGCATGTCTGGCCCATCTCACCCAGTCCTGCCCCACTGGCCACCTTCTAATTAATTTCCTTTTAATGTGCACGAATCCATGCACCAGGGCACTAGTAGAATTATAATGGAGCTGAAAAGTTCCTCTCAACTAGTGATATCATGGCCATGGAAATGTCCTAACGTAGTAACACAAGGCATCACTTGTGTTTGTGGTGATGCTGGTATAATTAGGTACAGCACAGTACTTGATCATGACAAGAAATAACCATTTCACTGGTTTATGTTTTTGCTATACTATACTTTTTATCATTATTTTAGAGTACACTCTTTCTAGTTATTAAAAAAGTTGGCTATAAAACATTATGCTGTATTATGTCAGCAGCAACCTCAAATATCTTGTGTTTACTTGTTTTTTGATTGCATCATTTTCTCTTGTATTTGATTTAATCTCATGTTTTGTACTGTAACATGCTATTACTTCTTTTCCTCCTCCTTATACTTATGATATGTCTCTGGCATCTATGTATACACTGTGGGATTCAGTAAATGTTTATTAATGCAGCCGGGAAAGCCATCTTGCTTTATCATTGCTTTCCCTTGGACACCAAGTATGCTTTTGTGTGGATGGAGGTGGAGGAGTCTGTGTATGACTTCAGTCTATGTCCTTCATTTACAATTGCCTCATATCTTCCCCCACCCCCTCACTTGGTAGAGCTGAGCTGCCATTGCTCTGGAATCTCTGTCTCTGGTTGCTCCCTGTCCCCATCTCTTTTTCTTACTACTCAGTGAGGTTTTTTTCTTTCTTATTTAAATGACTCTTCTTTACAAAGGTCTAAATACTTACTTTCCTCTTTCAAGGCAGGGATGGTCATCAGAGGGAAGATGGATGCTCCACCCTGTGCTGTGGAACAGAACCTTAGGAAAGCACCAAGGCTGATAAGGCTGCCTGCTTATCTCCCCACAGGCAAAGGACCAGCTATTTACTAAGTTAAAATGATAAATATTCCAAGAGCAAGCTCTGAAGTCACCCAGCCCCACAGTGTGCTGCGGAGCCTCTGTGGTATCTTACTGATGAAGCCACTAGATGGAAAGCTTAGCGAAAGCGCCAAAGGATAATTGTTTTGGGTTTTAGGGCCTCTGCTGAGGTGTTACTGATTTTCCAGTTCCCAGTAACCTCGGAACTGACTTCTCAGAGAAGTACCGCCATGCTCCTTTTTCACTTTTTGTTTGTAGCATTTTTCACACCCTGATACTGACTCATTCATTATTACCTTTGCTGTGAAACAGAAGTCAACTCAGTTTTTTCTTTAGAATTCAGAATTTTCAGAAGTTACTAGAAAAGTCTTTGGATTAGTTCCCCTTTGAAGTTCAGATCTTTCTTAGCTCATATTCGAGAGGGAGTTATGGCTCTGTGATGGACTCATGACATTTCTTATTGGGATATAAAAGGTCAGATTTTAATGCCTTCTTGTGATATATGCATCTGGCTCAAGATCAGGCAGTTGTGAATGATGGAATTTAATTGTAATTTAGGGAAGGGGGTAAGAGATGAGAAATTACGGCTTGGCTGTAGTGCCTGAGCTATCCGCTATTCCTTAGCAACCCGCACGAAGCTTTGTGGGCTGGGGTTGCTCCTTAAAGCAGCTGTGCAGCAACACTGAGGTCATGGTGCGGGGGCAAAGGCAGAAGCTCACCTGGGCTCATGTTCCAGTGATTACCTGGCATCTTACCTTGGAAAAAGGACAAATGCCAAGATATAACTCCTTGTCTTCTGAGCATTCTGGAAATTCAGATACATATTTACCAATTTTGTCCAATTGCTTCAAAATTCTTACATTGTCACTTTCTCTCCCCACCCCCGCCCCCAATAAGAATTCTTGAGTACACAAAGATCTCTACTCACTCCCTTTTTGTGTGTGTGAAAGACTGCTTAAGGTCAAATTTACTGAACGAGAGTTCTCCCTTCTGAATCTAAAACAAAATAAAAATAAATCACTTCTTTCTCTTCTGTTTTACATGAATCCAAGAATTGATCCAACTTAGTGGGTATGAGTGAATCATACATTTATTAAGAACAGAGATAATGTGATGGGGAAGAAGCCCTGGGGCTGGATTTGAGTCCTCAATTCTTATTAGCACGCAGACTCTCTGAACTTCTCTTTCCTCATCTGTAAATTACCCTTTAGCCTCAGCTCTCTTATCTAGTAAATTGCTTTGAGACTTAAATAAGACAGTAGACTCTTTGGAATGGTTCTGTTATCTCAGGTTTTGGGGCATGCTAATCCACTGTTTGCAGTTCCTGATAATACTCTCTTGTAATGAATTATTTTCTCATGTGATTTTAATTTTGGCTTGTGGGCTCAATCTCATCTGGGATTATTTTTGGTCCGCGTGAGTCATATGTACCCTGGTTTGTGGGAGTATATTTACAGAGAGGTTTTATATTTGCCATGGCTGGGTATCCCAAGGATTTTACTTGTCCAGGATGACTTTTCACAGTATCTTGTCAGTTTGAGATTCCAGCGCCATGTGGAGTGTATTTGGACTCCGTGTCCACATGTGGCACAGACTAGGGCTGGGGGCCTGCCAGACCTGATGCTCCTTTGATTCTTTTCTGGCCCCCTTGGGAGGTTCCCCCATTCCTCTTACACAAAGGGGGTGGGCTTTATGCAGAAGTCTATGCTCTAACATCATACTTCATATGGGCTCAAGGCCTCGGCTCTGATTTTCATGGGGATTTTATGACTCTAGTCCCTTGCTGTTTGGGTGTGCAAACAAGTCTGCTATCCCCAGGATTCTTCTGCCTTCATTCATCTGCCATGAGTTCTTTTGTTCATTTGTGGTGTTTTGGTCACTAGAAATGCCCCTTTCTGTCTTTTGAACGTAACTTTATTTAGTATTGTAGTTTATCCGCATCTTTGTTTTTTAAAAGGAAAGAAAATCTTAGCTCAATTTGCAACATTGCTGGTACTAAAAATCAAATGTATATTATTTTTAAAGGTTGTTTTCTTATTTTATTTAATTAAAAAAGAAAAAGCATATATATGTGAGGTGTACAACATGATTTTATACACAGGTACACAGAAAATTATTATTATAGTCAATCTAATTCACATATCTTCACATAGTAACCATATTTTTTTGTGTGATGAGCACCTGATGTTTACTCTCAGCAAATTTCCAGTATTCAGCACTACAGTACTATTAACTGTAGTCACATTCCTGTACCTTAGCTATCTAGACTTATTCAGTTTACATAACTGAAACTTTGTACCTTTTGAGCAACATCTTTAATTTCCCCTGCCTCCCATGCCTGGTAATCACCATTCTACAGCCTGCTTCTATGTACCGGACTTTTTAGATTCTATATGCAAGTAGGATCATGCAGGTTTTCATTTTTTCTTTCTGTGTTTGGCTTATTTCAGTTAGCATAATTTCTTCTGGGTTCATCCATGTTATTGCAAAAGGCCGGAGCTCCTTTTTTAAAGGCTGAATGACATTTCATTGCACAAATATATACATATATATTCACATTTCTTTATCAATTAATCTATCAGTGTATACTTAGGTGGTTTCTATATACCTTGGTTATTGTGAATAATGCTGCAGTGAACATGGGAGTGCAGCTATCTCTTCAAGGTACTGATTTTGCTTTTTGGGGGGTATACACCCAGAAGAGGGATTGCTGGATCATATGGTATTTCTATTTTTAGTGTTTTGAGGAATTCTATACTGTTTTCCATCCATAATGGCTGCATCCATTTACATTCCTGAAAGCAATGTACCAGAGTACCCTTTCCTCCACCTCCTCAACCATTCTTTTTTAAAAAATAATAGTCATCCTACCATCTAATAGGTGTGAATGATATCTCTTTGTGGTTTTGATTTGTATTTCCTTGAAAGAAACAAATGTATATTCTTACTAGAGGCCTGGTGCACGAATTTGTGCACGGGTGGGGTCTCTCCGCCTGGCTGGTGATTGAGGCCGATCAGGGCCATCTCGCCCAGTCCCGATCAGGGCCTATCAGGGCCAGCCGGCCAGGTGGGAGGGACTGTGGGAGGTTTGCTGGCCGTGGGAGGTTGGCTGTGGGAGTGCACTGACCACCAGGGGACAGCTCCTGCATTGAGTATCTGAACAGACCGGTTGTTCAGTCGACTGGTCGTAATGGTCGCTTAGGCTTTTATATATATAGATAGATGAGCATTTCCTAAAGATACTGCTGTTCGCTGAGAAGCACTTCTCAGACATTGGTGCACACAAACATCCCTGGGAATCTTGCTAAAATGCAGATTCTGGTTCCTGTAGGTCTGGGGTCCAGGTTCTGCATTTCTCTCAAGCTCCCAGGTATGCTAATGCTCCTGTTCACACTCTGGGTGGTGAGGATTTGAGAGAGACCAGTGATAACTGCTTCCCAGTTGCTAATTTATCAGTTTCTGGAACTCGTTGGGCGTGGCTGCCTGATAAAATCTACACTCATCCTACTACTCTCACAAATGAAACATTGAGCTGAAAGCTGTTTAAAAATTGTAAAGAGCTATAAAATATTTCTCCACTGGGGGGAAAATCCATAAATTCACAATGGAATTAAATATAATTGACCTTTAATGCTCTTTAAAATATGCAGGAGCTTTTCAAAAAGCTTCCTTCTATGTCCTTATATTCTTTTTATTAAACCTATTTTTTTCTCAAGCTGAAATTCTGGGCAAATGAAGAAAAGAATTAACTTTATAATTCAATTTAAGTTTTCTTTGTTTAATTACTTACATTGTTAATATTAATTTCTTTTTTGTTGTAATTGTATTATATAATTTTGTAGGCTTTATTCTGGAAACTTACTTATATGGTTACTATTGACTGGAGAATTTGAGTTTCAAACAATTGGTATATCAGGCTAATCTTCAGAAATTGAGAAATTATTTGTATGATCAAAGATTCAAGTGAAGTTATAAGGTACTATTGTCCTTATCTAAGATGGGAAGCATTTTCCAAAATTTCTCCTTGACCCCATGATGTAGAAAAGCAAATCCAAGTTTAATTGGAATCCTGGCAGGTCAAACTGGCTATTTACAACTTGATTTTTCTGGGTTAAAATTGGTGTGCCCTATAGAATTAACCAGGGATATAGAAAGAGGTGTAAGATATGACAGCTTCCCTCATGTGGCCTTGTAGAATGCTGGGATGCCCTTATAACTGTGGTGCAGTGGGGGGGGGGGGGGTGACATGGTTGGAGGTGGAAGGGAAAGGGGCCAGGGCATGGGCCCAGGTGACTGGCTCTGTGATGGCTGTGCCTTCGCTACCTGGACAAGCGATGTCATTTCTCAGATCTCTGTTATCTCATCAAGGGCACGAGGGGTTAAGCTGGCCCATCTCTGTTTCTTCCATCTGAAACCCTACTGTACACTCCCCATCACCATGCCCATGTTCCATCTACAAACCAGTGAGCCACACAACAGGAAGAAAACAGGTAATAGCATAGCTTTGAAGAGTATGATCAAAGGGGCCTTTGAACAGGAACAGTGAAGACATTTGTGGGGGAAAACCTGACCCATGTTCTGTTTCCCACAGGAAGAAAAAGTTTGAGGCTTGTGTGACCTAAACTGACTTTTTCAGGTCGAGAAAGGGTGTAATGGCTAAATGGTGGCCTGCCCAAAAGAAATGTAGGAAGGGAAGCATTTGAACCTGTGGATGCGACCTTATTTAGAAAAGGGTCTTTGCAGATATAATTAAGGATCTCCAGATGAGATCATATTGGGTTAGGGTGGGCCTAGATCCATTGACAACTGTTCTTATAAGAGGAGAGCAGAGGAGAAGACGCATAAGGGAGACAGTCACAACCAGACCTGGGCACAGATTGGAGAGATGCAGCTACAGTCCAGGGACACCAAGACTTGCCCACAACTCCCAAGAGAAGCATGGAGTGTGGATTTCCCCTCAGAGCCCCAATAAGGAATCAACCCTGCTGACACCTTGATTTTGGACTTCTGGCCTCCAGAACTGTGAGAGAATAAATTTCTGTTGCTTTAAGGCACCCAGTCAGTGGTAATTTGTTACAGCAGTTTTAGGAAAAAAATACTGAGGGTATAGCAGCATCAATATTTACTGAATGTTCTAAATAGGTTTTATATTCATTGTTTTATGCCTCATGATCATTTTATAAAGCAGGTACTATCATTATTTCCATTTTATAAGTTAGGAAATTCAGGCTCAGGGAGGTGAAGTAGCTGGCCTGAGGTCACAGAGCTATTAACACTTGGAGTGCGGGTGAATTTCCCGCCAAAATATAAGATGGCTCTGTCTTTTGGTTTTGTTCCATCCACCAAAAGGGTGGATTACAAACAAATATTTGGTAATACGCAGTTACAATCGGCCCAAGTTTACACGTTTCCCGCACTCCACCGCAAATCTATATGAACCGAGTTAAAGACGGCTCCCGCGGAGTACGCGCAATTCACGCGAGCCGACTTAACTCGTTTCCAGCACTCCAAGTGTTAAGTCACTTACCCTCTTCACTGTTCAGATTCCTTAGCTGTAAGTCAGGCATTGGGTCTATGAGGTTTTTTTTTTCTCTCCTGTAAACATTTTATAATTGTAAACTCATCATTACATGTGGAAAAGAGCTCAAACACATTCCAGAATGATGGGTCACCATTGTCCTTACAGAGGAGAAACAGCAGGAGCATTTGCATTTGGAGATTCTTGGAGAGAGAAAACCCAAGGCCCAGAGTTACACTCCTAAGGTGATGTGGTTAAGAGTAGGAGGCAACTCTTACAGCTCCTAGATTTGTAATCTGTGCCTTCAGTTCTGGGATAAATTAACCCAGATCAGCAGAAACAGAAATGCTCTTAATAAATGAGGGATTTGCATCACTATTAGGCTCCTGCTTGACAACATACATATATGTGTCTCAATAATAACTGTTTACCTAGAAACGGTCAAGGTTTCATTCAGGGAAATAGTGCCAATTACTAGCATTTCACACAATCAAGTGGAAAGAAATAATGGCCATTATTTCTACCAATGTAGATTGGAAAGTGATATTTTCTGAACAGAGACAGGATATTTTAAAGTATAATGGTGGAAATGGTGGTAGGGATAGTGAAGGGAGTGGTGTTTTTTTTCAGAGAAGAACAGAAGAATCTGGTTTTTTATGTCTGATGTTTTTCACAGATGTGACCTATTGGTTTTGACATCCGATGTTCGTATGTCGGTTTGATTTATAGAGTGGCTAATTCTGAGGATAGGAAAATCAGGACGGAAATTTTGGAATATCAATCACAACCTTCATCTGCTTCCGTGTCTGGTCTGGCTATAATTTGCGGGCTCTACATGTAAATTAGACATTTTCTTCTTCAACAAAGAAATTAGAAAAAGTAAGAGTGTGTGTGTGTGTGTGTGTGTGTGTGTGTGTGTGTGTGTTGGTAAACAGCACCCACATCTGCTTTAAGGTGAAATGATAAAGAGTTTTAATTTTATCTCTTATAAATGGGACAATCTTTGTTCTCAGTTATTCATACCCAGCTCCCATCAACTTTGTTTAGACTAGAGATTTGACTCAATATTTAAAAGAATAATCAAATCTAGTTGAAAAAATAGACTTCACTTTGATGTTTTGCATTCTTTGCTTTTTGTTTGGGATGAGGGGTGTTGCTGGGGCAGGTGGACAAAGAACAACTGTTGTGCACTGATGGGAAAGGTATAGGATACTAGTATATGAGTCCAGATGCTCCCCTCATCTTGTGACCCCCAAATAAAGAATTGGCTTAGATGTGACATGACCATAGGCACTTCTGACTGGAAAGGGTTGAGGGTAGATCCTGTAAGTTTAGGGCCTCGGGGGCTAAATTTTACCAAGGATCTCTCCCCCAACCTTGTACTTTATTTATTATTATAAATAGTCTGCCTGAAATTCCCCATGAGGGCTATCACTTAAGACTTGGGGTACTCTGATGATCTTTTCCAGGGTCCTCAGTTTAACAAAATAATCCATATTTGTGTAATGCCTTTCATATGGTTTGCTTTTTCAAACTATCACTCTGTAGGTCACCTTGGAAGGTTAGAAGGCAGCCTGAAGCTGACTCAGAAGACTAGGGACTGAGTCTTTCCTTATTACGTGGCCTTAACAACTTAGTGAGTCTTAATGACTTCTCTTACTTTATTGTGAGAGGAGGATAAAATAATACTTTCCTACTTGGGAGGATGTTGGGAGTGCACCATGCAAACAGCAGATGCTAGAAGCATCATATCCTGTTTCCATCTATGTTGAACATTTGTTTTGCATTCATTCTCAATGGGGCTGTGGAGTGACGGAAGATGAAGTTGAGAGATGCAGGGTGCAAGCCTTCCTGCCGGTGGCCATACAAGGTAGTTGCGTTCCTGGTTTTGCCAATGATTTAAACTCGACCACCATGTTCCTCCTTGCTGTCTCAGTCCAGGGCCTTCCCCGGTAACAGCAGAGAGCATCTGGATGGTGTGGACATCAGTTGGCTAGAGAATTCAGTGTGTGGGTCTCATTCTTCAGCATGGTGACGGTGGGTTTGCAGCAGCACACACACAAGTAGATAGATCAGAATGGGACCAACTGAGGATGTCTAGCCACTAAGAGTGTTCCTAAAGTTTGAAGAGTACAGATCACCCCACAATCCCTTTCCTGGAAATGCTGATTTTTTTATGGCTTTATGTGATGTGTTCTTAGCGTCCGCAAGTTACCTTCATTGAACATCAGGCTGTAGTGAAGATCAGAAGCTTTTAAAAAATTTTTAAATTTTTATTTGATTTTTAAAAAAACAATATAACCTCTTTAAATATGTTTTAATTGATTTCAGAGAGATGAAGGGAAAGGGAGAAAGAGATAGAAACATCCGTGATGAGAGAGAATCATTGATCGGTTGCCTCCTACATGCCTCCCATTGGGGATGGAGCCCGCAACCCGGGCATGTGCCCTGACTGGGAATCAAACTGTGACTTTCTGGTTCATAGGTAAATGCTCAACCACTGAGCAACACTGGCCGGGCAGATCAGAAGCTTTGATCCAGATGCCTACTTTCAAATTCAGTCTCCTTAACTTTAAGCTGAGTGACCTTCTCTGAGCTTGAGTTTCCCCATCTGCGAAATGAATATAATAACATTCTTACTGACTGTTATAGAATAAAAATGAAATTGTATGAAGTGCCATGGTGCTTGGCATCTGGTGAGCTCTCACTAATGTTAGATACTATTTTTCAGTCTATATGAAATTAGTGTTTGTTGAAGTTTGAGCTTCAATTTTTGACAGATTGTGTGAGTTGATCCCCTAGATCAGAGGTTAGCAAACTAAGGACAGAGGGCCAAATACAGCCCAGTTCCTGTTTTTGTAAATAAAGTTTTATTGGTACACAGCCACACCCATTGTTTATGCAAGATTTTTGTTATTTTTTTGCACTGTAGCATCAGAGTTGAGTTGTTGTGACAGATACCATGTGGCCTGCTAGGCTAAAATAGTGACTATTTGGCCTTTTATAGAAAAAGTTTGTCAATCCCTACACTAGACTATTGACTCAGTTGAGTTCTAATTCCCCCTTGGTGGCTCATTTGTCTGATCTTTGGTACATTATTTAATTGCTTTGTTTTCCTCACAAAGCAATTTTAAGAGGAACGATCAAAGAAATCTGGTTGGACATTTGGCACATGTTAGTCCCTGGAAGTGAAATGATACATCGTTACCATTATTGTTAACTGGGCAGGTGGGCCAAATATTGCATATATAATCATGCCTATGGGAATGTGAGCTTGAGTGATTGAGCATGTTATGAGATGCCTTTCGTGCAGCCGAGGCAGGCTTCATTACAAATTTCCTGCCTATTTATGGCCTTAATCCACAATCTCATCTTTACTTATACAAGTACTTTGTAATTATTGTTAAAAGGAGAAAATTGTAGGAAAAAAATGAATTGAGCACAGCAGCTTAAGGTTTATTTTATACTGATATTCTCAAGATCTATAGTAAGACTCCAAGAATTGCAGACACAAATATCTCCTATACTTGACATTTTAAGACCATAGCTGAACATAAAAATGTGAGAATACAGATTATCCTAAAAATGACATTTTTATGATAAAAGTAATCTATTTAAAAGTCACATGAATGGCTATAGCCATTTGACATTGTTAACAATATAATGATGTGTTAAAATGCTAGAGGAAGGATTATGTCAGTGTTTGATGTTTTTTAAGTTGTGGCTGTATAAAAATGTCAAATAAGAATAATCTTATACTTGATGTTTTTCATTGGTTTTTCACTCTCAAAATAGCTCTGTGAGTTCTGGTTACCTTTTTGCTCCCACTTTAGATTTTTCCTTCCCTAAATATTTTTATTTGCCTACCCATGTCACTACTTTATTTCCTCCTTATTAAATTTTTTCTTCCTTTTGGTGTTCTCTTATATTCCCTTACAACCCTCTCCTTAACAACTTAGTGAGTTAATATAAAGAGTGAGTTCCTCAATTTTTTTTTGTCAGAATCCTGAAATACAGGGTTTCCCCCCAAAATGGCACAGCTAATGTGGTTCGGTGGTTGAGTGTTGATCTATGAACCAGGAGGTCACTGTTTGATTCCTGGTCAGGGCACATGCCTGGGTTGTGGGCTCGATCCCTAGTGGGTGGTGTGCAAGAGGCAGCCGATCAATGATTCTCTCTCATCATTGATGTTTCTATCTCTCCCTCTCTGAAACCAATAAAAATATGTTTTAAAAACTTTAAAAATATATATACATACTTTAACAGCTGATAGCTCAATTTTGAAAATAAAATGTATTTTAATAAACACTGCCTTTATAATTATGCAAAGTGTGTGTATACATTTTTTGGGGATACCATATAGTATATATCCCCTTATATACTTCTGGCCATATTCACGCAGTCTCCTTTCTTCACATCATCAGCCAAGCAGGAACACCAATTTATTATTTCAGGAAATAAACTTATCCATCCCCCTCCTTTTTTACCATTGTCTTTTCAAATTCATTGAAAGTTTCTGGCCTTCCATAATTTATGTTAGCGAGATGTGTCATTCTCGGACCCGTGCTGCTGTGCCCTGTTACGCCGACAGGCACTCCCACTTACGCACTGACGAGCGATCTGGACCATATGGTGGGTGCTCAGCTCCATTCTGCTTCAGGTGATCCGGACTTTTATAGAAAGAGCCTCTGAAGGGGAAAGGAGACACGGAGAAAAAGTCTTAGGTCAGTGCTGTGAGCAGTGTACTAAACCATGATACCTGGTTTTGGAATGGCTTGCATTTCTGCTGTCCGTGGGTGCGTGTGTGTGTCTATGTGTCTATGTGAATATGCGTGCCAGACTGCATGCACATGTGTTTAGGTAGTTTGGGATATTTTATCGTCTTTGGCTCCCTCACAACCCTCTATATGCTCACAAAAAAATGATAATATGTTTTTAAAATAAGCTCATATATTTAAGAAAGTCAGGAACTGAGTACTTCTTGGTTTTCTGAAGCGATCTAAGGTCTTTGGACCTCAGTTCCACCAACTTCTTTCTTTATACTCTGCAGATTTTCCTTTAACCTTTACCAATTCTGCCCTTTCTTTCTGCCTAAACACCCCCCCTCTTCTCTAAGCTAAACCCTCTACCCATGTCCTTGAACCCACTTCACCCACTTCCTCGATATCCTGCCTGAACTGCATCTTCTGAGGAATGACTTTCGTCTTTGGTTTTGTCCCTTTCACCAGCTGTAAACCTCCCCAGATCTTTCCTCTCCCAAGAGACCCTTCCTTACTCCATTTGTACTCAAGCTAACAAGTCCCCCTCCTTTTAAAAGCCGTTCATGTCTGTAATTTCCACACCATCACCCTCAACTCCCTCCTCATGCCCTTGCAGGCTGGCTTCTGTCCTGAAGCTGGCCCTCGGAAGTTCACAGTGAGCTTCTGACTCCCAAACCCAGCCGCCCTCTGCTCTTGACCCTCATCCTTCCAAGTTTTCTTCTGTATTTGAGACCCATCTCCTTACAACTCTCTTTCGCAGCCTTGGTGGGGGCCTCAGGTTCTTTGTTCCTCAGCGGTCTCCTACGTTGCCCACACCTCTGCCCTTGCCATGCCCCACTGTGCTTGTTTCTGGCAGCTCTCTCCTTAGTCCCCTCGCATTCTTCACTTTTGTAATCTCCTCTCCTCTCCTCTCCAAAGATATTTACCATCTGCCTCCAGGACTCAAATTTGCCAGGCTAACGCTGCTCTCCTGTTCTCAGTGTGATATAGTGGTCATATCTCGTATGGCCCTAATGTGTGCAGAGAAAAAAGTCCATCAATTAAACGCTTTGTTTGGGAAACACTATTTCCATGACTTTACTGAAATCACATGTTATGTTTTCTTTTCTTTTTTTTAATTTGCTGAGAATTTTTTCCTTGCTGGCTTATAAACAGGACATTTTGAGAATTCTCCTCTCAGCAGGTTCCAAACACAAACTTGCATTACTATTCTTACAAAATAATAAGCAGCTTTGGGCTATAAAACCTTTCAGATTGTTTTTTTCACAGAAGGGATTTGCACGCTGACTCATTCCTACTATATTTATAGCCTATTGCCAAACCACCGTAAAGGCAAGATTTCTAATAAAGCTATGGAAATTACATGCATTGCAATGGGGGTGAATACATTTACATTTGTAGTATTTTAACATCTCCAAATTTATTGCAGATTACCTTGTTTGTGCATGTCTGTGCTTTAATGGGTTTTTATAGCAGAAAATAGTGGTTTATGATTGTATTCCCAGTAGAAATTTATTATGAATCCACCATATGGAGTGCTATATAAAACTAAACTTGTAACACGGGTAGTTTTATTATTGCTAAGGAAGATCTACTGTACATTATTGAAAATTAGTGATAATAGAAATGTTGAAGAAGGGAAGTTGGTTCATGAAGGGAGTCTTCATTCTATGCTTAAATTGTCACAGAGATTTTAGATTTTGTTTTAGATGGAAGATCTATTCTTTGACAGTTAGGGTATCAGATAATATAAACATGTAGGACCTCTTTCCCCTCCTGATATTTGTTAAAGCAGGAGAGGGACAAAAGGACAGTACCAAATACTAACTTCATGCATAACTTCATCTTCTCATGAGAACCAATGGCATCAATTTCTAGCCATGCCTGACAACCATAAGCCATGAGAATTTTCCATGAGCAGTGGTCATGGGGGCTATTGCTAGAGCACATGGAATATTTTTTCCTTTTTCTTTCTTATCTAGCATTTATCATACATCCTACTCGAAGGATTTAAGATACCGATTTCTGTTAGACTTTGTAGTTCAGAGAAACTCTAAGGCGAGGACAGAAGAAGTTTCATATTTATGTCAATCAACAATTTGCTTGGGAGTCCCCCAGGGACTTCGTTTTTGGCCAGTTCCTAAACCTCTACATGATGGTAGATTTTAAAAATGCACCTAAAGTTATATTTTTTTAAGTGCATGAGGTTAAAAAAGCACTTGCCTTACATTTTCTGCAAAGAGCTTGTAGTTATTTTATAATTAGGAGAGACTCCACTCAACATAATTAACAACATTAAAAAGCAGAAACCTTGTGCATGACACCTTCCTTTACTATCCTTCATGAGAGTACATTTATTTGGAAGCCTTTTTACTATTTTCACTTACCATGTGCCCCCAAGGAGGCTGGTATCACAGGCACAACACGAGGCAGAATCAGGGGGGGTTGAAGGGGAGGTTTTCAACCGTCCAGGATTCTGTAGAGCGCACTTCTGTGTTGTGTGGTCAGGAAGGGCAGAACTGAGTTTATTACTTTGTATATTTGAATGATGGCATTAACTATCTGCCCACGCTAAAAGGTTTATTGTACCGACAAGTTAATGTTCTAAATATGAAGACTTGGCAACAGCTTTTGCCAAATTGTAAAGCATTATAGAAAAATGTTAAAAGTCAATGCATTATTTATCCTCAAACTGGTGTTTAGATGAGTCCTTTTCTAGTGAAGACAGTTTGGTGGTGGAACTAGCTATGATCTGAGAATGTTTGTATTTATAACTCCAGTCTGATCAATTTTTCTTGTTTAAAGTTCTAGCAAGACTTTAGCATCTTTACTACAAACAGCAAATGGTTCATTTAAAAATTCAATACTTGTGAAGCACATTTTATACTTCATGTAAACTATTGTTGGATTTTTGAGAAACTTTTAATGTTTGGAAAATTCATGGACATCAAGAGATTGTTCTGAGGACCTGAGATGTCTTTAAAGTATGACATTCTGTACTTACTGGTTATCTTTGTTACCTATCTGACTCTGCTTTTGAATAAGAACTTACAGCTTTCACCTTCTGTAAGGTTGGAAGTTTGGTTGGCAGTTTTTAGCCAGGAGGCAATTGGGACTTACCAATAATTAAAAATTATTTCTAAAAACCTTGTTAAAATAATTTTTACTGAAAACTCATGTAAATTAAGTGCTTATCCCAGACAAGGAAAAGCTAAAGGACTTCATCACCACCAAGTCAGTATTACAAGAAATGTTAAAAGGATCTGTTTAAGAAGAAGGAAAAAAATATAAAAAATGTGAATAATAAAATGGCAGTAACTACATACCTATTATTAACTAGAGGCCTGGTGCACGGATTAAAAGGAAATTAATTAGAAGGTGGCCGGTGGGGCGGGACTGGGCAAGATAGGCCAGACACGCCCTGGAGCCAACCTCCCGTGGTCCCTCCCTGGCCAGCTGGTGTCGCAGCTTAAAGGGCACCTGTGGAGTGAGTGGGGTCCCTCGGCCTGACCTGCAGGGGTCGGGACAAAACCAGCAGTCTGACATCCCCCGAGGGGTCCTGGAGTGCGAGAGGACACTCTGCAAAGTTGCTGTCGTTCCACAGTTCCTGCATTGAGTGTCTGCCCCATGGTGGTACTGGCTGGTCAGCAGTTTGCTTAGCCTTTTATATATATAAATATAAATGTAAATGGAGTAGATGTTCTAATCACAAGACATAAGGTGGCTGAGTGGAGAAGAAAAGAAGACCCGTATATGTGCTGCCTACAAGAGATGCACTTCAGATCAAAAGATACACACAAACTAAAAGTAAAGGGATGGACAAAGATATTTCATGCAAATAAAAAGCTGGGGTAGCAATACTTATATCTGACAAAATGGTCTTTAAAACAAAGGCTATAACAAGAGACAAAGAAGGACATTTCATATACAATATCCAAGATATGGAAACAGCTTTAGTGTCCATTGATAGACAAGTGGGTAAAGAAGATATGGTACATGTGTACAATGGAATATTGCTCAGCTATAAAAAGAATGAAATCTTGTGATTTGCAATGACATGGATGGACCTAAAGGTACTATGCTAAATGAAGTAAGTCAGACAAAGAAAGATAGTACCATATGATTTCACTTATATGAAAAACAAAATAAATGAACAATCAAAACAGAAACTGATTGATACAGAGAACAAACTAATGGTTGCCAGATGGGAAGGGAGATAGGAAGCTGGGTGAAAAAGCTGAAGAGATTAAGTATAAATTGACAGTTACAAATTAGTCATGGGGATATAAGGTACAGCCCATGAAATATAGTCAATAATATTGTAATAGCCACTTATGTGGGGTACTAGACTTATTGGGGGGATCACTTTGTAAGTTATATAAATGTCTAACCACTATGCTGTACACCTGAAACTAATATATTGAATGTCAACTGTAATTAAAAAATTAAAAAATTTAAATAAAACATTAAAAAAATTAAGAGCTTAAAGGAATGGCTGGCTAGTAGTTAACCAGGGCTAGAAATGTCTCTCTTCAACCAGCTATTTTGATATTCTAGAGATACTGCCACTTTAATTCTTCTTAAACCTGTGCCAAAGCTGTTGTTAAATGTTGAGCAATAGCTTTTCATTAGGGTACCAGGTTAATAAAAGCAGAATGCTCAGTGCAGTAATTTTCCCAAGTGGATCCATTTTTCTCTTTTAAAGTCTTCACTCTTACTAATACAATGAAGCAAAATCATGAACTTAAAAGAGAGTGCACAAGAAGGTTAATCAGAGAGAGAGAGAGAGAGAGAGAGAGAGAGAGAGAGAGAGAGAGCATGTGGGAAACTGCATGGATTGACTTGGCCTCAGTCTTAGCCATGAATCCACGTGCAGTGGACCATAGCTATTCATTGGGTAAATGATTAAAAAAAAAAAAAGAAATAAAACTGTTTTCAGTAAGACTTGTACATTATCATTATCTCTTTTCAGCCTTCCTAGTTCTCAGTATCATTTCGCAGGCTGTTTTTTATTTATTACATTTCACTTGAATTCATTACTACAAAAGCCAACAACTAAAAATGAGCGGCATCATTTCCTAAAGCAGGCATCTAGGCATCCAGGAAGAAATTAAGACAGAAATGAGCAGACAGCTGTGAGACAATGAAATGACAGCAAGAAGGGGGACATTGTAAAGCAAATCAGAGAGTTTGCTGACATTGCACATCAAGATTGAAATAAAAGGTTTATGTATCAAAATTGCTAGTAGACCCTAATACTTTAAAATATATATATTAGCCCTAGCTGGTTTGGCTCAGTGGATAGAGCATCGGCCTGTGGACTGAAGGGTCCGAGGTTCGATTCCAGTCAAGGGCACATGCCCAGGTTGTGGGCTAGATCCCCAGTAGGGGGCGTGCAGGAGGCAGCCAGTCAATGATTCTCATTGATGTTTCTATCTCTCTCTTCTCCCTTCCTTTCTGAAATCAATAAAGAAATATATAAAAATATATATATTAAAATAGTTGATATAAAAGAAATTCAAACTTTTCTTCTGTTTTTGGCTTCAACAGCCTCTTAAAACTGTCCCTGGTATCCTAAGGACTATAAACTTGAGAAAGGGTTGGAAAATCATAGAGCAGATCCATGTGTAAGGAGAAGCATGCTATAAATTATACTTTTAACTTGCTCATGGATTTCTTCAAATGACCAACTTTCGGTCAAACACATGCTTTGCAGATGCCTCGGGCTAAAAACATGAAATACTTGTTTTGAGATTTTTTTTTTTTGCTGAGAGAGTGACAGAGTGTTCAGTTGACTTAGTCAATTATCATCATTTCAATTGCATCTCTCTACAGCCTTTCCTGGAGTAAGAGTCTGTTACAATAACAGTCCATAAGTTTATTCTTTGGAAAAATACAAAAAATGATTGTGACATGTGCCATCAATTTTTAGCAGTAGGTCTCAGGAGTGGGAAGAAGGAATGTGTCAGAATCACCTGTGTGTGTGTATGGGTGTGCGTGTGTTTTTCTTCCAACATACACACGGTTCTTCCCAGGGAAAACCACATAATATCTAAATAGGTGGTCAGAATCTCTGATGGGTGGGGCTGTGTGTGCATGTGTGTTTGTGTGTAGTTTGAAAAAGCTCTGCATGTAATGCTGATACTTAATCTTCTGTGTTGAGAACAATCACTTTAAAAAAAAATTTATACTGATTTCAGAGAGAGGAAGGGAGAGGAGAGAGACATAGAAACATCAATGAGGAGAGAGAATCATCTATTGGCTGCCTCCTGCATGCAAACCCTCTAGGGATTGAGCCTGCAACTGGGCATGTGCCCTGACTGGGAATCGAACCATGACCTCCTAGTTCATAGGTTAACACTCAACCACTGAGCCACCCTGGCTGGGGGAGGACAATCAATTTTTGTGTTTGAATTTAGCTCAATAATCAAAAGGCTATTTCCTCCTGTGTGCTCTCCATAATTTGGTCTAGTTGCCAAATGATCCAAACAGGCAGGCTTAGTGGCTAAGAGTTAACTCCATTAACTGAGAAACTAGCATTCTCAAAGATTTCCAAAATAATAAAATAAATAAAGCTTTCATCTATATTGAAACATTTTGTGGCATTTTGTGCATACCTAGGTACACAAAATAGAAGAACTCTTAAGAAATATTAAAATTCTCACTGATTAATAGGTTCAAATGGGTACTTTATCCCCAATCTTTATTCTTTTTTAGAACTGCTGTCGCCACCTCTAGCTTTTTTAAGGTATCAGTAGACTGAACTTGGAATTGAATCATTCCAGACTATGGAGGACTCCAAAGATTCTTTGGAACCTCCCACCAGCTTGGTGTCAAAAGCTTTTGAAAATGACATCCAAATATCTTTTGATTTTTGTCACAACCACAAGGGGATTTTATTTTAATTATTGCAGACAGAGTTACTTATTCTTTCTAGCTGATAATCTCTGCTTTCTAGCTGAAATCCTGTATTCTGCATTTTACATTGGGGTGTGTGTGTGCAGATGAACATCTTTTACAGTCTCATTGCAGGAATAAAAGAGGAAGACATTTATGTAATAATGTGAATATACAGTTTTATAGACTCATGATTTTAACTTTTATTTCAATAATTTTCTGTTCTAATATCTTACTACTTGCAGGCATTTTATTTCGCTTGCATTAGAAATATAACACAAGAATGTGTTTTTAATATCCATGGTGTTTCCAATTACAAATTTAATCTATACTAGGACTTAATTTTTATTTTATGTTTTAAACAGATGATAATAGGGTTTTAAACAGAGAGATAAGTTGTTTCTAGGTGCAACTAGATTTTATTCTGGCTTTTCTCCAATTTGCAGACTAAATAACTTCATATTGCTATATAAAGTGTCACTAAAAAGAAGTTGTATCTATTGAATACCGTGTGTACCTGGAATTATACTAGATGCTTCTCATATGTTTACATTTATATCCCTAATAACCCTATGAAGCACTATATACATAATGTTTAAATGAGCGAACTGAGAATCAGAGAGGTTTAGGCACTTACTCAGGATTCCATAGCTTTTAAATGACTGATCTTGATTTATTGTTATCATCATTAATGATGATAATAATTTTTTACAACCACCGTTTATTGGGTAATTGCTAGATGTCAAAGATACTAAATGTTTTGCATACAAACATATTTCACTCAGACATCAATGGAATTAATATACACATTTTACCAATGAGGACATGGAAGAGCAGGGAGGTTAAGTAAATTTTCCAGGGTCACACAGATAGTGACAGAAGAGGGTTTGAACTTTCCAGCGTTGCATTAAACACTTTCTTGTGTGCTTCCCAAACGATCTCTGTGTTTTGACGAATGGTAATATCGTTAGAATAAGTGACCAGTCCCACGGTGATCTTGCAGGACATTTTTCATTCATATGATAAACTACAGCATGCTGATTATTGTTTTTTTAAAAAGTGTCATTGCTTTGTGGTTCCTTCGACATGCTTTTCTTGCAACCTATATTGATTGGTGATCTGGCAGTAGTGGGTAATTTTCATGGTGATCAAACATGAATATATGTTAGTACAAATTAAGGGTTTGCTTTATTCATCTGCTTTCCTTCCAGTCTAAACATTGAGCCAAAATTGAGACATTGGACATGATAGTTTATTGAAGCCTGCCATTTTTGTCCAAGATTTGTTTGGCCAACCCTTGAAAGCCTTACTGAGTTTAAACTATTCCACAAGCATCAGTCAAAACACATGAGAATCATGGGAAAGAATGGTGCTTTTCCTGCACAGCTGCTCTGCAGAAAGGGGGGTTGCATGGGAAGGCATCTAGTCTTGGCAGCAGGTTGTTAGAAGCAAGGGCTTTTCCGTCCTCAGGAGAGAAGCCTGCAGCTCTCCTCACAGGCCTCAGTGATGCCGGAATGTCTCATTGCTTACATTCTTTTGATTCTTTTCCTGACTTCGATTTTGCTCTGGCACTTGTCTGAAAACAGAGCTGTCAGCACCTTCATTTCTTGTTCATCCTGTTTCCCAGTCAAGGATAAGGGGTAATAGGTTTAAATTCCAAGTGTCTGAATTTGTGAAATAGCAGTGGGCAATCATCAGTTCCAGAGGCTCTCCCCACCCAGCAGGGGAGGGTTTTAATGGAAATCTGATTTGGGTTATTCCCCCAGAGTTTCCTGGCTCCTAGTGGTTTCTGGGTGATGGCCAGAGACAAAGGTCCCACCCAGGCTGTTCTCTGAATTGGGGAATTGACTGATTCACTAACCATCAGCTGTCAGCTGCGTGGCATTCCCTTCCCTTCTAGATCTTGCAAAGATTAATTTCTCATTTTTATGATTGAGATACTTCTGAGCTGTAGAGTAATATTAGGTTGTCTGCAATGTTTCCCTGGGAGAGAACAGCATTCAGAGAGCTTTCACATGGAGAGAAAAGCGTCTGGTGGCCCGGACAGAGTTGGTACTTAACAAGGGTCTCTTCTTCATAGGTCTCTGGTGAGAAATCCTCGTAGGATCTTTATGTGTCTTTGAATATGGAGCCCATCAGTGACTTGGTAAAGGAAACCTCTTAGTTGCTGAAGAACTAAATAATATATTGATACTATTTCAATTAACCGACTTTAAGTTTTTTAAAAATAATTTATCTGACATCCACTCATCCCATTCCTTCAGCAAAGTCTTCTAAAGCACTTATTCGGGAAGCAGATAGAGTCTTGTGGTTTAAAAACACAAACTCTGAAATTAGACAACCTCATTTCAAATCCTGGTTCCTCCATTTAGAGCTCTGTGACCTTGGGCGAGTTACTTAACTTCTCCCGCCTAATTTACCCATTTTAAAGTGGGCAGTGATAATGATATGTGCCTCATAGGATTGCTTTGAGGATTAGACTTAATGCACAGGAAGCTCTTGGCATGTAGAAATCCCTTAACGACTCCTGTCGTTATTAATTAGGGCGCTGTGTGCATTCCTACTACATGTGCTGTAGTTCCTTACAACTCTCTAAGGAAAGGTGCTCCCCTGAAATTGTCGACGATGTTCTTAAACAGTCAAAATACAGACACAGAGAGACATAAACAAAACGCAGAGGTAAGTAATAGTATGTAACCTGTCACATGACTAAGAATCAGTGACTTTGGTTCCTTTCAACTTTAAGGTTTGGATAATACAGGCTGGAGCTTTCACAGGTAGACATTTTTTTCTGTGCCTGTGTAGTCAGGGAAAGCTTCAGGGAGGAGGAGGACTCTCACAGTCCAGTCCTATCTTTACCCCTTTCCCCATCACATTCTGATTACCTTTTCCCACCATCCACCTTCAACCGTCCATCTCTAATTGAGCTTCTCAATGACTAATAGGCCCTTTTGCAATTCTATGCCTTTGCACACACATGATTTCCTTGCTTTCACGCATTTCATTTTTTCCCAGTTATTATAGAACCACAAAAAGTTTTTTGAACAGTGGGTCATTTGCCACTAAACTAAACCAGAACTCATGACCCTTGTTGCCCCAGCATGTTCCCTCCACAGCCTCCTCTGGCTCACCTCCCTCCTGGCCTTTACCTCTCAACCCAAAACTGCCCCATCTCTTTTTATCTTGACTTCTAAATATGAAAGGAGGAGCTAGTGGTGCCAGAATCTAAGAGTTTGCTTTATGAAGTTCTCTGTCTAAGTGGATTTGAAATCCATTATTTTCATGGTTTTTATTTATGCATGCATTTACCCAATCAAGCTGGAAATAAGAATGAATCCTGATAAATGCTGAGCATAAATGGAAGTACTAATAGGTGTTATTTATGGAGAATAGTTTAAGTGTCATTCACTTTTAGGGTGAATTGCATATTATCTATCAGACTGAAGACCCTTTAAAAGGTGGAATGAAAAATTAAGTTTTTGAGGGCTTGGGAAAAAAATGTAATCAAAGCACAGAACTTTTTAATGTCAGACTTGACAATGCCTCTGGATTAGGTGCTATTTCTGATTGCATACTCCTGAGTTCAAGAGGCACCTTTCTTAACGGCCTCATAGCTAGAGGCATGGGGAATCCTAACTGGTCTCTAGAATACCCATGATGCTGCATGGCCCACACAGTGTCACTAGGAGATGAGATGAGAAGGAAGATCTCCCGTTGGATTTGGCGATCCCTCCACCCTCTGAAAAACCGCAGGATCTTGAGTCACATCATCGGTATTTGCCTCAGCCTTCCCCCAACCCAAGGCTTTGCCTAAGCTGACCATGGATTTCTGAGGAGGCCAGACACTGAGCTTTTTTAGAAAAGCACTCACAATCTGTTATGCCTGAATAGTCCTATTTAACATCCCATAGCTTCTCATGCATGTGGGATCCAGGAGTGCACTAATTAACTATGTGACCTTGGGAGAGTCACAGTCATTGGGCTGAATAATAACTGTGACTCCTTTTGATTCTACGCTGCCTAGATCTCCAGCCTCACACTTATCTCCCTGCTCCCCAAAACTCTTTCCTCATTGGTTCCTAGTGGGAAATTCTGCACACCGTGCTTAACAGGCTGTTAAATTATCTTAATTAAAGTGTCAAGGGATAAAAATTGAAGATTACTCAGAGCTGCCACCCCAACCCTTCCCAAGCCAGCCCGAGAAGGCTTTGCCAGGAAGATTCAGATGTATAACACATAGCAAGCACTCTATGGGTTAACACCGAGCCACTCTTTTTCATGGTCTTTAGACACAGAATGACATTGACATGTGTAGTCTCTTTTTGACAGACTTGCCATATTCCAGAAAGTGATGCCTCCCTCAAATTCAAGGCTTTATCCCATATAGGAAAAGGCTCTGACAAAGACTTAGGGGAAAAATGTAGAAGAAAAAATAAATTCAAGCCTTGTACCGATTCCTCCATTACTCGGGCCAAAGCAGTTGAGTTCAAAAGTTGGAATTTGGTCCTGATATTGGACCTCTCAGGGAAACTGATGCAAGCTACTCCTTCTGGGATGCTTCTAAGTTTGAAGAAATAGGTCTTGGAAGTACTAGACTTGGACCATAATTTTTATAAGCAAAGAAAATCCTTCCAAAATAATTAGTTCAGGAATCTTGTCTGGATGAGTCAAATTCTCAGGGCAGTAGCAGGAGCAGGACAAGTGTTTGAAGACAAGGTTGACATTACACATTTTCCAGGAGGGAATAATACACCAAAGTGAAAACTGCATGACCCAAACTGACCTGACATGGAGATGGAATTGGCAAGATGTGGTGTTAATAGCTTTCAGAGATCTTCTTTTCCACCTTTTCCAAGCCCAGGAACTTCATGTCTGGAAGCCTGCTTGTCCTGAGAGGAGTTTGAGTGTAATAGTTAAGAGCATACCTTTTAGGGCCAGACTGCTTGGGTGCACAGCCACGACCTTGGGAGGACTACTTAACATTTCTGTACCCCAGTTTCCTCACCTGTGAAATGGTGAAAACTAGGACCTATTTCATAGTATTGCAATGAGTGTTGAATGAGTTGCTGTGTGTAAAAGACTTAAAACAGGAACTAGCATGCAAGGAGTGCTGTGTAAGTCTCCAAGTTAAGCATAGATGCCTTAGGACCTTTGTTGAAAACCCAAATAATGTAGGGGGATGTAAAAACACAAAATTATGGTCAGTCATTTAGCATAAATTAATTCCTTTGTCTGAGGGACTTTGGGAGACATGGGGGCCTTGGAAAGCTAGAAAAAAGAGGAATCAGAAGTGATGTAGGTGAGAGAAGAGGCAAAGCGAATGCTTGCCTGGCTCAGAGTTTTGCTTGTGAGTCAGTTCTGCCTGTTGTTCTGTCCATTTTAGTTTCCTTTAACATTCTGATTGTAGAGTTTTAATTCATTATTAGTCATTATTCAGCCCTGGCTTTTGTGATGATGGTATTTAGAGACCCTGCTCCCTTGTCTAGGTAGGAATTAGGAGGTCTTTTTAGCACCTCTTCTCTTAGTATATCCCTTGCCTTAACATTGAGGCAGACCGTCAGTGGACACTGTTGCTATATTAACCTTGCTCCAGTTCTATTAAGTGTTAATGCTGGTTTTTCAACATAGGAATGATAAACATTTTTGCTTTATTTTCCTCTTTAAAGAAGGTCTCCTATAGTAGTGGTTCTCCGACTTGCGCATGCACCGGACTCATCTGGAAGCTTGGTGAGACGTAGATGGTCCTGCCCAACACCAGGTTGTGATGAAGTAATTTGCATTTCTAACAAGTTCCCAGGTGGTGTGCATGCAGCTGGTTCAGGGACCACACTTTGAGAACCCCTGCCCTATACGTATTAGAGTTCACACCAGTATTTGCACATTGGAATGACCTGGGGAACATTAACCCCCCCCCCCCCCCGCCGCCCCCAGCGCCTGGGTTTGACCCCAGAGATTCTCACTTAACTGGTTTTGGGTTTGGCCAGGGCATTGGAATTTATGAAAACAACACAATACGTTTAGGCATAGAGGGTTATGACTGAAACTGTTGTGATTTAGGGGCAAAGCAATTTGCTGTGTGTTCCCAAGGTTTTGTCTCAAGGGCAGATGACAGAAGAGTGGATAGAAGTAGGCTCTTCTTGTTAGTGCTCCCCCTCCCCCAAACAAAACAAAAAAGCTGTTTTCTGGTGAAGATGACTGCATTGTCCTAACAAGCAAAAGCGTTTTTTTTCCTGGCTACATTTTGGGCTCCACAGAAAAAGAAATAGCTGCTATAGTAACGGGAATGCTTGTGCAGTTAGTCATGGGGGGCAGGGCGATGAATGAAAACTGCTGTTGGCATTATAACCCCCAGGGTCTTTCCTCACTTATTCAAAGTGAGGTGCTGCACCCCTACTCTGTAGCTACGGAAACAGGGGCTCGTGCCCACTTACTGGCCATGGTAACCATCCAGAAAGAATTGGATTTTTTGTCTGCCCTTCTATCTGGACCAGAAGTTGGGCTATGAGAGCCATTAATATACTATGGAGAAGGCTGATAATTGTGCCTCTTGTCACACTCTGGGATAGAGGCCGTGTGAAACAAGAAGTTTAACTAGCTGTGGCCTTTATTTGATAAAGTGTAGTTTACTTTCTACTTGAGCTTTTTATTAGCCATAATAATTCTAATTGAAATAAACATTTTGATTACAGCTCTGCTCTGCAACTGCTTAATGGGGAACTAAAATAACTTTCAATAATCATTTTGTTCAAATGGGATTCATTTAGCCTGACAGTTATTCCAGGCATTTATTGGCACGCTGCAGGCTGGGAGTGTTTCCGAGCGTAATTACGGGAACATTTTACACTGGGGTTAACCTTACCAAAATGACAGACTGAAAAGTGGTGTGAAGGAGCAAATAAAACCCATAATCTGCCATAGAAACTCATAAATGAATCCCCTTTCTCTACTGTGTCTGATGCCCAGGGCTCTAGTTAAGATGAAAAGGAGTTTTCTTTGGAAACTGGCAGTCTGGCTGCAGGAGCACACTTTAATGAGGGTGCACTGCAAACCTGGTGCTTCTGGGCAGGGGGACATTTTTACAGCCACTTGTAATTCTTCGGGTTCAGCTGGGGGGGCCTGGGCCGTAAGGTGGCCGGGGGGCTGGGGGCGGGGAGATGCACCTCCCCTCTAGCAAAGGCTCCATCCTTCCGCAAACAGGAGGAAGCGTTTCCCTGTCTTCCCTCCTTCTTAGGGGGTCAAGGAATTGGAGAGGCCAGGCTTGTTGGCGGCATTGGCCCTTCTAAAGCAGAGCTCCCTGCTTCAGGTTCTATTTTCTTTCCTGGAAGCCTTCGCCATTCAGCCTGCAACCCCACCCTGCGAGACCTTTAGTGTGTGAACCTGGAGAGCAGCACCGCCTAGGATGGGATAACAGAAGAGGCCATTGTGGCTTCTCAGGAGGCCTGGAACCCTCCCTGTTCCCGCTGAGATGGATCTGCAGGGCTGTGTCCGTTCAGTCAGTGGGCAGTTACAATGGGACCCAGCCGCGATCTGGCTCTTCTGGGTGAATGGGGACTGGATGGAACCCTTCAAGGGGTGTAAGGGCAAACTTAAGGGCAACACAGTATAATCAAGTTCATTAGTATCACCACGAGGGCCTCTTCTTTACAGAATTTACATTAAACCCTATCTTTAAAGTTCTTTGAAAACTGGAAACTGACATTGCTGAAAAAATGTTCCTGAACAACACAGGGATTCACGAGGGTTTGGGGAAGGCAGCGGAACTTGCTGCTGGTGCTCTGGGTGGGCGCACCGGGGGCAGCTGCTGCTTCAAGGAAGCCCTCTGCAGCCCCCGCTAGAGGGAAAAGCAGGCCTGTGGCAAGTGTCTAGGCTGCAGTTGCCATTTCCAAGCTGCCCCCATGATCACACCTCTAGGGTGTTGCTTCTGTCGTAAGGGTGCTTCTGGCTCACCCGGAGTGCTCCAATGGGTGGGCATCACACTCAGGAACACCCCTGACGCCACTCTCCCTCTCTGGACTTGCCAGTTACCCGGGCCAATGCACCTTCTTTATTCTTTGAACAAGTTTGGTTGGGTTTTCAGTTACTTACAACTAAAAGCAGCCCAACTAATAAAGAGACATTTGGTGTGATAACACTGAAGCCAGGTAAGGTAATAAGGTAAATTTGTACACCTGGATTGGGAGGCTAGCAAGAACACTGTGGATCTCCTCAAAGGCAAAGCCTGCTATATTAGAACTCCGGGTTAAATAAATCTTCTTATTTGCTTCAACCTCCATGTAAATACAAATAGGATCTATTAAGTGTTAACAAAAGTGGTTAAGCCTGACCAGGCAGCCTGGTTGGAGTGTCACCCAGTACGCCAAAGTTGCGGGTTCGATCCCCAGTCAGGATACATACAAGAAGCAACAATGGATGCCTAAATAAGTGGAACAACAAATCCCTCCCTCCCTCCCTCCCTCCTTCTTTCCTTTCCTCTTTTTCTCAAAATTCAATTTAAAATAAAAGTGCTTAAGCCACACGCTCATCTAAAGGAAACATTTCCACAGAACAGACACTAAATTCTTCGAAGTCACCTGGAAGTTTGCTTGTGATGAAAGGTCAGCATCACTATCACTTGTAGAACTAACTGGCCATGAGCCTTCTCGCTTTTGTGAGACTGAAAGCAAAATCACCTTTTGTTCACACAGCCCTCCTGTTGTATTAGAAACCATCAGGGAGCACATACTTAAAACGCTTAATATTTTTACAAGCCTTTGGGGGCTACCCCTTCCTATAACCCCTGTGCCAAACTCCCCAACTTCTACCCGCAAGACAAAACATCAGGCCTTCATATTAAAGAAGAGAAAATCAAAACAGCAGTTCTCTCCAGGGGAATGGCTAAATAGAACATGAATTGAAGACATTGTTTTCCACCTGCAAAACCAAGGCCCGCTTTTGTTTCTGCTGTTCTAATTAGAAATTGTGTCTTTCTTGGATAATTTCCTTGTCTATCTCCCTTTGTGAACACAAATCTGACAGAACTGGGGCAGACAGAAAGCAGAGGAGTTTATTACACCCAGCGTTTATAGGAACACATCTCTTTTACAGGAAGGACTGTGTCCATTTGTTTATGGAGGAGCAAAGGTGTAGGGAAATCTACCGGGCAGAGGTGGGGGTGTCCTATTTTAAGCCGTGCAGAAAAGCAAATGGGTGAAAATTACAAAATGAAATCTCAATTCTAGACTTTTTGGACTGAGGTGATTTCTGTGATGTTAAGAAAATTATGGCGTCGCAACTGTCTGCCGTTGGGGACATCTGGAACATCCCCGAGATGATAACTTTGAACTTCCGTCATTGCAGCTGTGGTGGCACAGCACTGCTTTCCTTTGTGTTCTTCTCTGAGCTCGTTCTGAACTCACACACTCCCCCGCTGATTCGATTTCCGTCGAGGGCAGGTCTGGACGAGGCGTGTGATGGGCAGGGCCACAGTGCCCAAGTCTGCGTGCTTTTTGGTTGTGCTTTTCCTTTGTGCCCGGAGGGGAATACAAACTGCCCACTGATGTCTTTTCTGAATATTTCAGTATTTTTGTTCTCACGATCCTTTGATTTTAAGAAGAGAAAAATGAACGCCATTTTCATTTTCATTTCTCTTCCCAGAGCACGTTTGCATTTTAGTGGGTACTTCAGTGTTTCAAACCAAAGAAGTCAGCAACATAGACATTTCTGGTTTTGCGACAGGCCAGTGGGGAGAAGTAATTTGGGGGAGGGGGGTCCGTTTCTGGTGGGGGCTGAGAATAAAGCCGCTGGGGCTGGTGTATGTGCAGCAGGTACATGGTACTGTTGGTAGCTCAAGGCCACCCCTCTGTTGAGACCCATTCTGTCCACACTGCCAGCCTCACAGAATATTCTTTTTAAAAATATATATTTTTATTGATTTCAGAGGGGAAGGGGGAGGGAGAGATAGAAATATCAATGATGAGAGAGAATCATTGATTGGCTGTCTCCTGCACACCCCCAACTGGGGATTAAGCCCGCAACCCGGGCATGTACCCTGCCCTGGGAATAGAAGTGACCTTCTAGTTCATGGGTCAATGCTCAACCACTGAGCCACACCAGCCAGGCACCTTACGGAACATTCTGCAGCAGGTACGGCTTCTACAGATCCCTTTCCTTCCCCCACAGAAGAGTTCCTCAAAATTTCTCTCTTCACTGACTGGAAAGAATCTCAACCCATTTATGATTGTCCTCACACACTTTGTTCAAACCCGGGAGAGCTGGCAGGCACCTTGGAAACCAGGCTGTCGTTGGGGGGGGGGGGGGAATTGAGAGGGAACATTTTACTCACAGCAGCACTTTGGGGGGCTCCTGACCAGAGAGTGACATTTGTCCCTGGGAGTAAACTCTAAATTACATCACAAATGAACATTTTTGAAATTAAAGGTGGCATTTCTGACCTGCCTCCTGACGGCCACAATCATGCTGAAAAGTGACATCATTTATGACACTGGCAGTTAAGAAGCCCAGGGTTTGAGGTCGTAAAACAGTTTCCAGGCCTGATTTAATATCGATTTTGCTGTCAGGCTAACTTTACTTTAATATTTAAACAAATGTTTAATGTTTAAACAGTTTGGTTTTTCCTTTTTCATTTTTCTGTAGCTTTAACCCAGTGTTATCTATGGTGTAACAATTTCCCCTTGGGCCAGCTTCCGTATTATGCTGCCCCATCTTTAGCAGTATTCTGATTTATCATCCCAACATGGAGCCTGGATCTAAACCTTTCCTTTCCCTTTGAGATGGAATGACCGTCCTGCTATTATATGTATATAATCCCTGTGGCCTGGATGTTCCGATGTTGTATTGTTACAGGATTGGTGTGTGGTTAGGCCCTGGGGACAGTCATGCCTGTACGGAGAGGCTAATTTCTCACCTGAAGAGTTGGATTGGGAAACTAGATTTTGAGTGGTGAACACACAATGCAATATACAGATGATGTATTGTAGAATTGTAACCTTGACACTTATATAATCTTATTAACCAATGTCACCCCAATAACTTTAATAAAAAAGAATCTGGAGCATATCATAGTTTATTTAAATGTTAGATTTGAAGATCTGTTCACATAATTTTAAATCTTCAAAACGTATTAAGGAAAGTCATAGAACTAATATACTTTGCATCATTATTGTTAATAAGAAAAGCATTTCTAAGTGTTGTAAGCATTAAATATTTTATATGCATCAGTTTCCTATAGTTGTGCCTTCCATTTAAAACTATTTTAATAATTATAGATAGTAATTTGCATTCCTAAAAAAAAGGAATTAGATTGTTTGTTGTGCGTGGCCACTAGCTTTGGAACAGGCACATTAGACCTAGAAGAAGAAAGTGAGGAGGTGTCGTTTTGAACTACAGACCCCTTATTATTTCATAAATTTGTGGTAAGGAAGGGACAGATTTTATTTGGTTTCACTTGTGCTAAAATCAATGGTAAGGACTTTTTGTCCATACTTGGTTTATGTAATTATAATGGACGCTGCTTATATCTGGGACAAGACGGTAATCCCAGTGGGGATGACAATGTGTGAATTTCAAGAGGAAAGTGAAATTCATGAAATACACTGTGGGGAGCCACTTTCTCCGTGTCCTTCCTTCCAGCGCTACATTCAGACTAACTAATAAATCACCTAGCAAAACCCAGCTGGAATGGAATAAAACAAGTAAGTTATGATATGTGCAGGGCAAAGGGGGCAGTATTTTGTTTTAATAGGGCGTCCTTTCCCCTTGCATTCTTAACTTGGACATCTTGCCTATTTCTTCTGGGGATTTCAGAATTTCCCATTTCTCCGGCTGTAGAGATAAAAGGGCAGCCAATTTATGAACTGTGTACCATGGGGATTATAAATCTCTCATTTGTCTGCTCTCATTTCTATCTGATGTATTTTTCAAAACAATAGACTGAATTCTAATTTTTAAAGTATTATCTGACCAGAGACTGAGCTTGAAATTTCAAGGACCAAATGGGATTTCTATTGTCTAAGATATTCCTAATTAGGTTGTTTCACCTGGTTTTCAGCTCACATGCATTATAAATATATAAGGAAATCCTGTGGCTTTTGAAAAAGCCCCCAAATTACAATTATTCATCTTTCTTAGTGTTCCATATACAACAACCAAATCCCAAACCACCAAATCCAAGGATGCTTCATTTGTTAGAAAAATAGGGGAATTGGCTTTAGGAGGCTGGGCTCCATCTCAGTTTCTTATATGTTACCCTCTAGGGATCCCCTGTGCCTCATCTTTGATGGTGAGGAGTAATTTCTGCTTCTTTGTGGAAGTAAAGGTAATGGTTTCAGCCTATTATGTCAGTCTGTCAAAAAGATTCTTTCTTTCATAAGATAGAGACAAAGAGACAACCTTGACCCTTCTGTCAGTCACGTGAGCGAGAGAGAGAGAGAGAGAGAGAGAGAGAGATGAGGGGGAAACCATTCAGACTAGACTATATAACACTATCTTCCTCTTTCTGTGACTTTCAGAAGGCCATTTCCAAAAGAGTAGTCTGAAAAAATAAAAAAGAGTTGTCTGGAACTACCCACAGAACTACTTGGGAAGAGGGGTTCTTAATAAAAATACAGATCCTTAGACCCCCTCCCTACACCTAATGAGTCAGAATTCCTGGGCACGTGGCCTACACAGTTCTTATGAAACTGGGGTCTAAAACCCACTGCAACCACATCTACACAGGGTACATGAAAAAGAAAGCAATGGCTCCCGATGAGGTAATAAATACAAGGAAACATGGGAAAAAGGGAAACAAAGCAACTCATGACCAACATGGCCATCAAACACACTCTCAAAGATCAGTGAGAAATGGACCCAGTAGTGCTCCTTAAACCGGCATTCACGGCCAGTCTCATCCACCAAACTGTGCTGTCTCATTTTCACTGAGACTAGGAAACCCCTACATTATTTGTGCCTTTCGCTAATTCCCTCTTAAACAGGCCCCAGCTCTTCACAAAGTTTTTCTTATTGGGCTTCCATCTCAAGAAATGTCAGATGTTGCCTTTTCTGCCTTAAGATATGTCAGATGTTGCCTTTTCTGCCTGTTTTATGAGTCCCTCTGCCAGAAGGGCAGTGATAGGCAGTGCCGCTGCCATGCCCACTGGGCAGTGTGGGCATGCTCATTGTGCTTATCTCACGGCATCCCAAAGAAGAATGGACCCATCTGAGCTGAGTGTGCAGGGAACATGAAAAGGAGCAGTTGGAGGAAGGGCTAGTTGGAAAGGAGGAAGGACAAAGTTGAAAGTGGATTCCTGCTTTGGAATATATTAGCTACTAATTTGGGTGTCTATCCTACCTTTGAGAACTTACCTGCTGGGGAGAGAGCTGGTCTTGTGATAGGGTGGGTTGCGGGGAGAGGGAGAGTCCTTAGGGAAGGAATGGATTCTCTGCCTAGCTCATAGGGCAAGCATAACCTTACTCTCACCTCATACCCCCTCTCAAAAATAAAACATTAATACTTGCGGCTGGTGCTGTCTGTCAGAGACAGTCCTGGAGCTGAGCTCTGATTGATGATGGGCTGGCATTTACTGGTGGTAATAAGGCTCCCAGAGATCACCAAGCAAGTGAAAATAAAGGTGTGCTGATTGAATTATATATTCTCTTTCTGTGATTGAAAATAATATCAGACAACTGACTCTGGTGCCAGACAGATTACATAAGCACGAGTTAAGTGGTAGAATAAAAATGAGTGATTTTCCTCCTTGACTTAAACACAGCACTAAGTAGTGTGCCCTTGAATTCAGCAGAAAGCAATTTCCTCCTCCCTGTAACAGCTAGGGGGCATTGCAAATGCAAATTGAGTTAGCTTTGCATTTTTAATATTCCACATATCCATCCATAATTCACTGCTGAGATTTTAGAGATGTTATTGCTACTACTTGGGCACATTTAAATTATTTTGCACCTCTGAACTTTTGCATTAACTTTAGTATTGGTGCTTAAGATATATGTTCTAATCTATAGGAGGTCTACGTTTAAAGAAACTCTAGTCGTGGTGACTGGGGGCTCACAACAGACTAAGACAGACTGTCATTTAGCTTGTCATGTTCTCTTTCAAAGGAGAGCTTGTTGAGATAACCTCTGCCTAATAAGAAAAGATAAAAACCTCAACCACTTTATTACGATGCGTGGCAGTCTCTTGAAAGAATGTAAGTGCCCAGGATGTCACCCAGAGCAGGGACATACGAAGCGGCTTACAGGCCCATGGTGGCCCATGAGAATTTCACTGACTGGCAATCAATAGTAACCCGGTTCCTTTTTAAAAACCTACTTCCATAATGTGTAACAGGATTAAGCTTACCTTATTGGGAGTGCATAAGACTGAGGAATGGCAAGACATGAGGAACCAGCATGTCTGTTGCAGTGTTTGATAAAAGAAAGCATCAGAGCGGAATTTGTGAGGTGTGGCAGACGCCAGGTAACTGCAGTGGTAGCTTCCTACCTACAAGGGAAACTGACAAAGGGGGGATGATATCTCAGGAAGAAAATAAGTGATGTTTCCCCCCTTCTCTTCCTTCCTCCCTAAACCTAGGAAATGTATTAGGATACTTCAGGAAATAGGTAGAGTTCTAGAGAAAAACAGGAAGTTAACACAGGTCCTAGCAACCTGTACAATCTGGAGTGAGGGAACGTAATCCCTTCCTTTTTTTCTCCAAGGTCATGCTTACATTTTAGATCACGATGTCAAATTAAAGATCAAATGTCACTAAGTGGGACTTGCTGGGCATGGACATTCTGAATTATAGATTGTTAAAGAGCACGACTTCCTCACGAAGGTCATGAGCGTCCAGATAAAGACTTTGATGAATATCCAATTGTGATTAGAATGAATTATAAAAGGGAATGTCAGTTAGATTAAACCAGGACCCACTTCCTTCACCTTTCCTCCTTCTACCAGACATACACGTACCCCCTCTTCCCAAGCCCTGCGTGGTCTAGTTCAGATTAAAAGGCTGAATCAGCTGGAAGACACGGACCATGAATGCTGGTGGCCCGTCCAGAGCTGGCCAGTTCCTTCTCCCTCCCATCCTTCTCTGCTGAGGCTGAGGGTGACTTCTCCTGGAAGGGGGGCAGTGAGGGAGTTTCCTCCCCACTCTCTCAAGGCTGGGACCCTTTTTGGTTTGACCTCCAGGAATCACAGGCCACCTGAAGTCTTCAGATCTTTCCTGTTTTACTCTCACTTTCTTGCCGACCAGCTCAAAGAGAGCAAAACCAAACCCAATCTGCAAACTGTGGAAAAAGTCTTCTTGGGTTCCATGAGGGAAAGGGGACTTATACTTTATCTCTACTCCCTCCTTCTGCTTCCACTTTCTCTTCCTTGTTCCTGTTTTTTAAATTTTTTTATTTTCTCTGTTCCACTGTTTTTCTGTTTAATTTCCCACGGGAAGATCTCTACAGTCTCCCTGGAAACTTTTCTTTCCAGATAGATCTCTGCAGTCAAGTCGCATGTAATGAACACCAAAGAGCTTTCACATTCTTTCCTCAAAACAATCTTTGGAGTGTTGTAGGTGCTGGTGTACAGCGGAGGATGGTAGAGACAGCAGTCCCTGCCTGGCAGAGCTCATCTTCTACCAGGGAAGGAGAAGCAATGCATTCTGTAAGGAGTGTGTTGTCTAGTATGTGAAAAGCTAAGTGCTATGGAAAAAAACAGAGCAGAGTAACAGCATACAAAACGGAGGGCTGCAAATTCAACATGCCATCAGAGTAGCCTGTTTGAGGCAGGACTGTCTGGGCAAAGACTTGAAGGAAGGGGCCCTGTGAGTGTCCCAGAATGGCGGGAGCATCAGTGCCAAGCCCCCAGGTTAGTCTAGTCAGGGAGCAATGAGGAAGCCAGCGTGGCTGGAGCTGATGAACAGGGAAGGAAATTACACAGCATGTGGGGGCAGACTGGGGAGGCTCTAGAGGTCATTGCAAAGACTCGGGCTTTATAATATTTTACTCTCTTTGTTTTTTTTCAAGGACAAATTATACCAAACACTAGATCCTTAGGGAGCCTGCTTTATCTAATATATTCAAATGTTCATAATTAGCATATAAATTGTGTATAAAAAGGCACTTCCAGAAGGCTCAAAGTTTGTTTGTTCTCTTCAGCAGTATAAATATCTTCTGGGTAGGATTCTTTTCACCCTGACTTATTTTGCAGCCTGAGCCCGCTTTAACCCCACAATGGTTGCACTCATCCCAATGCCGGTCTGCATTCACAGGTTCCACATTGGGTACATGTGCTTCAGCATGTAGTAGTGAAGATAAGACAGAATTTGGTTCTTAGCATAAGGTGAATAAGACACAGAAACCTAAAAAGAATTGCCTGCATTTAATTATTTGGGATATTCAACTCAGCATTTACTAGTACATTTTTATTTATAGCAAGAGGAGAAAGGAGCTAGTTTGGCTTAAAAGTAGTTTAGAAAGAGATATCATTGTTTTATTTGTGAAATTTAATTACTTGGGGATGGTGATGATGATTGGTAAGAAAATCACAACTCTATCGAAAGACTCTAGAAATAGAGTCTAAAACAGTGGCTCTCAACCTTCCTAATGCCGCGACCCTTTAATACAGTTCCTCATGTTGTGGTGACCCCCAACCATAAAATTATTTTCATTGCTACTTCATAACTGTAATTTTGCTACTGTTATGAATCGTAATGTAAATATCTGATATGCTGGATGTATTTAGGCGACCCCTGTGAAAGGGTCGTTCGACCCCTAAAGGGGTCGCGACCCACAGGTTGAGAACCGCTGGAAAACATATATGGTTCGTGTGTAATGTACAATGTATTTTCACACTCATGATCTCATTGGATGCTTATAACTATAAATGAGTGGGACAAGTGTTGTTCTCCCCAGTTTTCAAAGAGAGGCTATAGGATTTACCTGAGGTCACACATTAATGGGTAGGGGCAGGACTCAAACCTAGGTCTTCTGACTTCAAAAGCAATGCCCCAGGGTGAGCCACTGTTACCCATAGGAAGATGAGCTAAAATTAAAGGTTGAGAACCACAGCTCTAAACTAGATCCACTAACGATTGTGTCACAGACTGTTAATGTGCCATAGAAATACAGAGAAGGGAAAAAGTCATAGTGCCTAGATTAAGCCGCAGGGGGGCTTCCTGGAAGAAAGGGAGGGGAGCTGGTGGAGCGCAGGGACAAGCCACACTCAGCTCACCCCAGGAAAGGCTCCGGTCACCACCCACCCCACAGAATAATGGGGTAGGGGCTCTGCTGTTGGATGTTCGGATCTTCCCTGCTAGGAACCTGCCTAAGTCCCAGGGGATGGCTTCTGGGCCAAGAGTGGACCGGAGGAAGGAGGTTCAGCCCAGAACTGAGTCCTAAATCACAGCAGAGGACTGCTGCCTCTTTTCTTCCCCCATCTTTCTACCCCGCATCAGGCACAGTTTTCCTTTCCCTGATTCCTGGGTGAAAACTGCTGCCTCAGGCTGATTTGCAGGAGGTCAGTACAGGTAGCCAGTGCCACCAATGCCAGGGCATGAGGATTGTTGACTGTGTTGAAGGCTGCATTTCAACCCACACTGGCCCTCAGCTTAGCCCCTGTAAGCAGTTGAACAACCTCCCGATAGTCTTATAAGTAGGTACAACTTATCTTTAAGGTAAAACTTAACCAGCAACCCCTTACCCTATATCCTGTGTTTTTTTTGTTTTTTGTTTTTTTGTTTTTGTTTTTTTGGTTTTTTTTTAGTGATTAACTGAATTATTGCTTAAAAACTCACAATAAATGAAAACAGTGATTGGGATCAAAATAGCACCTCCAGAAACAAATCTGTTTAATCTACAAACTACTCAGAGAGATCATCTTAAAATGATAACATGGTTTTTAAAAAAATAATTTCAAGGCCCCACTATTATTTATTCCATTAAACGTTATTGTCCTAATGAATTGCTTAGAAAACAAGTTTTACCTCTATTCTAATTGGTGAGTGAGCTGTGAACTAATCAGAAACCTGTGCCATGGCCTCCATTAAGGCACCAGATGTACTTGGCTGAGAAGAGATTTGTTGAATAGCTTCAACCTTTAAGTGCAGAGGATAAATGGATGGTGACATCATTATACCTTGACAAATAGAAATTATATCATGCCCCTCTTTTTCCCTTTTCATTACCAAGGGTGATTTATTTCAGTGGCTTTCAATTCATAAACCTACAGATTGTCTGTGAAGTTAAAAACCTTTTAAATTTGTAACATGCAATAGAGACGGCTCATAGCACTCATGAACCACGCTGTTATACTGTTACTGGAGCTGTTTTCTCTGTAAAGGTACATTATAAACAGGTGCGAGGAATTTACAGCAAGCCAATCTGTGGAGCCTCATATGCCTGGCCTTATTTCCCAACCAACCACAATCCTAAGTTATCATAAATGACATGACACAGGACCATGTTACATTTTATCTTCATCAAATACAGAATGAATGGTACAGAAAGGTCTTGGAATGAAAAGTTAAAGAGTCAATAGAATTGTTTGTATCATGAAAACCTAAGTGCTGGCTCTCCCATAACCTTTGTTCTCCCAGGATATCCTGTTTATTGCTCTACTTGATTATTTTTAGTACAGGATCCCTGTAATGCCTGGGGATTTCCATGAGATTTTTTGTTATTACCCAAGTTAGCATCTCCCCTCCATTCACTGAGGCCTGTGAATTCAAGAGCCTGGAAAGAAGTGTGGGCGTGTGCCCAGATAATCGGTCCCTGGGTCTAGGTGACAATGAATAAGTCCTGGGTGCTTGAGGGATGAGACTTGAATGGGCTGCAACAGGAGATAAAAACAAGGTAGTTTTGTTTTTCTGGGGCCCCAAATCAGGAGCTAGATGGTTGTATGAAGAGGGGAGGACTGTGTGTGTGTGTGTGTGTGTGTGTGTGTGTGTGTGTGTAAAATGGGTGGGGTGTATGGGAGGTCGAGAATGGGGAGAGAGAGAAATAAGAATACATTAGAGATAACGTACAGAAAAGGTAGACTGGAAGATGGCATTCTTATCATTGTATGGAGGATGGGAGGACATCAGAACAAGACTAGCTACCTTGGGAAATAGATGCGGAAGAAATAGGCCAGGATCAGTGAGGCCTAAGTAGAGAGGAGCACCCCTGGTCTACCCTCGTGGCTATAAAGGGGGAAAAGTCTCTGTGAGGCCTAAAGCGCACGAGGAGAGGTGAGCCCGGGAAGCAGGCCCCTTCCCAGTAAGCGGCACATAGGCAGCTGTGCAGAACTCTTGTCAAACGGGACAGAATTGAAGGCTGTGATTGTGATGGTACCTCATGGCCACAGGAGATCACAGGGCAGCATCAGTCCTGACATGTCCTCACTGCCACTCACTTCCAAGTGGCTTATTGGAGAGCTCTGAGCAAGACTAGCAAATCCTCCATGAACCAAGTGGCCGAACTGCTGTGACAGAGCAAACGTGATCATGTTGTAAGTAGAGGCCCATGAGCTCACCTGTCATGCCGCCAACATCCGCCAGGTAAGCTGCCCAACCCCTGCTGACACAGGCCATTTCTAACAGAGAAACTGACAGTCTCCACATTTCCTGCGCCTTCTATCCTATGCTGACATTTCTGGGGGAATGCCTGTCCAATTAGTGCCAGCGCTAGTTGGCATGCAGAGCACACATTTCATTTTCCGAGCATTTTACAATCCTGTGCTGTTCCAATGCCCACGCCTCACTCCCTGCCACTGCGTGCACATGTCTTAGGTTGTGACAGTGTTTTGACTCTGCAGTATCATCTATGGAGGTTCAGTGCTTATTTGATTACAGCATCCAGTATTTTATTCTAAAATTTAAAAGAACTCAGACGGGGTCCAGGAGAGCAACACAAACAATCGAAGGTTATAATATAGGGCCAGGGAGAAAAGGTTAAAGTATTTGGCTTTGAAAAGAGAACAGTGATGGATGACTTAATGGTGTCCACCAGGGTCTGTAAGTGCTGTTTCTTGGGAAGTTATTAAAAAAAATAGAAACCACCCCTAACATACTCTCTTGACCCATGATCTCTTGGCTCTTCTATAGGAAGTGATTTTGAGAATTTGTCTCTATTTACTCACTTATTTTGGGGGGAGGGGAGGTAAGAAATGAAGAGGAAAAGGTGAAGGGAAGGCTATTCCATTCTAAGAACATTAACATGGAGTTGGGGTTGGATGTATGGAATCTCTGGGCCCTCAAAATAAAATCACCTAATTTCTGTTATTGCTTCCCTCAAAATAAAATCACCTAATTTCTGTTATTGCTTCCCTGAAATCCCTGCAACCTATTTAAAAGCAGAGCTCACCCATCAGGTCTGGAAGCACCAGCCATCCTGGACTTTTCCCTTCAGCGGTCCTCAGAGGGCAACATCACGACTTTTCCCTTCAGCGGTCCTCAGAGGGCAACACCACGGGGTTTGGATTTAAACCCCCAGCACAGTGCCTCGTGCAGACAAACTTCCCAATTTTTGAATGAGATGAAGGAAGACATTAAACGTTAGAAAAGGTACGCTTTCAGGAGCAGGTTTCAAATTCAAGGTCTTGACTCTCAAGGTGGGTTGAAGGTGAGGAAGCAGGAAAAACTTCAAATTTCCAGTAAAGTGTCCTAGATTGGAACAATATGTTTTGAACTATATTAAGAAAAGGATCATAGCTTGCAAACATTGAGAAAGAGAGGGGCTGGTTTTCTTAATGTCAGGAATTCCCCAAGGGACAAAAGCGATGCCACCAAATTTACTTTTACATAGCCTGGTCTACAGTGACAAAGTGGAAAGTGAAATAATTCTTTGATCAAGATGACCTGCTGTTATGGGTTGAATTGTGTCCCTCCCAAAGATATTGCTGTCCTAATCTCCAACACCTGTGGATATGACCTTAGTTGGAAAAGGGGTCTTTGCAGTTGATCTACTTCAGACGAGGGTGGCCCTTAACCCAATATGACTGTATCCCAATAAAAAGGGGAAATTTGGACACAGATTCACATGGGGAGAATGCCAGGTAAAAATGGAGTTATGCTGCCACAACCAAGAACACCAAGTCTTTCCAGTAAGCTCCATAAGCCAGGAGAGATGCCTGGAACAGACGAGATATGAGAGAGCTCACAGCCTGCAGAAGGAACCAACTTTGACAGCAATTTGATTTTGTACTTCTAGCCTCCAGTACTATGAGGCAATGTGTTTCTGTTGTTTGACACCCAGTGTGTGGTATTTGTCCTGGCAGCCCCAGAAAACAAACACATTTGGGTAAATGAATCAATCTCTATCTTCCTTACGACACCCTGGCCTGGGGCTAAGCATTAGCAATGGGGCCCCTCTCTCTGTAAGGGCAGCTGCGTGTCTCAGGTTCTCCAAGTCTCTGAGGTTTGCAGCACGTGTCAGCATTCCTTCCCTTTCTTCCCCCCACACTGAATCATAGTTTCAGGGCCCGGCATTTATTTACTAAAAGCCGTAGCTAGCAACAGATTTTATTTTCAAAATGCTTTTTCAAACTTTGCTTTGCCGCCTCCTCATTTGGAAATAGCCATCAACATGATCATTGACGCAACCTATCAGTTTGGTGTCTCAGCCTCCAGATGTCTCTTCAGGGATGGGTACGCATCTGTTAGAGATGAGAAACTAAGTGTCATCGTTGCTTTTCCTCAGGGGAAGTTACGGGGAAACAAATTGTTTTTGTCTCCTGATGCACTTTAAATGGAAGTCATCCTTTTGTTCTCTCAACAGCAAAAAACAAGCATTTGTCAAAAACTGGAGTTGGGCACAGGGCTGGTAACGGCAGGGGAAAGATGTAAGCTGATTGTCTTTTGTCTTTGCTTATTCATATGCAATTATTTTTAGTTTTCCTGTAGGACTGACCACAGACAAAAGATTGAAGTCAAGTTACCGGAATTCTCCTAACCAGAGACCCTGCCCCTTGTTCACTGTCATCTCAAGACACTCCCTTTGTGCCTGGGTTTGTGACCTCCCACTTTTACACCACTAAACCGTGAATTTGTTTAGGGTGTTGCCACCTGGGGTCCTGAAAGCTATCTGCAGCTTTCCCCCAGCTATTATAGCCATGAGACAAAGCCCCCCTGTCATGTGCAGCCAGAGCCCAGTTAAAATATCCATCTCCTTATGAAAGCCAGGAAGGAGGTATACTTTGGAGGCAATATCAGAACCAGAGAAGCTGGCAATGGCCCATGTGGGCATTAGCTGAGTGTGCTGGGTTGTTTGTTCTGCAGTGCAAACCCCAGGCTGCCTGGCCCCACAAGCATGACTATGCCTTTCCCCACTGCAGTCTGTCACCTTGAACTCCAGCTGGCAAAGGCCCAGGGATCCAAGAGCCATGGCTCTTTCTGGACCAGCCTCGACACTAATACCTTCTTTCTCCATCTTTTTATTTCCTGCTTCATTGTTGGCTCATTCCTGCAAGGAACTACCAGGTGGCAGTAATCACTGACTTACTGCCTTTGCATGCCCGGGGCCCCACAGCTGTGCAGTGACAGATGTTTGCTGCCTGGTTTTTCCATTCTGTTTTGGAAAACCTGGCCTAATTTGAAGCATAACTCACACGTGATGTTGAGGCTAGTCTGACCGCTACTTACTTCGCTAATTATATATTCTTACCTCTTCCATATCCACATTTCCCATTGTAGTTCAGGGCAGCAAGAAGCCCACTTCACAGAACTCCCTTCTATCTAGGAGTGGTCAAGTGATGGAACCTGATCAAAGAGATGAAAGGAAAATTCTGTGGAATAAGGACTCCATGAAAGCTGTTGTTTTCTCTCTAAAAGGGCACAGTCTCAGCTGGTCCCCAGTTTCCTTCTCCATCTTCCTGTCAAGTTTGCAGATGTGACGTCTAGGGCAGTGCTGTGTAATAAACCATCCTGTGATGATGGAAATGTGCTATATCTGCACCGGTCAGTATAGCAGCCACACTTGTCCCATGTGACTATTGAGCACTTGAAATGTGGCTAGTGTGACCGAGGAACTGAATTTTTGATTTAACGTAATTTAAATAGCCACATGTGGCTAGGAGGGCATAGGGAAGTGCAGCATCCATCTTTCAAGCAAGAGGATAAAAGCAACACTCCAAGGCAGTGGCCCCGAAAGGCAAGAGGAGCCCTGGGTAGGTCTCCAAGTCCACATGGCCGCTGTGCAGGCCCGGGTTGCTTGTTATGTGAGAAAAATAGACCCTCATTCCGTTCAGCCAGAGTTGTTGGGTTTCTGTTAAATGCAGGTTTATGTGATCATCCCAGGTGCTCTGACCAAAACGTTCAGATACTCAAGTGTAACCTCTGGCAGAGCCAATTCTTGAAGAGAAAGTTGGATAATATAATCATGACACTATGTAGGACTTTCACCTGGTGGAACATCTGGTGTTACATTGAAATCTTTCTCCTCCAATCTGACTTTTGGATTTGCATTTCAAAGTGCTTGTCTAGCCACATATAGCCATGCCTTTTGCTCTGGGCAGGATGGCTCAGCACCTGGGCACTGGAGTCAGGGTCCTCGGTTTTGCCTCTCAGCTCTACCACTCACCATGCAGCCTTGGGGAGGTGAACCACTCTTACGTGCTTTGGTTTTCTCATCTGTAAAAGAGGGATAATCAGATGTTTACCTTTCAGGGTTATCATAAAGATGAAAATGAGGCAATGCCCAATCAAGTGCTACAAACAGTGCCCAGCACTACATAGGTGATTACTGTTGTTATTTTCCAGCCTTGTGCAAACTAGTCAGTTTCTCTGCACCTGCTTTCCCTCCTCTCTAGTATAAGTATAATGAGATGCCTGTGAGAGTTAGATTGAGTGGGATATCATATATAAGACAATGGCAGGGTGGGCAGTTATAAAGGTTCGCTCTCCTCCTCGTTGTAAACCCTCTTCTGGGTAGCTTTTCCCAAAAAGGAAAGCATCCTGATAGCAGTTATTTCTGGCTGGGGTAGAGGAGGTGGGAATCTTAGGCTCTATGGGCCGGAGAAGTCTAGTCGAGACTCTCTGTACTGGCAAGAAAACCTGGACCCGAAGAGGTCAGGGTCTCTGAATCTTACAGCTCTAAGAGACTGGAGTAGTCACTGTAATTCAATTAGCCTCAACATTTCTGCAGAACATCCCCAGGCAAGTAAGTGCTACATGATGGAATTCCCACTTCAGGGGATTTCATCTTCTAAAACACTTACCGCTGCTCCTGGATATGGAGAGCTGACTAGATATGTGGGTCAGGAGTTTTCAGCAATGGGGAGGATCTGTTGAGAACACTTTTAAGAACCAAAAGGAGGCAGAGGGAATGGCAAGGAGAGGCTCTGTCTAGTGTAAAGAGCACTGTAGAGCATGGTGTGACTTCAGATCAAGTTGCAGCACTGCCACTCACGTCACTCAAAATCTCCCATCCTGTGTTCCTCTCCTCAAAATGGGGACTCTAGTACCCACTTTCAAGCATAGATAAAATGAATCAGATGAGATCATGCATCCGGAAGCACTTTGTGACATGCAGATTGCTCTGGTGGAGTGAGGGTTATCACATTTTCTAGCCAGTATGAATTAGAATTCTCTCTCCAATGACTTACCAAAATACATGTAAGAACACTAATAGAGAACCCTTAAAAAGTCCTTCATTCTGTGTGTGGATTTGGCCTATCTCGCTCGAACTCTAGAAAATTGGCAGTGTGAACTTAGACATGTCTCCATTTCAAGAAGTACAGAGTCCAAGGCTCTTACAAAAATTGCATGTTTCTTTTATATTTTGAGAGCTGTAAATCACCACAGATTACTCAGTTTCTGAAGGGAAATCGTGGTGAATTACGATCTTCTATGCACTTACTGGCAACGGGCTCTCCCATTAGAAGAGTTAGTGGTTGAAAATGACTCAAGAGTTTGTGCACACTGATCTGGGAAAGCTCTCTGAAAAATACCATGACATCGCTCTTCAGCCCTGGAAATTCTGGCTGTCACATTTTGTCTGGTTGCCCTGATGTATTTTACCCCAAGGGTGACATAATGACATCGCCAAGTGAATTCTTTCTAATTAACTGGCTAAAAGTAAACAAAATTGAACTCAACTGCTCCATATTTTGAAGGGTGTGCACTTTTACCTTTGCATGACTGTATAGGGGGAAGTGAGTGCTGAACACACAGATCATTCTGTGTGCTGGTTTCCATCTTTGCCTCAACTGCCTCCTGAAACCTAAGTTACACTTCAGAATAGAATAAATACAAGTTCATACTCATCAATACACAATTTAGATCAATGGTTCTCAACCTTCCTAATGCCGCAACCCTTTAATACAGTTCCTCATGTTGTGGTGACCCCCAATCATAAAATTATTTTCGTTGCTACTTCATAACTGTAATTTTGCTACTGTTATAAATTGTAATGTAAATATCTGATATGCAGGATGTATTTAGGCGACCCCTGTGAAAGGGTCGTTCCACCCCCAAAGGGGTCACAACCCACAGGTTGAGAACCGCTGATTTAGATAGATGTACACATTAGTAGTTCATATGCTAAAATGATGCTTCTAGCAGTGATAAAAATGTGCCTGTTTGAGAACTGAACATCCTATATAATAAAAGTCTAATATGCTAAGTGTCCGATCATTTGACTGTTCGACCAGTAGCTATGGTGCACATTGACCACCAGGGGGCAGATGCTCCAACTGATAGGTTAGCTTGCTGCTGGGGTCTGGCCAATTGGGACTGGGCGAGACGGGCTGAACATGCCCTGAAACCCTCTTGTGGTCCCTCCCCCACCCTGATCGTGCACTGGTGGGGTCTTTCAGCCTGGCCTGTGCCCTCTCCCAATCCAGGAGCCCTCGGGGCATGTTAGAGAGCTAGTTTTGGCCCGATCTCTGCAGGCCAGGCTGAGGGACCCCACCGGTGTACGAATCCATGCACCGGGCCTCTAGTATAATTATAATTGAAGTACCTGTTCTATATGGTTAATTTGGATAAGTTTTAGGTGAGAAATTAGGCCCTGAACTGCTCTGAGAATTCAAACTTAGAGTCGCATTTTTGTCTCAATCAGTAAGACTTAAAATTGAGGAAATAAAGCAGTAGAGAATCAAGTAGCTCCTCTAGTAGCATATGGGGATGGAAGTCAGTTGGCAACTCCCTGGAATTCATGTGCTAGCAGTGCTGGAAGGAAGGCCTGTGATTCCTCCCAGTCCCTTCCCTTCTAAGTCAGAGGGAACATTCCGTGGTTTCATTAACACTGAATGGAAGCCCAAGGCCTTGAGTCTGGGTTTGGACTTGCCCTGAATTAGCTCCATAGTGTTGAATAAGTCACTATATCCCTATGGACTTCAATGTAACATCTGTTAAAGGAGGGGGAGTCAGGCTTGTTGGCCATAGTTTCTTGGTGCTCTTTTCTAACAAAATGATGACATTCAGCTGTCAGGCCCATGAGGAGCTATTTGGGGGCAGATGCTTCTCAGCCTATGCCAGACACCGCCTACTGAATCCATTCCACAGGGGCAGCTTGGGAGAGCCTACAGAGCTGCCCTCTCCGATCCCATCACTCAGCTGTCCCCACATCCCACCTCAGCACTACTGGCGCCTCCTTGCCTGAGAGCATGTTTACATGGTATTCTCAGGGCCATCACTTAGAAGATGCTCAGTAAGTATTTGATAAATAAACAAAGTAAACCATGCATGATCGTCCAGAAGAAAGGGCGGTCCCTTGATTCCCATTTTACTCCTTTGATTCCCATTTCACTCCCTTGTCTTGTTAACTCTCAGGAGAAGGAAGATGCTATGTCTAGGGCTGAGGTCATAACAGGAATTGGAAAACAGGTCTCTGGGGCTTAGATTAAGTGTAACTTGCTCCCAAACTTTTCGGAATGTCCTGATTCTCCACAGGTTTAGGGACAGTCCTTGGAGCTGTGCAGATACAGCAGCTCAGTTTGGTAAGAGCTCACCATGAAGTACGCTGCAGACACGACCACATAGCTTTGAAGGTCACGTCCTTCCCCCTTCCTCACACAAGGCGATAAATACAGGTGTCCTCCTGACCTGGCCTGAGAGTGTGCAGCATGCACTCTGCTGATTGAATGACTCTCTTTATAAAGTCTGCTTTTAAAGTTTCCTTTTATTGTATTTTTAATAGATACCAAGCTTTGTGCTGAGGGTTTAATTAATTAACCTATTTACCTATTTTCAGTGTTCCTAGGTCTTTTGCTAGGTCCCATTTGAAAGTACATCCAAATGCCATTATGAAATTCTGCCTTATTTCACTGATCTGTTCTCCTGTCAAACCTAGTACTCCCAGGTGGGAATTCCTTTGTCATTTCTTGGGACATTTATATGTTTTTCTGAATCCCCAGAAATAGGTTGAGGACCCTTTATGCATCAGGCACTTCGCTGAGCACTGGAGCAAAGGTTATAAACAAGACATATCCCGGTTTTCACAGAGTTTACAAGATGTCATCTAATCTTCATGGTGGCCCTAAACTAGTTATTATTCCCATTTTATGGAAGAAGCAATTGAGGTAGCCAGGGACACTGGCCCATTGCATCCCTCCTCATCATCAAAGTTGCCGTTTATTCAGCAAGACAGATTTTGTTTTGAGTTATTCAGCACATATGTTTCCGTAGTCTGATCTGTTCTCTGTGAGTCACCCTCCATCCACTTTCTGTCACGGAGATCCAGCGTCCCAAGCCGCTGAGGCAGGATGGTAAGGTAAGTCCCAAGGTGTGCAGTCCTGAATGACCCCTTTAGTGTTCCCCACCCTGTGTTCTTGTTGCTAACACACCCTATGAATTTGCTACCCTAGGGGGCTATCGGGTTATTGCTGAGATTTATTCTGACAATGTTGAGCATAAGACGTGAAAAATTTATAAAATGAGCATATGTGAAATTATGAAAAAAAGTCTGGAAACATTCCCCACTTGAATAAAATCCAGGATCTTTTTGTTTCTTTGCATCTCATATGAGAAAATGCATGCCATGAAATTAAGACCGAAGGCAACATAAATATTCTGGGATGTTTGCCTCATCTTCTATTTGTTTAGCTAGTCAATAACCTATTTTCCACTCTGGCTCTGCAAAGCGCGTTATGTGTGCTGTGGGAGTAAGGGTTTTAGTTTAATTCCTTTCTCATATTTATTGAGAATGTATTACATGTGAGGCAGAGTGTTATGTGCTCTGATGGATCATTCCACCTTCAGGGGGATTGACAGTGACTTTGGGAAATACTGGCAGCTCGCGTGTGTCGGGGCAGGGACTTGAGAGCAAGTTGGATCTCAGCGGGTAGAGATGTTATGCGGATGGTCACCGTTCTGAGGGCTCAGTGTCAGCCCAAGCTTGGAGGAGGGAAAGCTCCATGTGTGTTCAGTGTGGTAGCAGGCCTAGAGCCTTGAGGGCGGGCATGGGACTGAGCGGGGAGGGAGAGGGTCTGAGCTGATTGGCTGGCAAAGTAGACTGTGTCCTCAATGACAGTTTAGGAATTTTGTTCTGTAACAAAATGGGGAGAAATCAAAAGTTTTGACCAGAAAGTGAAATGATTCTGTTCTTTAGGAAATGAAGCTGACACAGAAGCAGAATAAGCTGCAGCCACAGCAAAAAGAAGAAGGGGGAAAAGAAAGAGGGAGGAGGAGTCGGAGTCTTGCCAAGTTTGCAATTTCCATGGAAGTGTTTGCAATATCACATGAAATTCACTTTAGGGGTAAAAGCCTCAAAAATACAAAGCAATTGAGAGTTTGCAGGCCTTTCCATTTCTGGCTTTGTCTGAGTGTTGAGAGGTTCAGATGGATTATGCGGGGCCAGAAAGATCAAGAAGGTCTGGTCAGTCCATGGTTGGGTTTCTGAAGGCTGAGTCATTCTGTGGTTATCACCCAGGTTTGAGCATAGAGGAGGTCAACCTGGCCTGCCTCGGGTGCCTCAGGCACTCCTTTCCTGGGTCCCATCCTGCCCTGGGTGTTTAGGCCCTGGCCTGAAACTGACTTCAGTCTCCCAAGGATCTGCACCAGGAAGGGTCACGGAGACCTTGAGGGGCTGTCTAAGTCAGCAATTGTCAACTTTTTCTACTTCATTTTTAGTAGCGGAACTATTCTTTAAAACAAACAGAAAGTCCTTTTGGAAAAAGCCAGCTGTGTTAAGCTGACAGATGTGGAGCTGCTGAGGTTGAAAGTACAGATGGAGGGATGCACGAGCCCACCCCTCAGGCACTCCTCAGTGTCCTCTGACCCCAGAGGTTCCCTGGAACACGGTTGGAACACCCTAAGCCCAGTCTTGCTAAAATCAGTTTTGTGACCAGAGATGAGCTGGTTCAAAACTAAGTTACTAGGGGATTTGAAATTAGGAAAGAGAGATGGTGTCTATGTGGGGCCAACGGGGCTGAGAGACGGAAAACCAGTGGTGAGGTTTTAAGAGAAAAAATGGCTGAAGAACCATTTTCCATGCTTGTAGTATATATAACCATTTTGAGGTCAAACAATAGAAGGAAAGTGAATGATTGAATTAATGCACTAGTTATAACCAGTGATTGCAATAAAGAATCATCTCTAAACTTGAATGTCACTGAATATGGTCTTTAAAAATATATTGGTTTCTCTGTCTGTTTTAAGGCTGGGAGAGAAGCTGTGTTGACTTTTGCTTCTGCCAGAAAAGGAAGGAAGAGATTTCTATGATCTAAATTGGAGTCTGGATTAGATGGAGAGGATGAGCTTAAAAGTAAATAAACTAGAACTCTGTATTTACATGACTTTTGACACCATCAGCCCAATGTTCCACCCCAAATTCTAATATTTCTCATCTGCCCAGTAACAGTATATCGTATGGTATGATATTTAGGTTATGTTAGATCAGCGGTTCTCAACCTGTGGGTCGCAACCCCTTTGGCGGTCGAACGACCCTTTCACAGGGGTTGCCTAAGACCATCCTGCATATCAGATATTTACATTATGATTTATAACAGTAGCAACATTACAGTTATGAAGTAGCAATGAAAATAATTTTATGGTTGGGTCACAACATGAGGAACTGTATTTAAAGGGCCAGAAGGTTGAGAACCACTGTGTTAGATCTTTATATTATGCAAAAGCCAATAATTAAATTTTTGGAGGGTAATTGTCCTGATTAAAGTCAGTCAAAGATGTTGTTTCAACATAAGGAATGGTTTTAAGTTAGAATTGAATGAAGAAAAAGTTTTTTACAACCCTGCTTACTATTGCAAAGCAGTAAAATACCAGTATCTTTAATTCCTGTTGTTGTTTTGTTTTGTTTTGTTTTGTTTTTTAATATTTTATTGATTTTTTACAGAGAGGAAGGGAGAGGGATAGAGAGTTCGAAACATCGATGAGAGAGAAACATCGATCAGCTGCCTCCTGCACACCCCCTACTGGGGATGTGCCCGCAACCAAGGTATATGCCTTTGACCGGAATTGAACCTGGGACCCTTGAGTCTGCAGGCCGATGCTCTAGCCACCGAGCCAAACCGGTCAGGGCTGTTGTTGTTTTTTTAAAGATATGCTAGGTGAATTCAACTTTTAAATAAATATGAAGAAGCTAATTAACGAGATCTAGCCAGTGTTGCTCAGTGGTTGAGCATCAACCTATGAATGAGGAGGTCATGGTTCCATTCCCCTTCAGGACACATGCCCTGGTTGTGGGCTCGATCCCCAGCAGGGAATGTGCAGGAGGCAGCCAATCAATGATTTTCTCTCATCATTGATGTTTCTCTCTCTCCCTTTCCCTTCCTCTCTGAAATCAATAAAAATATATTTTTTAAAAAAGATCGTTAACAAAAATATATTTCAAATTCTTAAGTAATTATTACCTATCATACCACAGACTTAAATTTTTTGTTTCAATATTGTCTTATCCTCACAACACTGAAATGGTGATTATTGTTGGGTACTGAGCCAGGAATAGCAGCAGGAGAAGGTTATATTCTGTGAAGAAATTTCAATTCCTTTGGGCAGTGATTGGAAAGTCTATAGACATCCTCAGATCAGAGTAGAAGAACAGAAAATTCTAAGAAATGCTTTCCCTGTGCTTTGGGAGGGTACTTGTCTACATATTTCTGGACTTGGATTGATGCAGTGGACCAAACCGGATTCAGTCTCTTTTTTACATGTTGGGGGCTGGGGTGGAGTTACATTGTAATTTAAAAAAAATGGTAAAGACAGACTGTGGGTTTCAGATTTCCCAATCACTAATTTAAAAACAGGACATTGCTTGGCTTGAATGGTTAGTCAGGACAAAATGATGCACTCCAGGTTAAAGAGAGTAGTCAGCCACCTTCAGTTTTTTGGGGGAACAATGGGAGTTATAAATAGGCTGAAAAAGAGAGATTCAGGTAGATAGAGCAGACTGGGAATAAAGTACTTTGTTTTCCCATTGGAAAAAAAATCCAATTAGAATAAAGGAATTATGAGATTTTTAAGCCAGAAAGGAACAGGAGGCTTCATTTAATCCATTGTCCATGGAGATGCCTGAGGGGAGGAGGTGGTACTTTCCAGGGCAGGGTGGCAGGGTCTTGCTTTGCAGGATGGGGAAAGAGAGGAAGGAAGAGGTGAACATCCCTTCTCTCTGTGTGGCTCTATCCCATGCTCACATCAATTGAGTGGCTGGCAGGAGCGTTGATAGCATTGTTTTCAGGCTCTTGTTTGTCTGGAAAGTGGGTGTCCCCAGGGAACACTCTATTTCTCAGGAGGACCCAGGCACCCAAATTTACAGGCCCTTCTCTCCCAATTCTGCTGCTACTGGATGAGTTCAGATACAATGACAGGATGTGGCAAAAGGGGAAAGGAATTTAGAATTCCCTTTCTCCCCTTATATGCCAGAAGGCACAGTACAAGGCTCCCTTAGTATAAGGAGGAGAATAGCAAGATAGTTAAAAAGATCAACATGGAAATATTTCAATAATGTCAAATATGATTTAAGTTAATGTTCTCCTATTAAGAGTTCAGAAGTATAAATATTTTTTCAATGAAATCCACAGCACAGTTCTCATGTTTTTTTTCCCTCTGCCTGCTCACATAATTCTTTCACTAGGAATAATGAAAACAGAAGGAGATTTTTTTTGGTTAATATTTGTTAGGAGATAGAGATCCCTAAAATAGGGTCAGACATTTATGGCTTGCTTTTATAACATGAACCAGACCCACCCTTTTGATCCCAAAACACAGAGTTGGCATTTTTCCCCCTTAGTCAGACACTGTACAGACTAATCTAGAATTAAATATATCTTGGCCAATGTGTCAAGCTGACAATCTTAGTTTTCTCTCTCAATGCCCCCAAAGGGCAAAAAAAAATATGTTTGTTCACTGTAAGAGTTATAGGAAAGGCAGAGTGACCATAACCAAGAGTCCCCAAAGTACGGTGGGTGATGTGGACCAATGCTTTTAAGATTTGGGCTCATGGGCAGTTGTGCTCCATACAGTCACTCAGAGACCTCAGTGCCTGCCCTATTTTTGTTCCAGCATCATGTGGGAGCATTATCTTTGTCTACTAAATAAAAGCTAGTCATAGACATGTTCATATTTCAGCTAATGGGAAGGAGAAAAGACAGAAAAAAATCCAAGGCAAGAAATCTTCTGTGCAGGTGAGGCATACCTTGCTCTCCCCACTGTGGTTCACATTCTGTTGGCGAGTACTTAGTCACATGAGCCACATAGACACACCTGGCTGAAAAGGAGTCTGGGAAATGTGGTTTTTAGCAGGGGAGCCTGTGTCCAGGAAGAGAGAACAGTAAGTCACAATCATTGAGATCTTGTAGTCATTGTCCTAAGGTGGCTTAAGAAGAAAAAAGATGTTTGTTTTTTCATATCAATGATAATATTTCAATTAAATTATGTGTGATTGTCTTACTATAATTATTCTCTGAAGCTCATCATGATTTTCTATTTTCCAGATTCTCTAAGGTTTGTGGATGTAGCTACCACTGATTGATTACACACACACTCACATACATACACACCATAAAACAAAAACAAAACCTCCCAAGAGGCAACTTGAAGGAATCTAGTAGAAAGAGCCTTGGTTGTGTAATCAAGAGTACAAATATTTAGATAAACCCTGTTATTAATTCAGTAAGTGACCCTGAATAGGTCACTTAACTTACCTGTTCCTCATCCTCTATAATAAAAGGCTAATATGCAAATTGTTCCCATGGGCGGGAGTTTAACTGACCAGGAGTTAGACGTGCGCTGACCACCAGGGGGCAGTGTGGAACATGGTTGGCGTCGGTGAGGCAGCACTGGCAGTGGGTGGCAGTGGAGGCGCTGCCAGCCCCAATGGGCCCTGAGATGGTGGGATGGTGGAGCAGGTGAGCGGGCGGCGCCAGGCCAAAGCGGGTGTGAATGGGGGCCCCCTGATCACCCCACCGGTAGCCCCACAGATTGGCCCTGATAGCCGGTCAGGTCTAGGGACCCTACCCATGCATGAATTTTGTGCACTGGGCCTCTCGTCTATAAAATGAAGGGACTGGACTGGATCAATTTTGACTTTAAAGATTTCACTCCATCTTGAAAAGATGTCATGTGCTCCCACATGATAATTCTTGAGCTTTTAGAATCTGTTAACTGAAAAGACACAGAATGGGAAAACACTAGAATTAATTTAGTAGCATTTTAAAATAAATGGTAGAACATCTATTGTTTATTTAGTCTGCATTTAGTTTTGAGGATGCTGTGGTCCCAGGTTGGGAACAACTGAAGCAGGTGTCTTTCAAGACTCCTGGATACTTTTTTATTTTTTTGTCTGGATACTTTAAAAGTCTTCAGTTTTGAGACTCTCTTCACAGTGGGCTCAGGTGTGATGCTGTCAGCCTAAGGATATGGAGTGCAGCTTAGTTGCCTACTTCTGTGTAAACTGTGGAGAGGAAGAAGAGACACCATCATACTCAATATATGACAACTCTTCAGAGGAAATCATTTATCCATTGTCCCAGGAAGAGTTCCCTGATAAGATTTAATTCCTTAATTTCTTACAGCACAGTTAAACTGATCTCATTTTCTCCATTTTTATTTTTCTGAAATTATTTTTATTGATCTCATTATTCAGTTGGGTTCCCCCCTCCCTTTGGCCTGTATCAAATCTTACAGATAATAATTTCCGCCTTTGTGGCCATTATTTTTTCCAGTTCTAACTTTATGGATAGAATTTTGCAGATCCTAATCTGAGGAGGAGATCTAATTCTTTCAGCAGTTTAAGTCTACACTCTTATTGCCATGTGCACTTTAACGATTTGTTGGCTTTGTTTTCAATACTTCTACAGACTATTTTATTGTCTTCAATTTGTTAATTGTTGGTGTTGTTTACAAGATGCAATCCTTTATTGAATATTTTGGTTTATTTTACTGTGCAGTTTGGTCCTTTTTTTAACTTTGTATATTTATTATGAATTGGGTGGTTTTAGCACCCAAAGCAAAGATCCTTGTTAAGACAAAGGCTGCATGGGAGGATTAACACTTCTGACCCAAGGTGGGGTCCAGAAACCAGGAGGGAGAGGTCTTCCTTTTATAGTCTCACATGATCAAAATGTCTGTCTGAGATCAACAGGCAGTATCCTGCTACATGTGCTACACAAGCCATTCCCATTAAAACTGGCGACAGTAGAATGACGCACACTATGGCATCATTTATCCTTCTTCTAAAACAGAGAACAGGTGTGGTGAGATCATGGGATTGAAATGCCTATGAGCACTGAGGGGAGAGAAGTCCAGGAGTCTAAGGTATACATCCTAGAGCTTGAAAAGAGGCCGGGACAGCTTTTAAAACTGGGAATTGTAGAGGTAGAAACAGCAAGCGAAACCCCGAGGGTAGATGAGAGCACTTAGAGAAAGCTTGTAGGAACAGAGGAGAGGACACAGATGGACCCCTAGGGAACTTCAACACCCACCGATGGTTAACCAGAGGAGGGGCCCAGGCAGGGGCTGTGGACACAGAGCCCGGGAGGTGGGAAGGAACTGGGAAAACATGGAGTCACGGAGCAAGGGAGAAAGGGCGCCCGGAAAGGGGTGGCAGTCAGTGTGTTGAAAGTTGCCAAGAGGTCAAGGGAGACGAGGATTGAAAAGTGTTTGGTGGATTCAACCTCAGAGCTTTAAAATTATTCGGACCCCCAGGCCCAGGAGTTCTCCTCCAGGAATACGTCCTCCTAAAAGAAACTAAAGCGATGTGTGTGTGTGTGTGTGTGTGTGTGTGTGTGTGAGAAAGGTTTATGTGAATGTGTTTGTTATTGCTTTGTTCATAATTGAAAAGCTAAATATTCAACCTCAGAAGTACTTTTAAATCATTTTATGTACTGAGTTTCAGCAACTAAAATCCTGTTTTTGAAAACTGTTTAATGGTATGTGAAATAGATATAAATGCACTAAAATATTAGTGGTCATATCTCTGAATATTGAGGTTATAGATAATTTTGTCTTTTCTTTTATGCTTTTCTGAGTTTTCTAAAATTTTCTATAATGAGCATATCTAATTTTATAGGTGAGGGAAAACATTATTTAGATAGTTTTTTTTTTAAGTGGCTAGGGGATACACGTTGCTGACCAGGCACAATAAGCTTTAATTAGGTTCTTTCTGACATGATAGAAACAGAAACCTAAGCCACTGAGAGCAAAACCAAGTCCAAGAAATGACCGTCAATTGATATAATTGATATAGTTCATCATTTCGATGTTTAACTCCGAGGGAAGGACAGCTGGAATCCTTGCTGGCGTTGCTGTCTTACCTCTGTTCCCCTCCTTTGCCTTCTGTCTATTGGAAGAGTATGTTGCTTAGTCGTTCTGCGGGTGACAAAGGCAAGGCTTTCTCAGCTTCATGCCCTGCCAGCTCTCACTTATAAATGAAGTCTCCACTTATTTACCACTGTTTCAAAATACAAACAAGAGAATTCTTTGGGCAGCCAAAATGCAGCAGCCTGGGCGAGCAAAATTATTACTGGTCAAAGTTGGTGTTCAAAAAGTACAACCCAAAGGTTTTCAGAATGGGGGCAGGCGCGTGGGAAATGAGCAATGTTCTCCCACATTGTAACAGCATAATGATGAATTGCTTGTGCTTTTCCAAAACCAGGCTCGAGCGCCTCTGTTCACCTCTATTATCTGCTGTGGGTCTCCGAAGGCATATTACCATATTAATTCATTGTGTTATACAATTTGGTCAACTAAATGAGCTTACCTTATGCCCTCTTAATGGCATTGGCTTTTAATGTTGGTTTCGTGGGATACATTGAACAAAACAGATGCGTCAAGGAAATGTATTTAAACTTAATTTGGTTTTAAAATGACTAGTGGTCTCTCTAACAAATCAGGTACTAAAAAAGAAAAAGAAAAAGGAAAAGGAAAAGTGTTGCAGGCAACACACTATGATAAATGTAGAGTCCAAATACCAAAGTATCCCCAATGCTCAGGGCGATCAGATGTGTTCTGGAAAGAAAGTCATGCACTACAAATGTGCCATTTCTAGATCTGAAGCTTAATCCATTGTGTGTGTGTGTGTGTGTGTGTGTAAAGGGTACAACACTGATTACTTACAGGGGTTGGCCTGCATGTGAGTGAGGCTGACATTTAATCACATGTCATAAACGCTGCCATCTCCCTGACTTAGTGAGACAGCCTGAAGAAAGAAATGTGGCACGAATGGTGAATGACTCATGGTATTAGTTCATACTTGCAATTTGAGTCTCATAGTAGAAATATGGATTTATTAGAGCCTCATATACTTAGGTTGGAATTCCCACTTCCTCACTTTATTGGCTGAATGATCATTCACCTACCTAGACTTCAGCTTCCTTGCCTATAACATGGGACAATAACACTGAAATCTAGAGTTGTAAAGTCTAGCAATAATATAGGGACAGTGCCCGGGTAGAATTTAATGAGGTACACCCATACTTCTCTAAAAGTAATCCACATACCACCGAGGCACATGTTGGGGTGGCTCATTCTGAACTCCCAAGGATCCAGAGGAAATTGTTACTACTGTGGTTGCCTCTGGGAAGGAGGGCATGGTAGTTAAGGAACAAGAGAGGTAAGAAGAGTAACTTCTAACTCTATGCCTTTAGCTCCTTTTGAATTTTTAAAAATATATTTTTGTTGATTTCAGAGATGAAGGGAGGGAGAGAGAGATAGAAACATCAATGCTGAGAGAGAATCATTGATTGGCTGCCTCCTGCATGCCCCACACTGGGAATCGAACCATGACCTCCTGGTTCAGAGGACAACGCTCAACCACTGAGCCATGCTGACCCTTTTGAATTTTATACTTTGTGCATATATTATCAATTCAAAATAATAAATTTGATTTAATTGTAAAAAATTGTGACTAAAAAATTTCCTCCCAAACAAACAAACAAGACTGTGAAGGAGGATCTGTAATTTCTCTCCATGAGAGCTCTCTGGTACTGTTGAAACATTTAAAATTGTGTGTCACCCTAGCTGTTTTGGCTCAGTGGATAGAGCATCGGTTTGCAGACTGAAAGGTCCTGGGTTTGATTCCGGTCAAGGGGATGTACCTAGGTTGCAGGCTCTGGCTCTGCTCAGGGGCATGCAGTAGGCCAGCGGTCGCCAACCTTTCGGACCTCATGGACCACCAGTGGTCCGCGGACCACCAGTTGGTGACCGCTGCAGTAGGCAACCAATTGATGTGTCTCTCTCACATTGATGTTTCTCTCTCTGTCTCTCCCTTTCCCTTTCACTCTCTGTAAAAATCAATGGAAAAATATCCTCAGGTGAGGATTAACAAGAAAAATAAAATAAAATTGTGTGTCAATATTAAGGAGGGGTTCATATAGTATAATTTTGATGGAGTTCAGCATGGATAATGTCCATTCTGCTGGACACCATGGATAACAAGTGGGCAGTGGTTGGTGGAGGGGGAAGGCCCTCACCAGGCCGTGGCAGGGAAGGAAGCTGGCATGATTCCACTGCATAGTTGATGCCTGGGGCTTCTTCTGAAGGTCCTACATAGTTACAGTGTGACCTAGGCTTTCATACGGCAGGCAACAGGATTCCTTCTTGAGGAAAAAATTATTTTCATTCCTTTCCTGAACAAATGTTTGTAGTCAGGAAAACACCTTGGTAACCTGCATCAAGGATGGAAGGTGATGCTCAGAGGACATGGATTGGAAGGAAATCACAATGAAATAGCTAATAGCTATGCATAGAAAATGTACTGGAAATTGGAAGTAGGGAAGAGTGGAGGAGAAGCAAGGAGGAGGAAACAGAGGAATCCTGGATCTGGGTGCTGGTGGAGACTAAAACTTCAAGGGGACAGTCCCAATGAGTAATACCTGGTGCTGGGGTGACTGGGGGGACTCCTGAGAACAGGAATATCCATGACTATATTTCGAAGTGGTTTTGTTTCTGTGAATTAAGTGCCATTTGTTTTCCCAAGTGTTCAGTAAAATGTGCTGCCACACACCAAATGCTTTAAGTCCAGGAGAAGGCCTGGGCTTCATGGCTCCTCTGGTGAGGATGGGAGGGCCCCACAGTTGCAAGAGACTGTGAGGGAGGATCCAGCTCCAACATGAGCTCATGGACAAGAAAGAGCATGAAGACAGTCCTGGAAAGTGCCAGAGAGCTATGGCGAGTGTCAGACTTTGCAAGAGAGGTGATAGGAAACTCGTGACAATTTGATACAGATCTCAAAGGCTAGGGTGATCTTAGAGGCACAGTTTACAGTGTGCATTTTCCACTATCCATGACAGCATCAAGCATTGCAGAGAAACAGCCCAGAATCATGTTACCGTCTCTGGCTAGCTCTGTACTTCACCCAACAGAGAATTCCTTGACACTTTTCATCTTCAACATCTATTAAACAAACCATTGCAGGGAGTAAGAATACACTTGTTCTGAATTGTTTCTTGCTATTGGCCCAGTGTTTCTTTCATAGACTATGACTCTATGTTGAGATCCTCAGATGAGTTTACTTACATTCTTCTTTGTAGAACTTTGCAAATTAGACACTAGCACCTGCCTATACATTTTGCTGAATTCAGTATTTGGACTGCTAAATGTAGTATAAAATAAAAAAATCAATATAAAATTATGTTTTAAGTTCTTTCATTGCTTTCTCTATATTTCCCCAGAGTCTGTTACAAGGCCTTGATATAACTACAATCTGTAAATGGCAGCCCTACTCCCATTTTCAACAATGCCATTCATCCAAGAATCCCAAAGCGTTTTTTAATAATGGACTCATTAATCCTCATAACACTCCTTCATCTGACACATGTAACTCTCACAACATGATATGTTAGTACTTACTCTAGATTTAATTTAACAGATTTTTCCCCCTGTTAAGGGTAGGCATTTACATTGACCTCATTTTAGTTGAGCTATCACTCAGATTTGAACAAGTTTGAATGGCCTCAACCCAAAATGATATCTTCTGGCAGATAGAAGAAAACCATCCGAAGAAGCAATTATTTTTCTTTAAAGGAGAGGTTTCGGCAACAAATGGCCCTATAAATAAGCAAGTGGATTTTAATCACGGGCTAAGAAAGTGAGACATTTTGCCACTTTACAAAAATATGAATTTGAATAAATTTCAGAATTCTTAGGAGGGAGATAATAAAGGCTTAAGCTGTGACTGAAGGTTCTGGGTAGCAAGAGCTTAACCTCTTGTCTTCTCAAAGAAGTTCATTTTTAATATTTCCTCTTTTTACACATGCCCTGTTTGATCTCTGTGTTTTTTTGTTGTTAATCCTCACCTGAGTATTATTTTTTTGAATATATTTTATTGATTTTTTACAGAGAGGAAAGGAGAGGGACAGAGAGTTTGAAACATTGATGAGAGAGAAACATCGAACAGCTGCCTCCTGCACACCTCCCACTGGGGGTGTGCCCGCAACCAAGGTACATGCCCTTGACCGGAATCGAACACAGGACCCTTGAGTCCGCAGGCCGATGCGCTATCCACTGAGCCAAACCGGTCTGGGCGAGTATTATTTTTTCCATTGATTTTTAGAGAGAATGGAAGGGAGGGGGAGAGACAGACAGAGAGAGAAACATTGATGTGAGAGAGACAAATTGATTGGTTGCCTCCCGCACTCGCCCTGACCAGGGGCTGGGGATCAAGCCTGCAACTGAGGTACATGCCCTTGACCTGAATTGAACCTTAGACCATTCAGAATTGAACCTGAGACCCTTCAGTCCGAGGACTGACCTTTAACCTCTGAGCAAACCAGCTAGGGCTGACCTCTATATTTTCTGAGGCCAGAAAATACAGAGATTTTTTGGAGTTAAAGTCCAGCAGTAGCAGAACTCCAGACCAGGGTGGACTGAGGTCAGGTATCTGAGAAAATGTGGCTAGTAGAATGGATTTTGGAGGTGGGCTACAATATCTATTGATTCATGTAAGCAGATAAGAAAAGTTCCAAGGAGGAAAAAACCTATGAACCAAAGTTAGTGGGCAAATGGGAGATTGACAAGGAGGTAGCACTTTGCTGGCAGAACTTTGGACAAATGTTCATGAGCAGTGTTCTTTTGGGATGTCTCCACCCCATGATTGTTCCTCCGTCACTTTTAAAGGCGTGGCATTCTGAACAGACATCTCAAGCTGACTTCTCCCTGTGGCTTCAGCTGTCACCTCTACGTAGATTACTCTCAAGCCTCTCACCTCAGACTCTACCTCCTGCAGCAGTGATTTCAACCATATCAGACCCAATGCCCCTTTCATAAAAATATTTTTAATTTCCTTTTCATTATTATGAAATTCATATATAATATAAATCACCTATACACATAATAAAAATACTATAAAAATGAAGAAGTTATTAATACAATATATATTTCAGCATGCAAATCCTTGGGCACAACTATACCAGGGGACAAGACAAAGGGTCCGATGTTTGCACCTTACAAATAATACAAGGATGACATAGTGACAAAGCCAGGAAATACAGGTGTACTGTAGCAGCAACTCTAATGTCATGACTAGTGTTGCCATTGGTGGTATGACCTTATGAAATGGTCACCAGTTCTTGGTCAAGTTTTGAACCAAGCAACATACAATCTACCATTTGACTAATATAGCAGCTGCATTCCGGAAAGTTGGTATATTGTTGGAGATACAAAAGCACTTTGCATTTATATGTAACATAGAATTAGGCTCTGAGCTTAGATCATTGATTTTTTCCTACATCAGTGGTTCTCACATTTTTTTTTGTCTCAGAACCCCTTTGCACTCTTAAAAATTATTGAAGAACTCAAGAACTTTGTTCATGTGGGTTATTTGATATTGATATTTACTGCATTAGAAATTAAAACAGAGAAATTTTAATAACATTTATTTATTATTTATTTAAAAACAATAATCTTATTACATGTTAACATAAATAACATTTTCATTAAAAATGTCTTTCCAAACAAGAGATAGTTTGTTGAAAAGAGTGGCATTGTTTGACAGTTTTGCAAACCTCTGAGATGTCTGGCTTAATTGGAGACAGCTAGGTTCTCATATTTGCTTCTGTATTCCATTTCTTGTGATGTGGTATTTTGCTGGAAGCATTTGAAGAAAATGCAGCCATACCTAGATAGGTAGTTGGAAAAGGCAAAAGTGTTATAATAGATTTTCCATTGTGGATAATGTTCTTTGATGAGACACAAAACTCAACAAGTGATAGTTTCTTAAAAGCTATTTCAATGTCGAACCTGAAATTATATCAATGAATATCTTGTACTCTGTTATATTAACATCCATTAGTCTATCTTGCACTTTGCGTGGATCTTTTACCATGCATGCTTTGATAACATGATGCATTGGCCATTTGTAAAGTATTGGCTCACTGAGTTATATAGATCTTTTAAATGTTGACATATTTCATCATACAAAAGCAACAAATCACATTCATTAATATTGCCACTAAGCTCATCAGAAAGGTCTTTAAGTATTGGAAAGCTGGAAAGCTCATGGTGGTAGCTGCAAATTTTCTACAGTTCTAATTCTTGCTTGAATGTTTAACTGTTATCATTGGCAACATGTGCTTTTTAAGGTATTTCTAGGAAATGAAAAATGTATATATATACATATATATATTTTTTAAATTTTATTTTTATTGTTGAGAGTATTACAGTTGTCACCCAATCCCCCCTTTACCCCTCTTCACCCAACTCCTGCACCACCCCAGGCCATCACCTCACTATTGTGTGTGGGTTATGCATATACACATATAAGTTTTTCGGTTAATCTCTCCCCCCCTACCCCTACCCCTTTGAGATCTGTCAGTCTGTTCCATGTTTCCGTTTCTCTGGATCTATTTTGTTTGTCAGTTTATTTTGTTCATTAGATTCCATATATAAGTGAGCTCATGTGATATTTGTCTTTCTCTGATGGGCTTATCATAATAATATCCAGGTTCATCCATGCTGTCTCGAAGGGTAAGAGATCCTTGTTTTTTTTACAGATGCATAGTATTCCATTGTGTAAATGTCCCACAACTTTTTTATTCACTCATCTATTGATGGGCACTTGTGCTGTTTCCAGATCTTGGCTCTTGTAAATAATGTTGCTATGAACATAGGGGTGCATATAGTCTTTCTGATTGGTGTTTTGAGATTCTTAGGATATATTTCTAGAAGTGGGATCATTGGGTCAAATAGCAATTGCATTTTTAATTTTTTGAGGAAACTCCACACTGTTTTCCACAGTGGCTGCACCAATCTGCATTCCTACAAGCAATGTACTAGGGTTCCCTTTTCTCCATATCTTCGCCAGCACTTGAGCCACTTTGAGAAACTGTGGATCAACTTTATTCATTTATAGACTGTTTCGTTTCCTCTTTTCAATTGGTTCCTTACCTCTGACTATTCAAATCATTTCATGTAAGTACTCATGTATTAATAGGAACTTCTAGAAAAATTCAGAGATGGCTACATCCAAAGATGTGAAAGGCCTGGTAGAGTGTTGGGATCAATGTAATCCTCTCTTGGCCTCACTTCAGAAAGCTTTAAAAAAACCTTTTACTATCCTTCAGAAAGAATTGTTTTAAGGCCTGGAGGGAAGCGGGAGCCCCTTATTCTAATCTGACTTGAGCTGTAGTCAGAACCTACTTTGGCCCTCAGCTCTAGTTATGGGACAATGTGGTTTTGTAGAATGTGTGGGATTTATAGCTTGAAAAATGCCAGAAAATCAGGAATTTAAATCCCCCCTGATTTATGCCCAGCTTGTCAAGGCTAGAGCCTTAAGAATGCTAAATGTTTGAGCCCACCTGTGAGGGTGAGCTGTGTTCTGCTTTGCAGATGATGATTATTAACAATGGGTACCCCCAAATGTGTTAGTTGCTCTCAACTGTAACCTTGACACTTGGTCCATTCCTGCTTTGTGAGGTGTTATAAATTTATAAGAACATTCTCTGACTTTCTTAGCCAACATTTCTGAAACTGGTTACCTGGGAGCCAGAGGGTTAAGCATCCTTTATCTCTGTTCACGTATCTGAGGAGCTTTCTTGTTGAATGCTGAAAGCATTCCATGTCTTGACTACAGGATGATTCTTTACCCCCGGAAGAGACAAATACAAGCACACTCATTTGCTGTGTGCATTTGTGGCTGCTCATTATGGATCCAAGAGCATTTGGTGCAAAAAAACTGGACCCTCCTCCCCACACGGTTACTGTAAATGGTTTAAATCAATCCCTTTTATGCAGCCTCGGGTACAGGAAGCACAATACATAGTGACTAAATATGCCATTTAAATTCTTCTCAGGCAAAGGTTAAAAGAGAAGTGGGGGGAGGAGCGGGGAAAGCCAAGATTGGCGAGGTAGCTGTATTCAAATATTTTTGATAGGTTTCTAAGATACATGTCTCTTTTTCCAAAGCAAATGCATTCATGCCTAAGAAAGAAAACAAACAGGGAAAATGTTAGCTCTTATGCTGGTGAGCTCATGAGAAATGCCAAAAGAGTTGTTTGCACCCAGCCACAAATATCAGGGCTTCTTCATTGTTGAGCTTTGATGCTCAGAATCAGGCAGAACGTTTCCATGACAACTAATAGATGTTATGTTTATTTACCGAGTGGCAGGGAATGACAGTGTCAGCAACTGACATTTTTGTTTCTTTCGCCTCTTTTTCTCCCTTGTAAAGATTTGTTTTAGTAGATGAAAATGCCAACAGCGTCTTCTATTTTATTTGTCAGAGTTTCTACGGCAAAAGTAAACAGCAGTTTAATTTGATTCAGTTATTCCATGAAGCATCCCTTAAAAGCCCATTGCTTTATGGGCTTTGGAGAGCGCTTACAGCAGGCAGTTGCTGGTGAGATGATTTGCAAAGTGAAGAGCAAATTTCAGGTTTTATGCACTTGAAAACGATCTAACAACTGCATTCCAGGCCGTCTCAATCGACACAGGTCTCATTAACGTCCTCTAAATTTCACATGACCTTGTTTATGCTGCTCCCCGATATATTCTAAAAGGGTCTATTAAGACTTATAACAAGACTACAACCTCAGCAGAGATGGGAGATGGCACCGCAGGGTGGGCGGGTACAATTCCTCACTGGTTAAAAATAACGACACAGTCCACTTGGTTATCTGCCTGTGGCTTGTCTGCCCTCTAAATTACCTGTGGTCAGTTTTTAATGCTGAACTGGCTTCCTCTTACTATCCAGCTGGTGTGTGCTCAAGGGATCCGAACCAATGCTAGCATTGGCTTTAAGCACACACAATTAGCAAGGCAAGCTGCTGCTGGGGACCGGGCAGGAGGCGGGTAGCGGGGAGGTGGATATTCATGTTAGTGCTAACGCAGAGGACTGGCTTTTTCTTAGTCCCTGTTTTGTGTTATCTGTGCTGCTGCTCTGATTAATTCGAACAATTGAAGCTTGAGACACTTCCAGTTTTTGAGACAAGCACTCCAAGTGCTTAGGAAACAAGTTCATGTGTGACTATTGCCTGAAACACCCTCCCTGACCTCCTGAGTGAGAGTCAGGTAGAAAGGCGCTTCATCACTTCGCTGGGTTCATTTGTTGCAGGCGTGTCTGTCACAGCTTGAAAGTAGAGATTGAGTCTTACTCATCGTTGTATCCACAGCACCTAGCACAGTTTCTGGCACAGCAGGCGTTCAGGAAACCTTTGTGGAATAAATAACGAGTGAGTGAATTGTCATAACCAAGCTCTTGAGTGGAATTGGGCATTCTGTCCTTTGATTGCATTGCCATTACAGCATCCCCCCCACATTTGTGCCTGTTTCCAGTTCTGTGGGATGAATGTCTCAGTGTCCTCTTAAGGATGAGCCAACATTTCTCAAGAGGATGGTCTCTTTTGCACGCACATCAAGAGAATAATACAACAGAAAAGTAACCAAGGAAAGGATAGATCCTGATGAGAGTCACGTCTAGCAGCAAGTAGGTTGTGAGAGACGAGGAATAGCACTGAAGACCTGGAACTTGGGTTTTCTGTCACTAGATAGACACCATCTCTGAGTCTCAATAAACTCACATCTAAACTGAGGTGTTTCAGCCAGATCACCTTTTCCCAAATTGTGTCCTAATGGACACCAATGTCTACAGTGTATTAATAAACTCTTCTGGAACAACCAAAAATCAACCAGTAACTGTGTAAAACTAAATGAAAAAGGGATATTCAGAATCCCATGAGTAAGCATAGCCTGAAATTTTTGTTCTCCCTGCCCTCCCCCCCCCCCCCCCGCCATATTCCTGTGTTGAAAACTAATCCCTAATGTGTTGGTATTTGGAAGTAGAGGCTTTGGGAGGTGCTTAGGTCATGAGGGTGGGGCCCTCATGAATAGGATTAGTGCTCTTATTAAAGAGACCCCATACCAGCTGGTGTGACTCAATGGTTGAACGTTGACCCTGAGCCAAGAGGTCTCAGTTTAATTCCGGGTCGGGGCACATGCCCGGATTGTGGGCTCGATCCCCAGTGGGGAGGTATGCAGGAGGTAACTGATCAATGATGTTTCTCTCTCATTGATGTTTCTATCTCTCTCCCTCTTAAAAAAAAAATCAATAAAAACTAAAAAACAAACAAACAAGTAAAAGATCCCAGAGATCTCCCTTGTCATTTTGGCCATATGAGGACACAGAGAAGAGGTGGGTGTCCGTGAACCAGGAAGTAGGCTCTCACCAGACACCAATCTTCTGGTGCCTTGATCTTGGACTTCCCAGCCTCCAGAACTGTGAGATATAAATTTCTGTTGTGCATAAGCTGTCTCATCTATGGTATTTTTGATATCGCAGCTTGAATGGACTAAGAAAGTAATAAGATTATAGATATTCCTGGGCTCCCTGCTGTTGCTGCTCTGTGGCAGATTTCATGATCTGGTCGTTGTAGTGGCTTAAATTATAAGGTCTTTGTATAGTGAAAGAAAGACATGGAAGCTCAATTGGAAAATGGGCAAATGACAGAATTTTCAAGAAAGTTCTAGTAATCAGACATCTCTGTTCCCTCTGCTTTCTTGAGTTTACTATATTTTAAACTACTCCAAATAGATCCTAACCATAGCAGGTCTTCCATTAACATAGCTGAAAAGGTCTGGTGAATGCTATGGAATTCTTTCTCCCCCCCACCTTGGAAGTGGTATTGGTTTTCATGTTCCATATGACGCTATCAGAGTATCACTTGACTAATGACACATCAAGTCTCTCAGAAAAGTAACCAAGGAAAAAAACAGTAAGTCATCCAGCATTTGGAATCTGAATTTTGGGTCACAAATGCATTGTTTGCACTATGTTGAATCTGCCTGCTTTCTCCTCCACTCTTATATTGTGTATGCCTACAAATACAAATCTGATTTGTAACAAAAATACTGATTTTTTAAAATGAGAAGTTGGCATTACCTCCAACAGTCAAGACTTTAGAAGTAGATGGGATATTTTACAGAGTCTCATCGAGGAGTTTTTAAACTGGGCCCCATGGAGCCCAAGGGTTGTCTGAGCTGCCTGCCACAGGAAATACTGGGCTCCAGGTCTCTGTCCTACTCCAAGCAGCTCCTTCATCATGTATTTTAGTTATCAGAACTGCTTGTAAGATCTTATTTAAGAATAGCTCCATAGCTATGTAAAAGTCTGCAAACCACATGCCTAGTCTAATCCCTTTGTTTCAGATGAGAAAGAAAAGGAGGCATTTACTTTCTTTCAGGTGGAATTTGAGTAGCAAAGTCCCAACTGGCCCTCACTGTGTCCACTCCCCATCACATCGTCTTCCCACTCAGCAGTAATGTTTATCAAGGTCAGATTTATTTGAAGTTTCTTTGTCAGAGTCACAAAATTTTAGACCCTGAAGGAACTTTTAGTTTTCTGTTTTGTTTTTTTTTTATGATATTGCCCACAAATGATTGCTCATATTCACTGTTGACAAATTATAGAAGATACACAGAGCTGGGTAAGATGGGTCAGGAAAAGGAAACTGGTCAAAGTGGCTGTGACTTTTAATAATTTCTATGATTTGAATTCAGTGCGCAAAATATTACTTTTCATTTTCAATACCATCGCCGCCCTTTCTAAGCAGGCTTCTCTGAATTGCAGAGTGCTAACACGTGGCAATGACATTTCCCAGTTTCCCTTGCTGGGAGAGTCTTGGTTAGATTTCACCAGAGGGGACACTCCCTGGAGATTTGGACGGCAGAAGGGAAGGAGAAGTCCTTATTCTCTTATTAGCAAGAACAGAGAGCTGATGTATTTTGCTGGTGGCTTAGATTAGAATATCGTCCTAAGAAACACCCCGTTCTGTGCTGTGGGCAGCTGAGAGCATCTCATTGTAGGTCTTTCTGAGAATCAACCATGTTAGTGCTACAGAAGCTGAGGCCATTGGTGGTGGCTTCCCAATAATCAGTATTTACCGATTTCCGGAACGTGGCCTTCCTGCTCTCTTGACTCTCCTATGGCTGCGTGTCCTCTCATTCCCTGTATTAAACCGAGTAGTTTCTGTTTTCTGGATGGAGGCCTAGTAGTTTCAGAAGTTTATTTCTTCCAGGAACACGACACAGTGGGGATGTAGGTGGGTGGTAAGGAAATGGATATCTGAAGCTGGAGGAGACAGCTTCAAATGTTTTTAATTCCCTCATGTGATGTGGCCAAAGAGAATAATAAACCAATAGGAGCCTCCCTGGGCAGAGCCAGGGGCCCTGGAAAACAATGGGCAGAGGACAGAACAATGTTCCAGGAAACAGAACCGGCCTTGTAGAGTGACTATCCCCACTTCAGGGTTGTGGGTCCTTCAAAGTATCTGCTCAATGGATTCTTATATTTCAGTGACTGGCATGGGACTTGCCTTTTTCCTCTTCCAAGTGGGAGGGTGTATTGAGGCTATTCTTGATGAGTTTCCTCACTGTTGGGGTGTGTATGGTGGTGGTGGGGGGCAGGCAGCTTTACTCCTCAGCTCATAGGTTATCAGATCAGGAGGAGTCTCCTTTGGATCTGCTGGAGAAGTCTGCCCATCTCCCAGAGATCCAAGACTCGTGCTTTGGACTCCGCGAGTGGTTAGAACTTTGCGTTGTCTTTCCACCCCTCACCAACCGGTACCTTACCTTTTAAAGAACACAACATTTATATTTTCCTTAATAGTAAATGTAACATTTGTTAACTGTAGAAGATTCAAGAATTATAAAAAAGCATAAAGCAGGAAAAAAATAATGCCCAACCCAGGAAATAATCACTATTATTTTGTTCTGATTCTTATCAATCTTTTAAGTTAAGATACACATACTATATTTCAAAAACACAGGTGATGTATATCCTTTAGGGGTACTTTGCATTAATTAGTATAGGCAGGTTATGCTACTGTAACAAAAGATCCTCAGTTCTCAGTGGCTTATAATATCCAAAGTTTCTCCTTCATGCTGCATGCTCATTGCAGGTAGTCCCAGCTGTGCTTCACATCATCTTCATTACAGGGACCCATCATGAAAGAGTTGCCTCTGTTTAGAACAATCTCCTGGAAGAGGGAATAGAGACTATGGCAGATCATGCACTGGCCATTAAGCTTCTGCATGGAAGTGACATGTGACCCATGCTATTTTTGCTTTCATTTCATTTTGGAAAGCAAGTCATATGGCCAAGTTTAATATCAAGTGGATAAAAAATATATTCCTCTCAGGAAGGGGTAGAAAATATCTATGAACAATAATACTTATGCCGCTTAGCTAATTTAATGTTCCACACTCCTTTGCAAGTACTGGAATTGTTATAAAATTAATGGGGTGTTGCTTTCTCAGTGTGAGAGTTTTTGCACATCTCCATCTTCGTTCTCTTTCCGTGGGCAGGGAATAGTGGATGGGTTGGAGACACTACCACCAGTGGAAATGAATTTGTTATCAATAAATAGCAACATTATCTAAAGGAAAATTCTAGAAGTTTATAGAAGTAAATCCAAACCATAGAAATAGTACCAGCAAAAAATCTAAATGACAGTAAATCCTCACTCTCCTCAATAAGTTCTTGGAAACTGCAACTTAAAGTGAAACGGCACATAAGGAAACCAGTTTTCCCGTAGGCTAACTGACATAAACAGTAGTTAAGTTCCTACAGCATATTTCTGGTCACAGAAATATCACCAAACTTCTAAATCAAGACCCAGAACACTTCCAGTATTTAACATTGAAATAGATGTGAACTCTACATGCATTTAAGAAAGATGAATAAAAAGAATTCTTTTCCTAACGTATTTATTCCAGTTCAGGGTCACAAGTGGCTGGAGCCCTTCTGTTGCAGGGCTACTCACGCACGCTCCTTCAGACTGCGATGATTTAGATGCACCAGTTCATTGAACACGCACATCTCTGGGGTATGGGGGGAAGCCAGGGCTCCTGGAGAAAACCCATGCAGACATGGGGAGAATGCGCAGACCCCACCCTGGCCCAGCCCGGGAATTGATTCTCCCCCCTCCATTGTCATAACGCAAGGACTTTGAACAAAATGACGTTATTTGAGGACACTGTACTTTCTCAATTCAAGGATTAACTTACTCAACAGAAATCTTCAACAAATGGTGATCCTAACCTGGCTTCTCCACGCTGAGAGCGGGCCAGTTTCCTGGCACCATGGCAGCTCTTTCTAGCAGCTGGTTCAAGGTTCCATATGTAATCAGAGCCAGTGTTTTGGGTTCACATGCCCACATCTACCTATCTCTGTCAGCCTCCCACCTTCTGTTCTCAAAGGCTCTGCCTGGGGGGTCAGGCTGCAGCCTCGTAAATCTGAAATCACCTGCTCATTTTCTCGGTACCCAGCTGTTCACTGGATGGTTTGAGAACAGAAGGAAAATGTCCATCCTCCAGCCCCCCCTGTGCTTCTGGCCCTTGGCTCATGGCGTCACCTCCTGTGCTGAGGAGGGTGTGAAGTGCAGTCACCATCCATTATGTCCTCACCGGGCCCACAGGTGTCTGCCCAGAGATGGGGGAACATTCATAAAGCTTCGTGGCTGCCCTGCCCTTGGCTTTCTAATTGTCTCTATTCTGCATTCATTCAATGTGCAGAGAGTCAGTTATTTACAGACGCTAACAATCCATGCTTTTCTTTATCTTGCAAGTGTGGTTTGACTTCCAAGTCCACCCCCAGGATGCCCCCACGGAGCCCCCTTTGCTCAGCTTGTAGGGAGGTCACCTTTGTGTGCAGCCCCAGGTTTGCACAGCCAACAGCCACCTCTGGCAATGCACCATGCTTTCTCTTTAGCCTGTGTCCCATGCTCACTGTCCCTGCTGTCTCCTTTCCTAGTCAGCTTCAGGGGTTGTTTGCTTTTATTTATTATTCACTAAAGAGTGTACATGTTTTGCATTTAATAAGCCACTGCACACACCAGGCTCCTTACTGAGCTGGCGTGGACTGTGGTGTTTGCTAGATCGACCAACCTCCCCTGAAGGCAATGATTAACCCTCTTGCCTCCCGCTGTCTGCTGGACGCGCCCAAAATGAACACAACTCTAAAACACAACAGTATCCTTTAGCTCTTTGTTTTCAGTCGAGTCCTCTAAAGAGGCAAATTCCAGTGTTTTTCTAATTTTTTTAATATGCCAGAAAATCAAAGAAAGGCTGCCCAAACTGTAGGATTCTTGATTTGAACACAAACACCAGGAATGGAGACAGGGTTTTTGTCCACAGTATACTCATCCACAGGTTTGACGGTTTTCCTCATATGCCTTGCCTTTGGTGAATGCGGTGGAAGAAGAGAATGCTAATTGTACTGTCTGCAAATACGGGCACTTCTTCAGGAGACAGTAAATTTGGTGTCAGTGGAGGGAAGAAAGATCTGGAATGGTGTGGGTCTGGGGTTCAAGGATTAAATAGCTTTCGTCTCAGTGCATTTGATGATAGTTTTCGACCCTGAGATTCTGTAAGTCCATGTGACTGTGTCGCCTCGTCAAAATGAGCTCAGAAGGAAAAAGCAAATGGAAAAGCAGTTCCCGAGACACATTGTTCCTCTCCCTTAGGCAGTGCTCTGTTTGGATATCTGAAGAGCAGCTTTCTCAATGCCTGGAGTTTATCTTTGGCTGCAAGACAAGCAAACACTGGGCCCGGAATCAGGAGAGAAGGAGGGGGAGTAACAACAAAAAGACCCCTTGCCAGGAGTGTAGAGGAGGAGCCAGCGGAGCCAGCCTCCTGACTGTCACTGCAGGGTTCTGAGGCCTGGGACAGCTGTGGAGCCCATCACCTCCGGAGGGAGGGTTTGTTCCGTCCCTGGCTTCCTGGCTCCCACCCTCTCTGCACATTGTCTCTAGCTGAGTTCATTCTTGGCTGGTCCTCACTCAAAGGCAAGAGAGCCAGGTGCTGGGGTGGAGCCAGGTTACAGACTGCAAGTTCATCCACCTTTGTGATATGAAAGCTCAGGGGGAAAGTGTGAGATGGAAAGCTTAAAGGCGTCTTGAATCCACTCTGAGGATGAGCTGTGAAGGAACTGGCATTTAAGAGAACAAGATGGTGGTTTAAAGAATGGTTTTTTGAAAGTTGGGGATTTTCTACCTCTGCCAAAGCAACACACCCCTGTGTATTGGGGGATGTCTGCTGTTAGCTCCTCTTGGGCTGCATGAAGGAGAAACAAATGGCTTTTGTTGTTCGGGAAAGATTTATCAAGCTCCTTGGCCACCCTGTAGGAGGACAGTACCCCAGGATTTGTGTGGAGTTGCTGTAAAAGAACAGGCTTGATCTCTTTGACCATGTTAGTGTTGGGTAGATAGGGAGTAAAGCCATGTATTAAGCTGTTATAAAATGACAAAAGCTAAAGAGCTTCTTGGTATCACTGGAGAATTGATGATAAAGGTCTGACCAGTCAGGATAACTCTCTCTCTCTCTCTCTCTCTCTCTCTCTCTCTCTCTCTCTCTCTCTCAAAAATCCCAACATGATGCAGGCTCTTCTCTGGCCCAAGCTTAACCAGGTCTAGTCTTGACCTGCCACCCACTCTCAGGAGTTAACTCTTCCCAATATAAATCTATACTCTCCAACTACTTCAACTGGCATCTCTACATCTTAAACAGAACACAAATCTAAGTATCCAGCAACCCAGGTTTGTCTTTGAAAGGGTGGGTGAAGCATACATTTTAAAAACAGATATTTTCATAAAAACAGAGGTATTGGTTTTATACCAATAAAGGTTGAATTATCGTTATACCAGAAAGGTTGAATTACCGATGTAGAATCAATATCAATTATGTTAAAAAGCTCCAAGTTAAAAAAAATTCTTTGATTGGATTTAATATCTCTAATAAGTTTAAATAAGGCAAATAGATAGAAATTACAGAGAGACATGTTTTGGATCAAGCAAAGATATTGATAATAGAATTTTTCCAAGATGAATATGGACTGACTGGCTGGTAATGGGCTTCCTGGATTCAAGGTGTTGAAGCAAAGTCTAGAGAAGTATTTGTTTATTAAGTAGTTTTAAGGTGCACAAACAGCAGTGAGCATTATACTTCATTAACTAAAGAGTCATTAATTTGTGAGCCCCTAAAATGGAATGTAGAATTATTTTTACATGCACATTTTTTGGGGAGATTGTTTTTTTCTTTCTTTTTTAAAATCACAATCTTTTTACATGATAAATCACTTATTGATTGGCTCTCCATGTAAAGAGTTAACCTCTCCAAGTAAAGCTTCCAATTAGGTCTTTACAGCTCCACCCTTAATGTAATTATTCCGATAAGGATCAACAGACATTTGAGGATAATTTCTAATATGAAAGATGGAAATAACAATTAAAAAAAGAGAATAGAGACAATGATACAGGGAGAAGAAAAAGATAACACACACACACACACACACACACACACACACACACAACACAACTCATTAATATACCTAGAGAATTAAGAAGATATTTAATGACATGATGGGCTGGGGACTATATAAAAGGAACATTCAGAAGACAAAATGGAGCTCTTGGAAATTAAAATTATGAGGGCAGATATGAAAAATTCACAAGAATAATTTGAAGACAAATTGAGGAAATCTTGAGAAAGTTGAAAGAGAGAACAAAGAAATGGAAAATAGGGGAGGGGAAAAAAGTGAAGATTAGTCCAGGATATCCAACATTTGAGTAAATGGGAGACCTGGATAGCATAGAGGATGTTATCAGAGAAATAATTCAAGGAAAATTTTCTGGACCCAAAGTACATGAGTTTCCAGGTAGAAAGAGACTAACAACTATGCCCTTTAACATGTTTCTTAATAGATTTAAAAAATACTCATGTCATGGTATAGAAGTATGCAATTTTATAATATTGGATCAAAGAGGAGATTCTAAATTTCTAAAGAGGAAGGAAGGAAGGAAGGAAAGAAGGAAGGAAGGAAGGAAAGAAGGAAGGAAGGAAGGAAGGAAGGAAGGAAGGAAGGAAGGAAGGAAGAAATAAGGAAATGAATACCAAATAAATAGGTCATATACTAACGACTGGAAGTCAGAACACTTGAACAGTAGAATTGAGTAAACAATTTATTATAAAGGGAAAGTTATTGCAACCCAGAACTTTATACCCAGCCAAGCTATCAATTAGATAGAAGTAGGAGTGGTGTGAGTAGTGGAGCTAGTACAGTTGGGGTGGGGGCAGGAGGAGAGATACTTTTTCACACATTCAAGATACTATGTAAGCAATGGCAAACTCTAGATAGCATACACACCAGGGATGCTGGAGCAATGCTCACAGGGGACGTTCATAGAAACAGCATGAATTTTTCCCACTGCCTACCACATCCAGGAAGTTTTCCCACTGCCCACCACACCCAGGGGACGAGCACAATCTGACAGAGCTAAATGTCAGACTCTGGAGAAGGTACTCAGATACATAGACTTGGGGGTGGTGGTCGGGCTTTTAAACTGCATACTTAGGGAAGCATCAATATATCCTCTGTGTAATGAGAGGTTGGGGTACAGTGGTAATAGTACTTGGCAGAACTTATCTTCAGACCTTTTCTGCCAAGACACTATTTTTAATTAAAGATAGCATCAGTCCCTCCCTGGAGTTATCAGTGGGCTAGGATTCAAGCCTTGAGGTTGCAACTGTCTGAAGAAGCAAGTGGTGGTGGACCTTATATCATCAGCATTCATAGTTAGTAAAGCACCAGCCCTTGCCCTGGAGTGACTGGAGAACTGGGGCCCAATGTTATTGATGATCAGAATTGATTGCCTGAAGCACGAGGCATACCCTGTTTAAGCTGAGCTTTGAACGAAGTCAGCACTTCCTGGGAGGTCAGTCTGTAGGGTATCCATCTTGGACAAGTTATCCAGTTCATCTTAGAAGAGCTCAAACAGTTTTCTTTACATGTACCTTTTCAGAGGAAACTATTGGATGATGTGTTCCACCATATTGAGGGGGAAAACAAAGAGGAAGGCATACAATCCAAGAAAAAGAGGATACACGTGGACGTGGCCAAGATAATTACCAGGATGACGGTGAAGGGAGGTTGCCAGGAGGACAGCTAGAAATGTTCCTATCCTACACGGACGCTCCTAGGGGTGAAAAGGAAAATAAGACCATAGATTTGGACTTGTTTTCTTTATTACCATTTGAAAAACAAATGCATTTCCCTGTCTGGAGTCACTGGCCACACATTTTTTTCTTCCAGCTCTTAAATCACTGACATGGAAAAAAGGGGGAAAACCAAAGTGAAATACAAATTGAGCCATGCGTCAAGAGGCTCCTTCGTTGGTCCCCAAAGTTCTTAGAGCCTGTCCAGACTCCTGGATTCTTTGGCAAACCCACTCCCTGAGAGCAGCCAAGTATCCTCTACAGTTACCTTTCCAAGGCAAACTGGGGAGAATTACCTCAGAAGTCAGATCAGATAATATGAAACAGCTGCCTCTCTACCTCTTCAGAACAACTCCTTTCTAGAGTAAAGGTTTGCTACCTTTTGCACAAAAAATAATCTGGGGATATTTTTAAAAACACACAAATATACACACACACATACAGATTCCTGCCTCGACTGTAGAAGGTCTGATTCAGTGGGGTATGAATTGAAGCTCAGTTGTCTGCATCTTTAACATATGGTTCCATCTCAGAGAAAACCAGTCTACAGACTGGGTTCCCAGGATCCAAAAAGTACACTTACGATGGAATCCCATGAGCATGTTCCCTTCTCATTAACCCCAGCAGCATGAGACCTGCTCTTGGCGAATGAGTTGGCATTTTTTTTAAGAATAATATGAAGTTCTCCTCGCATGGGAATGAGCTTGTGCTCAAAAGAGTCATTCCCATGTCTTCTGAGGACTGTTTTATGGTCCTATCGGGAGCTTCAACAATATCATGCCACCAGTGTTTAGGTAATTTAGTGACATAAAAGTGATCAAGCAGAATTATAAGTAGGATTCCCAGGAGAAATAATCTTGCTTTCTGTCTGAGCATCGAAATATTTTTTTTGGCTTCAACAGAGGGCTCAATTCTCTTCTTGTCAAGATCTTAATCCTCCAAGATCAATTTTGCTTCATCACCACTGCTGCCACCCTCCCATAGCACCGCCAAAACCTCATTCTCCGTTGGGTCTTGGTGCTTTAGTTAAAGCACTTACTTTCTGCCTTGTATCATAAGGACTCTGTATATATATATTTGTTTCTCTAACTGGAGTATAGACCCTTTGAGGTGAAAAAAAAATATCGTTTTAATCCTTATCTCAGCTATACAAAGTGCCTATTGGGTGATGCCATATTAGGTGATAGACTGATTCAGTGAAATTGTATACTTTCCCCAGTCACTTAACTTCATAAAATATAGTGAGTATAACTCATAGTATTTTTGATGTTTTTCTAATATTTTAAAATTAATATTTTTTTCTAGTTAGTTATTAAAAGTAGAAAATTTTTTATCAAGAAAATAGTTTCAAAATGAAAATGAATTTTGGAATAACTACTTCCAGAAATTTAAGTGGATCACACCCACCCTTTAAAAAAAGAAAAATGACAACAAATCACTTCTCAATTTTTATGCTTCTACAAGCCACTTTCTCCATTTTTACTAATACAATAATAATAATAATATACAGTTATCTCCCCTTATCCTCAGATTTGCTTTCTGCAGTTTTAGTTACCCATGGTCAATAGTGGTCTGAAAATATTATATGGAGCATTCCAGAAATAAACAATTCATAAGTTTAAATTTCACATTGTTCTGAGTAGCATGATGAAATCTTGCACTTAATATTAAGAGGAAATATCTAAAAGGATTGTGGAGGCATCCTTTTATTTAGATCAAGGACTCAATATCTACTCTTTCAAGAAATTTTAGCAAAACCTATAGTCCCTACAATCGGCAACATCAGTGGGGCTATTGATTCCTTTAACTTGTTTGTTGGTTTGAATTAATTGGTGGTGGGAATCTAGCAAGAGGAAATTAATTTCTTGACAAGAACAGTGCTAATATTAATAGCTAAACTGATACACACTCGTATCCACCAAGGGAAGCTGGAGAAACCTGGGTAGAAGTATATCACTTAAGAGCCAGCAGCATGTACTTGAAGCACCTCGATAGTCTAATTACAGAAGAAGAGGAAGGTAAAGAAAAAGGGAATGAGCAATGAACAATGGTGATGAGTGGGATGTGTGTGGGGGGAGGTCATGAAGTCTGACCATTTATCACATGAAATATTGGACTGGGCTGAGGTTGGGTAACTTTGGACACGGCAAAGGCCCTATCCTTACTCCCTGAACCTTGGGGTAATCTTTAGACATTACCATTAATTATTTAGACTCAGAAGGCTGCAACAACATCTTGATTCATTGGCAAAGTGACAAGCATATGGTGTGTTTTGCAAAGCCCTAGCTTTCTGTTGAGAGGAAGCTAACATTAATTCCTTACAAACCCTACAGGGACTTTCCAAGCCAGCCGTTGTTAACATAGTTTGACATCAAAGTTGGAGAGCTTGGAGGAGTTTTGAAAAATAAGTTAGATACAAATTAGTAGCTCTACGCAGGCTGGTGACAAGGAGGCTTCTGAGGCAGCATGGCTTCCCCGCATAGAGCACCAGAGCATCAGACAGCTTTGCAGCTTGATAGATAGTCGAGGTGGCAGGTCTATTTAGTGGGTCCTACAGGGTGGTGCTTGGAATCTGGTGTTGCCTGCAGTGCTTGGCACTCTGACAACCTTGGCTCAGGCAAGAGCCCAGTTCAGAGTCACTGAGTATGTGGTATGATCATGGTCAGGGCTGCCTTCTGGTTGACGGAGGCAAGCAGCCCACCCTCTGCCAACACACAAGCTGTTGGAGGGCACCCTCGGGGGAACTGTGAGAGGTGGGAGAGAATGGAAGGTCAGGGGTGTGGTGATATGAAGTGAAAGGTACATGAAGAACTCCTCATCATCTGCGGCCCAGATACTTACTGTTTTCACTGCTTCTGACAGGGCCTCAAATTTAAGCTGCAACGTTCATGTTCTAGGGAGAGATTTGTTCTTCCAACTCGCGACAGACTCTTAGGGACTTCCTAGGCAAATGCTTCATTTCTTGCTCTCTGTCTTCTCTGTCAGTTTCCGGACCTCCTTAAACCTCTATCCAAAAGGCATGGTAATGTTTGAATTTTATTCGTTGAACAAGTTTATAGAATGTGGTTTGCTCAAGAATTCGGTCTCTCGTGGTAATAAGGGCTCACAATTAAGGCACAAAATAAACGGAGCTTTTCTTAGGAACTGAGGGGGGAAAGCCTTTGATAATCCCAAGACAGCAAATGAAAATATGCACTATTCAGCTGACTCGGTCTGCCATAGAGTGTGCAGATAGGAGGAAGCAGGATCCATTTGGCAGTCCCACCTTCTCTTTAACTGGTTGAGAATTAAGGAAGAGAGTGTGAGCAGGTGTAGAGTAAACAGAATTTAGATGAAAAAACACTGGAAAAAGAATCTGAAGTGTGTACATGGGCCGAAATAGCCGATTCTGGATTGTACATGGACAATTTGACCTCTTCAGCCCAGGAATAAAATCTCTACCTTGAGAGGGGGCCCTTGGTCTGTTTCACCAGGCTTTAGGCAAATCCACTTGTATATTGTCAGAGATACAAGCATTGGCTGTATTTATAAAAAATATGTTTTTATTGATTTCAGAGAGAGGAAGGGAGAGGAAGAGAGGGATAGAAACATCAATGATGAGAGAGAATCATTGATTGGCTGCTTCCTGCATGTCCCTACTGGGGATCAAGCCTGCAGCAATCTGGGCATGTGCCCTGACCAGGAATCGAACTGTGACCTCCACTGAGCCACACCGGCTGGCACATTGGCTGTATTTTTAAAATACCTCCTTGTCTGGAAAACTCTCTTATGTCCATCAAAACCTTTTTGGTCACAAGTAAACCACTTTCCTTCTGTCCCCATTGAAAATAAAATATGAAGATGACCCACCATCTTTTTCATGGCTCTCCCATCTTCCCCAAGCTCTACAATCCCTGTTTTGTTAATATTTCCCGAAAGAAGCTATTTTTTCAAGTGTGTAATCACCTATTGAGCACGCCCACGAGTGGATTCGCCCCATGTTTCACTCCCTTTCATATTGAGGATCACCTCCCTGGGCCAGGGGATTCTAGGAAAGTGATAATAACTACCAGGAGCTGGATGTCCATCCAATCCATGGCTCTAAGTTCTCAGTTTTGCTCATCTGTGTTTTATCTATCCTGATAAACTAGCATGAGATCATTACCATGATCTCCTTGGTACTCCCCTAGGTTCAAGCCCATGTTCTTTTCATGAGCGGACACTGCTTTCCAGTCTGAACTTTTCTTCACAGATAGAGGGCTCACCATAATGGGAATGGCATGTCATGGTTCCTCCGAGACCTTGGCCCACCCGCCCAACAGGTTTGGGACCTGGTGGGGAGGATGCAAAGAGCTAGTCCTGGTCCCTTAAAGACAAGTTCCTCTTCTGTGCCTTGTGTGTGCTATTTCTTTGTTCTGGGGTTTCACCCACAGCCCCTTCTTCTCAATGGGAATCTTCTATTTTTTCTTGGGGACCCAGCTCAAATGGCATCTCATTAAACCCCTGTGAGGGATGACATACTCCTCTCCACTTTCTATTCCTGCAGACGCCCAAGTGGAGGTCTGAGAGGGCAAGACAAGGGATTATTTAATTTTTTTATATTTCCAGAAGTTAACAGAATACTTGGCTTATAGTAGAAATTCTTAAACGGTAATTGAATTAATTCATTAACCAATTAATTAAATACTGGAGTTTGGAGAGGAGACAAAATTGAAAGTCACTAACATAGAGTCACGTTATGCTGCAAGATGCCACAAGAGTGGCTCAGAGGAGAGAGGAGAAAGAGAGAGAGCAAATGGCCAAGAATCCAGCCACAACAAACCCACAGTGGTATGTGTGTGCACGCATGTGTGTGTGCGCAGGAAGATGAGCTGGCAAAGGAAGCCATGCCTGGTCAGAGTGCTTGGAGAAGCACCATGATATTGTTATTTTACAGAGGTGAAGAAAGATTTTAAAAATAAAATCCATATCCCATAACAGGTATCAGTGTGTTTGAGACCCTGCCTGTCCCTACAACTTAATACCACGCCTCTCTTCCTCACTCACTGGCCTTTTCACTCCCAGAAGTACCAGGAGTTCTCTCCAGCCTCACAAATTGGACACTCACTGTGCCCCTGCCTGGCCCGACCCCTCCTGCTTCTCTCAGCGACCTCAGTTCTGTCTTCCGAGGCCCTCCCAGAAACGCGCCCCCTCAGAGGCTGTTCTCACCACCCTCCCCAGCGTAAGGCCCCACTTGACTCTCCTTTGCAGCCTCCTGCTTATTTCCTTCACAGAACTGACCAGATTCTTAATTATTGTCGTCATGCATACAAATAATTCTTTTTTCCCCTGTCTGCCCCTAGCTTGTAGCATGAGACCTGGTGAGAGAAAAAGATAGAAAATAATAATAAAAGAAGGCAGATTTGCATCTAGTTCCCCACCAGCGCTGGGTACTTGTTAGCAAGAGGATGTTTTCCTGCTCACTCCACCACCCCTGCCTGTCTCCTGCAGGGCCGGGAACTGGTCCCCCTACAGTTCCCCTGATCAGTGATTTGCATAGGCCACAGTCACCACTTCTCTGCCAGGACAGGGCTCTTCAGATCCATGTGAAACAGCGAGAGATGAGGGCTCCTTCCCCAAGTACATGGTTTCACTGTGCCTTTTACACCCAGCTCTTGCCCTTTCAAGAAAGCCGAGCTGCAGTGCAAAGATCTCAAGGAAGGTTCAGACCCCAGAGATCCCTGCGTGGAGGCGTGGGGGTGGCTCCATGGCTGTTGTGGGCTCTGGAAATGGAATCATGGGTCGCGGTGCTCCCCTCAGCGGGTCCGTGGGGCGCCTGTGAAATCTCTGCGAACAGTCCCTGTGCACTTATAAAACCCCAGGTCGCTGACAGTCGCAGTGCTCATTTGCTCTGGCCAATTGAGTGCTAATAAGCTGAAACTGGGCCTTGGGGATTTGTCTCCTTGGCATGTAAATTCCCCGAAGAAAAAAAACACGCTCCCCCAAAAGAGATTGCAGCCTAATAGATTTTTTTGTTTCCTTCTCCATTTTTGTAAACTGACTTGGAGCCTGTTTTGGAAGCTCTTTCCCGTTGGCTGAACCACAGCTTCTTTCTTTGTTGGTGTCTGTGTTCCATCCGGGGCTGCCCTCCACCGGGGGCTGCCCTCCCTGGGCCCCAGGGGACAGGATGGCCTTTCCAAGAAGCCCCAGAGCCCCAGGCTTCCCACCGTCTGGGGAGTGTGGGGCCACCAGTTCTTGCTTTCACATCTGTGCAGCAGATCTGCTGCCTGCAGAGAGCTCTGACGGCTGAGGACAGGCCCGGGGCCAGGGTACCCAGGTGGGCCTTCTGCTCCGGTCTCTGAGGCCCGCTGTGGGGCTGCCCCTTGGAGAAGCCCAGCTGAGGCACACCCACCGCCTCACAGATGGCTGACAGCCACCCCCGCCCCACCCATGCAGGGCAGGAGCCTCTGGAAAGCCTGCCCCCTTCCCATGGCCTCAGGCAGGAGAAGCCACTCCATGTGTGACTTGATGCCCGGTGACTGGGCGGCAGGCGCCAGGCCTGTGGATCAACCACCAGGCCTAACAGCTTTCCCAGATTTGGAACAAAAAGAAAGGGGCTCTTTTCCTACAAGCATGACTGTCCCTCTCCAGACAGACGGTTCCGGTGGATTTAGGGGACCTCCTAGACGTACTGTGGTTGCAGCTTGCAGCTCCTCTGTAAACACTGGCATGTCAGTTTGCCCAGAGGAAGAAGTCCTGACATTCTGTCCGGCCTCCTCAAGGCCCAGGGACACCGAAGGAAAAGCAACATTGTACCAGAAATCTGGTCGGCGTCCCCATGGGTGGCTGATGGGGTGCCGTCTGCCAAACCCGCTAGGAATTTGCTTGTACCTTGGAAGTTCTGCCAAGACATCTCTCTAGTTCTGGGCAGAGACACCTTTGGGGCTAAACTGTCCTGAGAGGGAGCAGAGAGTGACTGGGGAGGTGGCTGGGGTGGGGAAGGGGGGTGAGGGGTATTGGCCACAGGGTAAGTTACAGCTGCCAGCCCAGCTCCATTTTCTCAGCTCCTCTGTGAGAAATCACCACTTTGCAGCCTGCACTTCATTGTCCAGGAGGGCGGCTATGGGCCCAAGGGTAGGCCAGTCACTCCGTGGCCAGGAGCTGTGGGCACAGAGGCCGGTCACCCAGGCCCCAGGGTTGCATCTGGTATCTGCCCTTCCAGTTGGTGCTGTTCCTCTAGGGAGGGAGGCTGCCAGGAGATTGAAAATAGAATTTTCCTCCTAGAAGGAAAGTTTCATTGTATACATTGTGTGTACAGTGTGTGTGTGTGTGTGTGTGTGTGTGTGTGTGTGTGTGTTATATGTGCGAGAGAGACAGAGATAGACAAAGAGAAGATGATGGTGTGTGGGTTGCTGGGATTCTTAACCCAAGCATTTCCCAACCCCCTAAATTTGATGTAAAATATACAGAGTAGGCTGCAATCACACCATTGGCACTGGACTAACCCTGCCGGGTTCTGGTCTCTGTCTGGCCTGGCTTCAGGCCCTCTCTCATTGCTCACAGTTCTTACCCTCACCCATCGGGCATTACCCCCACCCCCCTCCACCTGCTTTCCAAGGCACAAGCTGCCTCCTTCTTCCCTAATGAAAGATAGCATGTACCGTATCCATTTATGCCCATCAAGGGCATGGCTCACATCCTGGCTGCTGCTGAAAGGGAACTGGCAAATGGAACCCACACCTGGTGGCCAGATTCCCCTGGCTGGGTTGCTCTCTCTCTGACCAGCTGGGTGGCAGGCCCTCGATTGTTGCTAGGTGAAGGGAGAGAGCCCGCACGGAGAGGAAGGCCTAGGCCTCGTAGGGGTTCAGGAGACGTGCGGGCTCTGTCCCTCCGATCTCCAATTGCCAGACTCTCTCCACAGGCAGCGTGGTTTTGTTTGAGGAGAAACATAAGTCCCCCTGGGCAAGAAGGTGGGAGGACTGTGTGTTATTAATTCCTTGGCCATTGGCTAGCAGCGACAGCCAGGTAAATTGTTTTCCACATTTATGTTTCAGTTTTTCTCAAATTTCTGCTCTGTTCGATCCCCACTCACCCCTGAAAAGTGGTGGCAGCAAACGCTTCCTAATGAGAATGTGATGAAATGGGTTCTGTGGTTGGTGCATTTGGCTTCCCATAAAGGAAATGGGCTGCAAATTCAGTTCTCATCACTGGGAGACCATGGAGACAGGTCAATTCTCCTGCTGAAAGGGACACACTTAAAAATGCTCACGAGGTGAGGCTTGGCTTCATGAAGGCCCATACTTTGGACATCCTTGTGGGACACCTGTTTAAAGGGGCCACTGGCCCACCATGGCAGCACAGTGTGCAGACACCAAAGAAATGAGGGTGTTTGTTCTGTGAGAGGTGAGAGTAGGCAAGGACTGGTATGTAGGTATATAAGCATTTGAAGGACTGCTTCTTAGAAGAAAGATTAGCATTGTTCTCAAGTAATCATTGATGAGTAAAAGCTGAGAGGAGTCAAATTTTAAAAAAATAATAAAGGAAGACATTTCTAACAATTAGAATTATTCAAGTGTCCAATTCAATTCAAACGAATATGAATTAAACACTGACTATACAAAGATGAATAAAATCTTGATATCCGTGAGTCATAACTCTATGGTTTTCTGTGTGAAACCTAAACCTCACAATCATTATATTTAAATTGCCATCCGTCTAACAAGTAGTCTCCATCTTTATTTCTCAAGGCACTTTGCTGCCTCCTGTGCCAGCAGTTTGATCATGCCCAACTCCCTGTCCATTCCTGTACTCTTGACCAGGAATGCCTTTGCACCTTTGAAATGTGATTTTTAGATTCTGCTTTAAAACTTTGCTTTAACCCTAGTGATTTCCACTTGCTTCATTTCTCCGAGTCACCTCCACAGCCATTCAGTTTAGTGTTGTGTGTACCTGGTTGCCACGTGGGCTGGTTGGCTCCGTTTACTCTGTTGAGTGCTGCTGTGGATAGGACATCTGCTCACCCCACCCCGACTCCTCCAGGAGAGGTGGCCAGGGGGTAAATTCTGTAGGAACTCTGATATCTGAGGTAGAATCTTCAGCCTTCTAACCATCAAAGCCATTGCAAGATAGTTAGTTTCAGATTTCACAGAGGAAGGTAGGCAACACCAAGACCCCATGCCGGATTTCACCAATTTTGACAGCTATCATTGCAACTTAGAATGTTGGCCAAAATGAACTGATAGATTTGTATAATACATTTGTGACACAAATGATAAAATTGTGTGTGAATAAGTAATTGATGGTATGGTTTTATCCACTTTGACATTCATTCAACCAATATTAACAGAGTGCTGCTATGTCCAATGATTCGGGGCAGACTCAGAACAACATGGAATGTGGCAGCTGTCCCCGAGAAGGGTTTGTGGGCTCGTGCACTCCTGGGATGATTTTGAAGGTGAGATAACCAGGGACCTGAAAGCATTTTTAAACTGTGAAGCATCGCATAAGATACAGCTCTTATTGGTTGCTAGGAAATCTAAGTAGAAAAGTGTGGTGTTTGTAACATGTCTGTGTTTCTTTAATGGCCATTTTAAGTGGCCTTGGTTTATTCACACATATTTATGGTACACACCACAACCAGGGGCTGGGGCTCCCATGTTTCCTTTCCTAATATCACCAGACCAGCCAGAGCATTTAATCTGACCCCTGAGTCTCTCTGAAACTTCTCTCCCATCAGCCTCCCGTCCCTGCTTATGCGGTGCAGGCCCAGGTCCCAGTCTCTTTCTGCTGCTCCGGTTATCATTTTAGACTCTCTTTCGATGTCATTGAAAACTTGGTGCCGTTATCCTGTTCCTCTTCCACACACTGTACTTCCACTTCTCTACCTGGAGGATGTGAGCTGGGTCTCTCCACACAGAATTTAGGGAAAGAAAATTCTGTAAGTAGAACGTTAATCAAATTGTCGCAGTGTAGCTCTTAATGGGCAATACAAAATAATAACATTAAAACGAAGCACTACCATAAGATGTTCTGCTATTTTAGCTATAGTGCTGCAATCCTCAATTTAGGAGTCAGGCCTGGGGTCAGTAAGAACTCAGTCTGTCCTTGAGTGACCTCTGCTGGTGATTCTAGGTTGAAACTGAGTTTAAACCTTCAGATTGAAAAATAGAAAAATGCTAGGGAGTTTTGAAATGATGGCCAAAGACACTATAGGAGGAGCACACGTGTTTGGCCCTGCGTGTGTGTGCTCAGACATCTCACACACCGTTACTTCTCACACAACCCTGTGCGGGATTATTGTGAACATCTTACAGTGGAGGGAACTGAGGTCGAACAACTTACCTGGGCCACACAGCTATTAAGTAGTGGCAGGATTCCAACTTAGGGCCATCCCATCCACAGCCCAGGCTGCCCTGAGCTGGTCTCCTCTACCACCACAGAGGGATGCTGTGATGGTAAGGATGTGCAAACTGGTCCTCACATCGAGGCTGCTCGTGGAAAAGAGGTTCGAATGGGCATGAGATGTAACTACCATCGTCTTATCTCCACAACAAAACAACTCCGATCTCCCCTTGTCCTCCTTCCAGTGTGGCCCAGGAGCTAAGCCCTCCTGTGTGCTAAGTTGTGAACGGTTGTTCTCTTAATGTAGGTCAGGGATTGGGGTTTTATTTCCATGACCAATTTGGCTCAAATTGTTGGCGGATCATGTTGACTGTGAAGTTGTGGGTACAGAGATGTATTTTCATCGTGGAGATTAACCTCATAAAAACAAATGTCCAGCTGCTTTCCTGGGCACAATGATGTTTAGCACCTTGTGCCTGCCTGTCAGGGGTTTTACAGCTTATGAAGTCAAGTTACAAACAGGAGGGGAAGGACTAGCCCAACCCTAACACTTTCCAGGTGTGGGACAGGTGGTGGGGAAGAGAGGAGATGAAGTCACAAGAAAGGTGGAACCTAAGCCTCCAGGAAGGGGGGTGCTAAATAAGCGAAGAGGTGGAATGTGCGCACAGAGGGGTGAGATGAGGAGCTATAAGACGCCAGCGGCCAGCGGCCCGCCTGGGGAGCCGGAAGTAGACTTGGGGATGCAGGTCACTGAGGTTGGGGAGGCTGAGGCTGGACTGTAAGGGGGGATTACTTCACTAAGAGGATGGTAATCCTTTTTCTCGTGAATTTAAAGGAAAGTGTGGAAGCGTTCTTTCTGGGACAGGAGCTGGACCTCACAACATCTTACGGTCCTTGACACCAAGATGGATGTTAATTCAGATGCTCAGAAGGAAGTGAAATAAACACCTCCCATTACTGGTTGCGGGGATGTGCCAGGCACTGCGCTAAGCACTTGGCAGGCATTATCTCATGTGACACCTCCAGCTTTCCTGGAAAGTAGATACTATGGTCACTCTCATTGTACAGGTGAGGAATTTTAATGTCCCAGACACACGCACGTGCACTAAGCACGTAGGTGTCTGAACTGAAAGTCTAAAATGTGGGAGCCCAGCTTCCCTTCACCGTACCCTCTGTGCTTCACGCCGGGTCATTCACTTCAGACGTGCAGAAAAGCATCGCCTCCAATGTGAGATGAATCTTTCTTTTCTCTGTCGAGGCGATAGTGCAGGGATGGGGTTAAGTGTCACGCTGAGTCTTCTCGGGACACTTAGGTAAACGGAACAAGTTCATGTCCAAAGATGAGTGTGCAGTGGCAAAGAGCTCACCTTTGTCAGGAAAAGGCACTATGGCTGCTGTTCTGAAAATTTCCAGAGGGTGGCGCTACTTCATCAGTAATTCTACACCCTGTTCTAGTGGTTTTAGGTGGGTTTGGGTGAAATGGAAAGTTCAGGAAACCTTAACGGGCACATATTTTCTAATCTATGATTTTATCAGGATCTATGATTTTTTCATGACTGGATTTCATGAAATGGGAAAAATTAGAATAAATTGGGAACTTTAAAAAATTAAACCCATTTTCAACAATGTTCAGCTAATTGTTTAGAACTGTACTGAAGCTACTGTTACAACTTAAAAACATCACGGTTCAGGGTGAATTTTCTCTTATTAGAATGGAGTTTCATATAGAACAAAATTATAATGTTGGAACATAAGAAACAATGCCGAACAAGTGACATAAATTAAAGAGGGAGGATATCAACTCCCTCAGACTAAGTATAAAATAAATTCTAATATTTTAAAGTGAGATGAAAACTTTCTTGACAAAATGAAAGCTTTCTCTTCAGATATGCAGTCACAGACTTCACCAAGAGGTTCTTCTCTTTGATTTTAGCCTTATCTTTCCCTTGAAAAGACTTTGAAATGGATATTTCTGTAGTTGTTGTATTAGTGAAAGAACCTGATTTTAGTCCCTGCACACGTTTCCAGGCCAAATGGTTAAATATTTGATGTTTTTGTATCTCCCCCCTCTGAGGCCCGCATCTCTCCTTTGTTTTATTAGCAATACTAACGCCAGCGTGCCCGCTGCCTGGAGAAGGGCAATTGCATTATTTATTCTCTTAGAAGTAGCATTAAAGCTTTATTTCTCTCCCCAAGCAATGTTTTCTAAACGTTCCCTCTGATTACACAACATTTTTAGTCTGTCCAGCTAAACCGTATATTTTAAGAGACACTTTCAAACAAGTGTGTTCAGGAACTGAAGTGTCCAGCGACAAAATACAGCCCTCCACGCAGCGTCTAGAAGTGAAGTTGCCCCTCTAATAAATATACAGCGTGTGTAACGGCAGGCCTGGGAGGTCTGTTTGTATTCGTGGGAGTTAACAGCATAAATTCCAAGGGAATTCAGGGAACAGACACTTAAAATAACACCAGCAAAGCCACACTAACGGCAGCTTACTCAACACGGCCTGTTTAATGTGGTGTGACTTTTATTAGGGAATGTGTTGCACGTTATGCCAGAAAACAAAAACAACTAAGTAGGCAAAACGTGGTGTAATCCTTTTCTAAATGTCTAATGAGAAACAAAGCTGAGAAAACCACTCTTCCGAATTGGATAACAAAGAGATTTTGTGTAGGGCTTCCCCCAGCCGTGCTTGGTGGTCAGATAAGTGTTATCAGCAGCCAGGTTTCCAGAATTCCTCGTCCACGTTCTCTCTTCATGTTCACGAGGGTGGCAGCGGATGCTAGTGGGGTATTTGCTCTCTTTGCCAGAACCACCCCCCCCCACCCCCCCGCCTAGTGGCACCCTGGGAGCGGTTTATGCTTCTTGGTGAAGGTTATCTTTATTTGCCCATGTTGTAGGGTCAGCAGAAGACAACCCAGTGCATTCACATGTCACAGGGCCATTGGCCTCTGTGGTCCTGCAGTGGATCTCATTGAAATCCAGTTCAACAGCTGCCGGGCTTCTGGTGAAAGTCGGGGGTGGGCTCGGTGGGCTATTTTGTGCTTCTGTCTCTATCAGGAAAATAATTAAACACGGGGACATGGCCACCTCACTTGCTTTATCAACTAAGTGAAGAAATCCAAAGTGGGTCCAGGAGGAACATCTGCAGATATTCTTCTCTTCTACCTTCTCCCCCATTCCATTCCCCTTCATTAAAAGCAATAGGTACGCTGGAAATGTCCTTTTATTTATCAGCGAGTATGTGAAACTTTTCCACTATGAATATTCTGCAGTACAACCATTTATTTCAATGTCCGTTCTGGAATAAACCCTTGTAAACCTACCTCCCAGATAGAACATAAACTTAGGACATTAGGATTCGAGCAAAAAAATATAGATGGTTAACTCTATTTAGGGAGATCCTTATTTGATAATGAAAGACTTTGATAGTAGTAAAATATAGCATTTTGTATTCTAATTTTTTTTTCTCTTTTGGGAGAATACATTCTAGCAGACAGAATGTACTTCCTGTTCTATCTTCCAGTTAACGCACATTTTCCATAAGTGGAAAGAAGTAATTATTAATGATTTTGTTATGAGCAGTGATGGTGCAGACACTCTTAGCTGCATTGAATGGAATTTATGATTAGTGAGGTCATTATTTTGTCCTTTCAAAGTGATCATAATAACCTGGTATAATTGCTTAATATGACATTTAAACATGCAACAATGAATTAACTGTGTGTTATCAAAAATATCCATGGTCCCAAAGTAGAAAATTAGCGAAATCTCAAGCTTTCTCTTCGTTGTCTGCACTTAAAGTTTACATCGGATCTCTTAACTGCTGCTGTATTTTTCTCTCCCAGCTTTCACTAAGTAACTAGGGGTGGTCATCAGACAATAAATTCTCTTTGAAATCCCTTCCAATTTCCTTCATGCTAGAATGCAGCTTGCCCCTGAGAAATTTAAATGCCTTTGTTTGTTGTGGCTTAAATTGCCTCCTGACTTTTTTCCCCCCCTAAGTAGTTGTAGCTGATAATAGTAAGAAAAAAAATGAGATTGCTCTGGAGAACATACCATATAATAATATATTTTTACCACCTTAATTCCCTTTCAAAATAATGTCCCTGTTAGTGATTAAAAGAGGAGTTTAAGAGTGGGTGTCATAGTGTCTATAAATAAACTTGAGAACATGCGTTATAAAGAGCCATATTTTTACAATCTCATCTCCACTAAACAAAACAATATTTTCTGGCACCTGTACACTCAACGTCTCATGTAGTTCTTATTATGGAATTTCCTTTCTCCTTTTCAGATTGAAGATAATTACTGAATATGATAGAAACTTTATAGCCATTAAAAATAGAACAGAAAAATGTTACCAGACGGCAAGTTGTTAAAAATAAATATGAAACAGGACTTGAGTCCTGTCTCGAACACTGGGTTTGCTTGATTCCAGTAGGACTTAGGTTTCTTTCTTCTTGATCCTTTTCTTTTTCAAAAAAGCTGTTTTTAAGAGCTTAGGAAAATGTTACCAGATCATCGCTTACATTATAATTTAGTAGACAATCTGGCTATGTGTAATTGCTGTTTTTTGCTTAAAATGGCCAAATATTAGAATTTTTACATGGCTTATCCTCTAATTGCCCTCTCCAATCAGCTTTGGCAGGACTGTTTTGAGATTTGGGTTGGGTTCAGTAGAGAGAATGGCATCCAAAAACATAACGGTAAAAACAACAGTCCATGGGCCCCTCTGCACTTTCCCATTCATCAAGACGTACTGACTCCTTTATTTTGGGGTGAGAAGAATGAGATTGGAAATGAAATCAGACGCATGGGGGTGCTTGTTCCACTTAACTTTGCGAGCTCTTTCAAAAGTCCTGATCCTCGCGTGTTTGTTACCTGGATTTTGGTGATCGTAACACAAGTGTATACATATGTGCAATTGCACAAATTTGCTTACATTATGTGCGGTTTTCTGTGTACCAATTAATTATACCTCAATGAAGTTGAAACAAATTCCCCATCCCATTTTCTTAAGGTTACCAAAATGTCCTAATCTTAAAAACAAAACAAAAAACTGATGGAATGTAGTCAATCTTCAGAGATCTTTTGCAATTTTAATCTGAATTTGATCAGCTTTGATCATTTCCAAATTAATCTTTTTTCAGAAATAAGGTCTTTCTTTAAGATTTCATAATAACACCTATTTTATTTTACCAGAGTAAATACAGCATAAATCTGCACCCCACTCTGTGGGACTATAGTTGTCAGTTTTAGAATTGCTATATGAAAATAGGGGCCAGCTCCTGGTCCAGTTTCAGAATGTAAACTTCCTTTCCCCAGAGTCAGCGAGACAGTCTGTGAAGTTTCAGATTCATGGAAGGACAAGCTGCCCTTCGCTACACACAGTGATGTTTTTCTGCTTTCCTTTGCTAGCAGGGTTTGAGCACTTGCTATATGCTAAAAGTTTGCCGAGCAGTTAAAATGCAGCGTGTCAATGTAATCTTTAGAAACTTTGAGTTAGAAACGAGTTGTATCCGTATTTTACACAGGAGGAAACCGAGGCTCCGGGCGCCTAAGTAACGCGTTCAATATTGCACAGCTAATAAGCAGCTGAAGTGTGAACTCAGATTAGGGGTAACATTTCTACCCAATTCTGTTCTCAGTGATTTACCAAAATGATCCTAATGATCCCATTCTACAGATAAGGAAACCGAAGCAGATGCAGGTGCCACTGTGCAGTTCTAAGCCATTATTTACCAACATCTATTCTGCAACAAAAAGAATGTCATGGTCAAATAAACTTAGCAATGCTGCTTATTCTAGCTCCTGAGTGAATATTCACCCTGCTCGGTTGTTCTGAGAAATCCTAGAACAATCCTGCTTAATTCTGTTTCACTCAATGTTCCTCAAATTTACATATCACGGAAACCCTCTCACGTGTAAGTGTTCTTAATATTTTGCAGAAGCCACTTTGGGAGATAGTCATAAGTACTTTTGCCTCTGCCCTCAGCAGCTAGGCTCAGGGAGGAAGCACCCCTCCGTTTGATGACATGCTGCCTGTTGGCGCGACCTCTTCCGGAACATGAGGCTCAGCATGGAATCGGGCGAGGCAGGAACCCTGAGGTCTCAGGGGCAACTCGCTGCCCTCCCGGTCGGGTCTCAACTGCCTCAGCCTGGTGGCCCAAGAACAGGAGCTCCGGTTGGGAACAGTCTGTGAGGTTGGACCTAATGCAAGTGTGTTCTTGAGAAAGCTCACCAGTCACCCCTGATGGTGGCGGTTGCGCCCACAAGGTTGTGAAATTAAAAATGGCCCTGGGAGTTTTGCCGAATGACAGTAGGAGCAGATCCTTGGAAAAAGCAAGATGTGGGAGTGAGGAGTGGGAGGGTGGGGCTGGTCTTTGAGCAATTACAGTGGCTTTCAAGAAAATGTTAGCATTAAGTGAAATAAGCCGGTCAGAGAAAGAGAAGTACCATACGATTTCACTTCTATGTGGAATCTAATGAACAAAATAAACTAACAAACAAGATAGAGACAGATGCAAAGATACAGAGAGCAGACTGACAGCTGTCAGAGGGGAGGAGGTTGGGTGAAAAAGGTGGATGGATTATGCAAAATAAAAAATAAACTCATAGGCACAGAAAAAAGAGAGAGAAAATGTTAGCATTTGTCTTACTGCGACATTTGCCTCACTGAAGCAGAGCTGTTTTTCTCTCTTTTCAATGAGATATTCATGGCGCTGTGAACTTGGTGGCAAAAGTTAACTTTCTAATGAAAAGCCTCGCACGCTGTGTCCCAGAGGCAGGGCCTGTGTGGGGCTGTTGAGAGAAGCGAGCTAAACGAAGCGCTGCTCAGAATTCCGGGAGGTTAATAGCCAAATCAGCCCAGCAACGGAGACACCAGCTGTAGTTCTTCTCTTCCCCGCTTTTCGTACAATTCAAGGCATCTGGGCACCATCTTAGTGCGCAAATATCCCATTTTTCAACTTCTGGGGGGTTTTGAGCTAAAGGAGCCATTTGTTTTTTATTATTATTAATGGCATCCTCTTTTTGACAGATTCCAGACAGCCTTGCCAGTTCAGGTCACCAAGGTGAGCTGGGAGGTGGGCGTCGAGCCTGATCCCTCTCCCGACTGAAGCTCAAAGGTCACGTCGCCCCTTCCTTCAGCTTCCTATGTCCGGTGCGAGCACGGGAATGGGATATGGCGGGGACTGAAAGGGCCTAGGGCCATACTACTTAAGATCGGAAAGATACCGTAAGATGATTGAGCCTACAGGTCCTCAGGCTTAGCTACACACCAGGATCACCTGGGAGTTTTCAAAGCCCTGCTCCTAGGTCTGCCCCCTGAGATTGTAACTTAATTGGACTGGGTGCAGCCCGGGGAAGGAGGTTTCAAAGAGCTCCCCCTGGGGGGTTCCAATATGCAGCCAAGTTTGAGAACCACTGGTCTAAGCCAGAGTGAATTCTGCAGTTCCATGGAGGAAAATGCATATCTCCCTCTCCTGAATATCCATCGACCACTCTCTCCGCCTCCCATCGTCCTTCACCAACGCCTACTCCAAAATCAAACCAAAAGGTCCAGTGATCGGTGGGTTAACAAACTAGGTTAAAGACAGTTTTGCTTAGTTTTATGCTGGCAGGATTTTTACAATAATGCCCATTTTTAATCCCCAAGATCGTTCAGGGTGGGGAGCATGTCTCACATCTATTGCACCCCTAATTTCTTGGAAGAACTCAGGGAGCTAGGGAACTGATGGCCTGCAAATCCTCTCCTTGGGAAACGCTGCTTCTAATCTAAAGCAGGGACTGAGCAGCGGGGTTCTCACCCCTAGGGTGTACCTGGCATATTTGACACATCCGGTGGCTCACTTTGAACACCTCCCTTCTCTATGCAACAATTTTTTCAGTAATAAGCATGTATATTTAATAATCATTTTTTATTTTGTTAGTTTTTCTTTAGTTGTAAAATAATTACAAATTTTAAGAGGGTAAGTTTCCATTGAAAAAATATGATTCAAATTCAGTTAAATATTTCAGGAATGAACTAAAATCTGCACTTACCAAGCAAACATTTTACACTTCACAATGCATCCTGTTTCACTCTGGTACATTTTAAACAAATCAGAATGCCAAGTAGTCGCATATAATGACAGAATGGAAGTAGCTAGCGTTCAGTTTTTTGTCTGTATAGTCACTTGCTATTGTTGTTTATTCTAAATCTGGAGTCTATGGTATCATGGGGCTGAAGACACAAACTGAATTCATAGCTAACTTGAAGGATTCTAAGTCATTGTAAGTTTATCCTGGGAACAAATGCACATAGCAGGTAGCTGAGCTCACAAATGTGGGGGCCCAGCTCTGTGACTGGGAATTTTTAAGACTGACTTCCATGAAGAAGACAATGTTTATTAAAGATAAGTAATGAAGTGTGCTGATTTGAAGGATATAGATAAACTTTTCTCTGTTTGTTTGTTTGTTTGTATCAGTTGCTTAGAGCTTAGAGACCAACAAAAGATGGGAGGGGGAGGAGGAGCATTTTATCCCTGACATTGTTGAGCGTGATAATAAAAAGCAGGCTGACCTTAGTCAGTTTTATGATTGTTTGAAATTCTCCACAGGCAATGCACCCCTTGTTCCTTACCCCTAGGACAGAACTCGCTCCCCACCCTTCACCCTGGTTCGTCACTCTGTAGATCCAAGGGCACCAGGTCCAACGGGGGAAGTTGCAACTAAAACCCAGGTGTCCTGATCCCCACCTCGGCGCTTTTCTACGTCCAACATGTTTGTGCATAAAGTATTTGTTTCTGAAAAGGGCTCAGAAACATTAGGTGAAACTTCCAAACCACTCTATAATGAACAATAACAGCAAAGCAAGCTGAAACATCACCGTCAGCCAAAATGCCTGTTTGGTCCTGTGTGTATTGAGTTTCAAATCATTTCAGCTCAGAAGCCTGGGTGACATGTGTCCCTTTAGAAAATAGAGATTGCTTTCACTTTAATAAGGAGAAAATTGTTATTTCATTTTATTAACAAGAAGCTTGTATCATCCTGAGAAATTCATTGTCTGCGTGCAGCTTGAATATTGTATTCATTATGTTTCCTAATCTGTGTGATTACTACCTGTGTAATTTGATGTCTGGCATCTGCGATCGGAATTTTTTCAGCCCATTATATTTCCCATCTTTTTTTGTAATGAAGGGTAAGATTGGGACATGGAAAATTGCAGCAGACTGCCTAAGGCGAATTGCAACCAGCCGGCAGCTGGATGGATCAGCAAAGGATGCGAAGTTACATGGGGAGACTGAGAAAGGTGGCCTCCAGGTCTGCAGTCTGCTGTGACAGCCCCGAGTAGGAAATGGAATTGGCCAGTTTTCCAACAGGGCAATGGACTATTCCCAAATTATCTACAATAACTCGGATTGGCATTATCCACTCAGTGAAATTATTGGGATAAAGTATGTGGGGTATAAGTGGGTAGTGTACTGCTAACATTTTGTTATCAGAGGTAAAAAGTGGGTATTGGGACAAAACCAACAAACTTGCAACTAATTATTTTTAGATAAATACTAAAGGCACAGAAACAAATCCCAGAACAAAAAAGTAAATGATGCAAACTACCCTTTGCTTTTCTCTCCATTCTAACTATAAGCAGCCATTTCATGTAACGGAGAAGTCAGGTGGTATACCAGATGTATGTACCTAAGTGTGAATCCTTCGTCTGATCCATAACACGAGCAAATTAGAACTCTTGTATTCTTTATATACAAGGGGGACTAAGAGAGCTGTTATTAAATGACATATTAAGCCATATATGATTATGTATGTAACATGTCTATTTGGACCATGGATCATAAATGGACCTTAGTAATTGATTAGAACGATTTAATTTTTATGTCCCAGAGGCAAGTGGGGTGTCGATGCCAGAGCATTTACTTGGCGCTGTGTTGCCTGATCTATGTTGAGATAGACTTGTCCAAAATTTCCTGACAAGTATGGTAGTCTAGTCAGGAAATGGCCACTTGAGTCATCCAGACCTAGATTCAGATATTTACATGAGATACTGAGGAAGCTCTGAACTCTGGCAGATGTTTACTTTTTAATGAAAACCCTCGCCTGAAAACATCCTGCTTGATGTTTTGTCACAAAAACTATCACATTGTGAAGCTAGTTATATCACTCCCCTCAAATCCCTGCTGGCCCGCAAAGTTTCTCCCATTGTGTCCTCAGGACACCACTGCTCTGTGAAGCACCACCAGAATTTCAGTGGGTTAAAAAGTACTATGAGTGGTTTTTTGGATGAAATTTACCAGGATATACAAAACCATGATATTAAGCACATTTATAGAGTTTTATTATAGAGTTTTTATTACCTTTAAGAAATGTAGATGCCCAAGAGTGAGAGGAAGGCCCCTGAAAAATGACATTACAATTAGGCTCCAATATACTAGTAACAAAAGCGGAGCAGGAAATTGCAGAGGTGCTACCTAAGCCTTCATGCCAATGTAGCATTTGCCTACTCACAGTTGTATTGGATATCATTTAATGTGATGCTCCCAGAGCTCTTTTTACACAACTTGTCTCAACATTTCAATATATGCTTGTGATATTATCTAGTGATATTGTACATGGAAGCTGTCCAATACAACGTTCTGTCATGGAGAAATTTTCTAGATCTGCACAGACCAATGCAGTAGCCATAAGCTATGCGTGGCTGCTGAGCACTTGAAATGTGCTCAGTGCAACGGAGGAACTGATTTTTTTAATTTTATTTTAATCAATTAAATATGAATAGCTCTGTGTGGTCTAGTGACTACATCATTGGACATCACCGCTGTACATGAGCTGTGTGAATTCCCACTTGATCTTTTCTTGCAGCAGCAGATTTAGCTGGGTGTCCATTGTTGCTAACTCCTTTAGTCCAGGCTAATGTTCCCTTGGCAAACCAGCTTCATCTCATGTTATTTTCTGCTTTGCTTTAGTTATATTGGAGCCTTTCTTATTCTTCATATATACTCTGCTATTTCTTTCCTTATTCCATTTGCTCACTTCCGCCCCTGTTTCCTCCTTCCCCTACTCATCCTTGTGATTCAGCTCAGGTCTCTAAGTTGTCTGCCATTATAGTACTTCTATTTCTCTGCTGTGTGTACCCTCAGTTCTTAGCAGAATGTCTATTTAGTCCCTTCAGTAAAACCGTAATCTATGTAAGACAAGCATTATTTTTTTTTGGTGGCACTCTTTGTAGGGTTTTTGTCAAGCATCTTCCTTAGATGAACAGCACTAAAGTATTAGAAATTAGAACAGTCCTCTTCCCCTGCCATGATTCCTTAGTGCCTCAGAGCAGAAATGCTGTGGCACACACAATATATTAGCTATCTATTGGTTTGTAAAACATTACCCCCACACTTGGCAGGTTAAAACAACACACCTTTATGATCTCAGTGTCAGTGGCTCAGGGATTTAGGAGCCGCATCGCTGGGTGGTTCTGGTTCACCGTTTCTCATGGGGTTGCAGGAAGCTATCAGCTGGGGCTGCTATTGTCTAAAGGTTTGACTCGGGAAAGATCCATTTCCAAGCTTGTTCATGAGGTCATTGGAAGGTCTCAGCTTCACACTGGCTGTTGATGACAGAACTCAGTTTCTTGTCATGGGGCCTTTCAGTAGGCTGCCCTCACAATATGCAAGCTGGCTGCACACACACACACACACACACACACACACACACACAGAGAGAGAGAGAGAGAGAGAGAGAGAGAGAGAGAGAGAGAGAAGAGAACCCAAGATGGAGGCCCAGTCTTCTGTGTCTCAGAAATGACATGCTTTCCCTTTTGCCATATTCTTTTGGACATACAGACCATGCCTGGTACAATGAGGGAGGGACTACACAAGGCTGTGAATGCCAAGAGGTGGGGTTCTTGGGAGTCGGCTGCTATCTACTTTAATGGCACTTTATGCAGTATGATCTAACTTAAGGGTCTCTGGACCTCAGTAATAGTGGTGGAATCAATGAGGGAGAACGCTCCCTAATGTTTCTTCAGGTGTCAGGCCCCCAGCAACCAACGCTGACTCACAACCTTCTTGAATATGGACACAGATGAGAAAACTTATGGGCAGGGATAGAATTGGGCTCAGGACCCTTGTCTTGTCTTTAGATCTGCATCGTTGTCACCGGATGACACTGCGCAGATAGTATAATTTCTGTCCGGTTTCCCTTGGCCAAAGTCAACACTCTAGCTTTCTTATCTATAAAACGGGTATACTAATACTTCCGTGTTACCCAACAGGCCTGGTGTGGACCCAACAAGAGAATTTAGTAACTCAGAAGGCACCTGACGTGTATGGGGAAACCTTGGTGGGCCTAATATACTAATTATGAACACCACCCCTTGGTCCTCTTTCTCATCACACCTGCTTTCCCACCATCGTGCTGCTCTCTACATGGCCACACATGGCTCCTACTTGAACAAGTCCAACCAGACCAGCTGTTTTCTTTTGGTATCTTTTTATTGCAGCTAAAATTCCACGGGCTGCAGGGGAAAAGCTGCTGAAAACACCACAGGCCCTGGGCCTCACTTCAAAGCAGCTTTCATCATTCTTCACACGCTGTTTTTGGGACCCTCGTCTGTTCTCTCCCGGGAACCAGATTCTCCTGGAGATTTTCCTCAGTGATATCACTATTCACAGAACTCTGGCCCTGGACATCATGTTTATATCTGATTTGTACATGTCCACATGGCCCATAAAGTTTATAGAGGGGTTAGAGAGCTTTTCTTTGTTCATAAATCTTTCCCTATGGCCTCCCTCTAGGAGTGAGAAAGAAGGGAGCGGAACTAGAGAGGAAGGGTGTACCAACTTGAAGGGAGAGAATGATTAGAAGCATGAGGCTCCCCTTATTGAGCTTCTCTCCATTATTTCCCTCCCTTGGGATCAGTTGGACTGCAGAGCAGAGAGGATATATGTGAGGCCATGAAAGCTGACCACTGTGGGCAGGTCAGATAAATGTTCTAAGTCTCTCTTTCATCATATGTTAAATAGAGATAATAATAGGTTGTCCTGAGGATTAAACAAAGTAAGGAACATCACACATTCAATATGGGCCATAGAAAATAGCAAAAATGCAATGCATTTTAAGTGAGAAAAAGTGTTAAGGGTCTTCTGTGCTATCCATCCACTGCCCTGCTCCTGTCTCCCAGGCATCCAAAGACGGTCACCTAGCTGATTCTGCAGGTATCTTCACCCCAAAAACCTGGCTGCCCAGAACTCCGTGCAATGGGCAAGCTGACACCCCCCAAACTTACTACACATATCTATAAAAATAAGTCTTTCCAGGCATAAGTTTTGCATTTTTAAAGCTGAGATTTGTTCCATTTCATATTATTGGGTACAGCTCCATGGATGTCTAAGTAGAAGTTTCTGAATTTTAGGAGGAAGCATTTCCAAATTTAAAAATGAACATTTCATATGTACCTTCCCCTAACTCCCACCCTGTTTGGAATAGGAAATGTCTGCAGGCCAGTGGAGGTACACTGGAAGAATACTAGATCAATAATAATTCACCACTGGTCACACAAATTCCCTTGGCAGTTCCAACCAATTGGGGTTCAGGAAATTCATTACAGGATGTGCCCACCCAGGCAAGGCAAAGAAGAAATGATTGTGAAATTATTTTTTGAATTGCTTCCAACTGTCAAAATAGGTAACCTAGAGTAAAAAAAATTTGATTCCTGAGTCATTTACAATTGTCTTGAGGATGTTCTCATCTCTGAAATCTAAGTGCCACCCCAGCCCCCCAATTGCCATTGTCCTCCATGATGTAGCAAGCGTAATTTTTTTAAAAAGAATGCAAATCTGAGTAGCCAGCCTTGTTTATAAAACCTCAGTGACCTCTCATTGCTTTCAGGTTAAAACAGAACAGATGAATATGGTCTTCTTGACCTGACCTGATGGGGCCATGCCCACGCCCCAGGCCCACTGTGCAGCTCATCTGAGTTCCTTCTGACTTCCAAGCTCCATGTGCCTTTCCTTCTGTCTGCAAAGCCTTCTCCTTCCTCCCTTTGTCTCATTAACTCCTACTCATCCTTTGGATCTTATCCCAAACACCACTTGTTCCGAGAAGCCTCCTTAACACTCCCCAGCCCACTGAGACTACCTAGGGATTTTCCAGTAACATGCTGTCTTCAATGTGGTGGCACTTTCTGCAACCACCATTAAATGATCTATTGTGTTTGCTTGTATACTGTTTGTCTCTCCTGCCAGAATGTGTGTTCACTGAGAATCTGGGCTTTGTCTGTCTTTTCCATCCTCTCAGCACCTTAAACAGTGCTCAGAGCTGACTAGGTGCTTAATGAATACACATTGCTCCATGAATGTCAGAATTCATGCCCATGGATATCCACCCATTTCTCCATCTTGTAAGGCCTTGATAAATAGAATGTGGCCCACATCAGCATCCTATCTGATGGATCCAGAAAGTCCCTAGCTTGCTTAGAGTAATGGAATCAGAACATTTTAGCAATGGAAAGGATGTTGGATTTTATTAGTCCAATCTCTTCGTTTTATAGATGAGGAAACTAATGAGCAACAGGGGTAAGGTCGTTCAACTATTTACTGTAGAGCCAAGGCCAGATACAGTCTTCAAAATCCCTATCATGCAATCAAGATAGTAGATGTCCAAAATACCAAATAAATGCATATTTCAGACATAACTGTAATGTGAATGGCTGCCTCCCCCTTCTCCCCATCACTTGGCCAGCTCCTGTCCCTGCCTGAGAAGACACAAGCCTTCATTACATGATCACTCTCCCCTATTCTGATACCACCGAGGGCCCTTCCTTTGAACTCTGCGTTGCCGTGGCAACTACTCCTTCATGAACATCAACATCTCTGTCCACAATTGCCTATGCTGAGGTGGATGGCTGCCAAGCAAATCATAGGCAATTTTTTTTGAGTCAAGAGGGCCGAAAGCCTCAGATCAAGTTCAAATTATTTGGAGGATGTGTGTGTCAGGGACACTTAGCATCAGTTCCGATGGGAAGGCAGATAAAAGCTTGATTTAGGACGCGGGCAGGGGAGGCGCAGGGCAGCTCAGCCTCAGAGCTTGGAGAGCTCTTCCCGAAGCTCTTTGATGTGAAGGAGATGTTGGAAGTTGCGTAATTCTTGCAGGCGGTCCAGACACAAAGGCTGCTCAAACAATGCAGAGGGGCCAGTACACCAAAAGCTTGTTTTGTTTTTCCTTTCTCCCCTGCTCCCCTTCCCCTTCATCTTTCCCAGCGACCCAGGATCCAACATGTAGGTTTTATTCCAAGCAGAGGAACATTAGTGTCGCAGGAGTAAATGTTCAAGGCTCTTGGGCTTGGGATGTAAGAGGGGCCATGAAAGGTTCTGCATATGAAGAGAGGTGGTCAACACCGTGACGAGTGTGGGGGTGAGAGGGTAGCCTAAGGTGACCCCCTCGGAGAGAGAAACAAATGCCTTACAAATTGGTCACATCCCATTTAGCTCACATTAATTTACATCACCACCCCCAGGGCTAACAGGCAGTATTTTTCTTCCTTTTGTTTCTTCTCCCCATCCCCCAAGTGACCTCCTCTCTTCTTTTCTCTTTCATCCAACAGTGTTGGCCTGACTGTTTTGAGTTTGCTCAAATTTTATTTTCCTCTTTAACTGTTGCGCTTGCCAACCCCCAGATCTTTCACGTTGTAAAACCCGTGCTACACATGTCCCCTCGCAGCCTGCTTTCCATCAGCTTTGCCTAAATCAAGTTGCTGGATCAGTCCCGTGTGTTCGCAGGATAATAACTTTCCTTAGCAGGACAGAATGGTGCAGAGCGAGGGTTGCCTTTTCTGCTTCAAAGGCTTGAGAGATGCCTTTAACCACAAAAATGAGAATAGAAGGTAATGGATCTACAAGAGTCCCACGATGGCAATCTCGCTGCTGGAAATGTTCATGAATTACCTGTAATTTACCTCAACATGTACCATATGTTGGACTGCAAGATGCACTTTTCCCTTTTTTTTTTTTTTACTTAAATGGACTGCTATTCAGAACACTTTTTCCCCCCTTGACATGGAAATGGATGTTGGGACTAGGTTGGGGGGAAGTGCCCTGTAGAAGTTTCACAAATTAAAGTAGGCACATGCTATCATCTGAATGCTTTGTACAAGGGAAAGAAGGTGGAATTAGGAGCATGTCCCTCCTTAATACACTGTCAGCCCCACAGGGTCAGGATGAGAAGATTAAAGACACTTTTGGAGGAGAGAAGGCGGTGAACCACCAACTCGCTCATTCCTTCATGCATTTCAAGCACAGGGACAGACATGACAGGCCTCTCCATGGCTTGATTTATGAAGTCAGGAGACTTGAGGAGTGGCTCTGCCAAGACAGAGGGAGGCCCATTTCCTAATCTCCTGGAGCTCCCCCTTGCTTTCTGCAGTTTCCCGGACACATCTACCCTATGCGCTCTCTCCCATGTATACAGTGGTGCCTCACTAATGTCTGTTTCTTAAGAGTGTCAGAACTTTTACTTCTTCAGATCTTTTGAACACCCTCAGAAACTCAGTTTCCTCATCCCTCTGAAGCTGAACAGATGTAGAGGGGGAAGAGCCGACAATGGCCAACCTTATTTTCAACCCAGAGCCATGGCCTTGTCACTCGCCCTGCCACATCTGCGTTTTTGAAAGGAAATGTCATAATATTGCTAATCAATAGGAAGAGTGACAGGCCCATTTGTCAAGCACAATCCAGCACGACAGCTGTTGTCCTCCTCTGCATCTTTCTCTTGGACTTGGCAAAGGGAAGCCCAGAGAAGGGCCTGCTGTGTGTCGGGGGACAATAGGGAGTCACTGGGGGAAACAGTGGGCGTCTTGCTGATGCTCTGCACAAGTTGGGCCGAGTATAATGGCAGGGCTGGGGACGAAGCATGGAGTTCCTAACAGCGGCGTGCAAAAGCAACCAGACACCCCGCAAGCGCAGAGGATCTCCTGTATCAGGAAGTCTATTGACCCTTAATCTGAGAGTGCAACTATTTATATGTTTCTTTTGAGCTGCAGATGTTTCTTGCTGGTTGGCTGGTCAGAGGGAGGAGCAGGTCATCTCAAAGAAGGAATGAAGTGGGAATGATGATTTTCATCTTTTCTCTAGAGGCAAATGTAACCGGAGGGTGAACCGTGGTGGAGGGCAGGCTGCCGTCTCTGCCCCACTCCACCGTGCCCCTGTGCTGACATAAACACATATGGGCAGGCTGGCCACGGTAATCAGATCGGTCATGCGTGGGGCCTGGGAGTGTGTCGAGGTCACAGGACTAAAGTGCCCTTTCCCACCCCACCAAAATAATTTTTAAATTAGGAAATTAATCTTAATCAACTCTTGTATCTTCAACTTTAGTTAGTTCAGATTATTGTTATGGCTTTTCATGCTTGGGGAATCCCCAAGATCAGTAATTTTGTTAGATTGGTGCAAGGGAGCAAATGCTGACATTAACAAGCAAGACCTTAAAGAAAAATTGGTAACTTTTCTTGGCAATTTGCACCTCTCTCCTTTGCTTCTTCTTGCCTTAAGGAGAGGCGATGCTCTAGAAAATAAATGCCTTTGTTCTTAAGGTACACCCAGATTTTGGCATTAGAAAGCAAATAATATCCAATTTAAAGACAAAGGTGGTATTGATAGTTAATTGTCAGGTATATATCTTTTAGAAAATACGTGAAAGCAAAAAAATATCAGGATGGAATATCTTGCCAATTAATAGTCCAACCCTGAGGTCAGTGAATGTGTTTGCAGGATCCAAAATCCAAAAGCCATTGAAAAAAATTTCTTGATTAAAGGAAGACAATGAGCTTAAAATACTATAACATGTTGTTGTAGACTAAATTGTGCTTTCCCCTTGCCCCCTCGCCAAATTCACATGCTAAAGGCTTAATACCCAATATGTGAGTGTATCTACAGAAAGGGTCTTTAGGGGTAATTAAGATTAAAGGAGGTAATAAGGGTGGGACCCTAATGCAGTAGGACTTTGGCCTATAAGAAGGGGATGACCTCTCTCTCTCTCTCCCTCCCTCCCTCCCCACCCTGTGAGGACATAGTGTGAAGGTAGCCATCTGCAGTGCAAACAGAGAGGTGGAAACGGAATCAGCTGGCACTTGGTCTAGACCTGCAGCCTGCAGAACTGTGAGAAGTAAATGTCTGTTGTTTAATCCACCCAATCGATGGTATTTTATGGCAGCCCAACTGATTAATTAACATAGATTCTCCATCAAAGTAAAGTACCCTGATAATCACATTCCAGGCATGGCATTCTTGCAGTTCCCCTGAAGGCATCAGTATAGGGTAATAAGATTGATTTTATGAAACATTAAAATATCCGTGCAAACGAAAGCAGTTCTCTTTACGGCAGTTTACTCAGAAGACCAGTGGAATCCCAATGATGACCCCTTTGCTGGGAATCCTGTTGGAGAGTCTCTTACAATTCAGAGTCAGCAAGTTATCTTTGAATAGCTTCAGTAGTGACATGTTCTTGTTTTTAAAGATAATTTAATTTCTTTTTTTTTACATGTATAAGTTGTTCAGAGCAATCAGAGCAAGTCTAGGAATCAAGCTGATAATTAGAAGTAGGCTACCATGGTTTGGGTTAACCACAGGATGTAGAAGTGCAGTGATAAGGCTTATGGGACTTACAGACATCTCAGAAGATTATTCTAAAAGTGTAGCCTGGGCCATAACTGGCCAGGGGACCCTCATAGAACAGGAGGCTGGCCTTCTAGGAGTACCTTGCTCTCAGGGGCTTTCAAGTTTATTTTATTTGATCCTTACAAATCTTTGGAGGCATATTATTTTCATCCATGGAAAGGCAGAGCTTATTTTGTTGAATAAATTCTGGTAAGTTTGTTCAAACAAAGCAAAACAAGAACAAAAGCCTTCTTGATACTGATGTGATGACAAAGCACAGGTTCTGGAGCAAACAGTGAATGTGAGTCTCAGATCTGTCACTTACAGGCTGTGTGATCCTCACTCAGTCACATAAGCTCCATATAGCTCAGTTTTCTCACCTGTAAAATGGGTGGAGGTCGAGCATTTAGTTAAATTAGATGAGATAACGCATGTGAACCACCCATGTAAAACAACATTCATGTTGAGCAGGCATTCTGTTCAGTTAGTTCCCTTCTCTGTTGCTTTTGTATTTGGGGATAAAAGTGGATTCCAGAGGCAAGGATACAACAGTAAATAATCACAGTGTCAGCTTGACAATGACCTAGACGTGGAATGGAAGGTGCTTTTACTCTAACTTTGAGATACCAAAGGGAAGGACCCTGCAGTTTGTGAAAAAGGCTCTGAATGACTTTCCTTTCCTCGTGTGAGAGTTCTGGCTGTTTATTTAAAACTGTCACTCAGCAGCTTTTCCACGGATCCCCTCACCACTCTCTCACTTAGGGACGACAGCACCAAGGTGCCTTTGCTTTGGATCTCTGCACCTGGAGAAGGGTTTTCAGGCCAAAGACTTTTCCCCTACAACGTCAAAGCTGACCACTTATTCTCCGAAGGAACATTTCGAAGATTATGAGGCAAAGCGCGCTATGAAATGAAGACTTGTTGATCGAGGCAGAATGAATGCCAGGGGGACATTCCAGGGTGTCTTTGGGTGTTTGTTTTCTTCTTTGGGTTTTGCCTTCACACAAGGAAGACCTCCTAAATCTTATTTTCTTCTTGATGATCAAAACTAGTAAATCAGTCTAACACAATTGAAGGCATCTTCTGGGTTGTCCTTTGCATGTCTAGGCTCGCCTGGTGCATAGAGCTTCTAGTGATTGACTGCTGAGGACACCATGGCGTCTGGAGGTCTTTGTGTGGTAGGGAAGAGCAGTGGCCATGCTGACAAAGGTTCTTTCTCGGACCTGAAGCAATACTATGCCCACGTGGTTGTCTGTGCAATCCATCCTCTCACCCAGTAGAATTCTTACCCACAAGCAAACTCTACTGATGTGTCAATACACCAACAGAGGAAAGGCTTAAGAATTTTCTATGATGTGAAATCTTTCAAATTAGGCAATGAATTAAAGTTGCCAACTTTTTCCATTCCCAACATCCTCACCAAACAACTGGGGAATATCATATTGTCAAGTACTAGGTCAATCGATGTAGACAAGATCTGGCTTAGGGAAAGAAAGGTGGGTGGTCAAATGTTCTATGTGCTCCCGAATTTAATGAGGAAGATCTTTGGGGGTACAGTTATATAGAAGACGGTGACATGATACACTGGATGAATGCACACACAAATAAACTTGGGAATCAGACAAACCTGGATTTGAATCTCAGCACTACTGTCAGAGAATCCATTAACCTGAGCCTCAGTTTCCCTATCTGTAAAATGAAGAAAATAATACCTACCTATAAATGAGGACCCAGGTTGTCTCTCCATAGGAAGCTGGGCTGTATGTACTATTATTTTGTAATAAGCATCCCTTAGGGATGATTTCCCCTTAGACTAACCGATTTCCCTTTAGGCTGACCAATACAATTGGGAAATTGATGAGGCTGTATTAAAACAGTAGGTGCCAGTTTGCTGAGTCTGAAGACTCTGCTGTTACAAAATTCTTTAAAAAGCTAAGTTAAAAGGAAGTGGGTTTAAACCTGCAGAACTAACAGGTTGGCTTAGGAAGCTTACAGGAATCTGTACTTGTTTTAGTCTTAAGTAGAGAAATTCCCTGCTTTTCACCACAGGACTTTTAAAGAATGGAGTTGAACTGGAGACAATGAGCTGGCAAGTGAGAGAAATGTGGGTTTAGCTGCAGGGTCTGCTGGTCCTCCTCATTAGGAAACCAGGGTTTGGTACTATTCAATTGGTTGCCGGGTCTCCCTATTATTCTATCCACATTTGATTCACCCCAAGGAGAGTGAAACAGTGACCCTGAGGTCACCTAGTGGGCTAGAGACCTTGTTTAAAGGGCATCTACTTTCCTTCAGTCCCTGTTTGTTCTGGAGCTAAGTGATCTCCCAACTGTTGGGTCCCACAGCTTTTCAGATGACCCTGCCCACCACCACCACCCAGAATGTGACAGTCCAGCTGGGCCCCATGTTCCCTTCTGGCTGTGGAAGTCTAGGAATGGTTTGGTGAGGAAGTACGAAATAAATCCTCAGGTCCAACTTCACCCAGACCTGCCTGTGCCCTTCCTGAGCTGTCGAAAGACTCTGACAGTGATGTCCAAACTGCACCTGGGGATTTGTGTGACTTGGGAATCTTTTAAAAGTTCCAATGCCTGGTTATACTCCATACCAACCAAGTCAGACGTCTGGTGGTGGGAGCCGGGCATTATTCTTTTTCAAATAGCCCTGAGTGATTTCAGTGTGCAGCAACGCTGGGGAACCATTGGACTGAGCTTTGCAAACAAGATACTACCTTAACGCTCATGAGTGTCTTTAAAGCATCTGACACGTAGTAGGTGTTCAATAAATAATAGCTTCCTTTTCTATTAGTAAGATGATATAATTATTGATGATGATGATAACAGTAATAATAGTAATAAGCCTTACACATTTATGGAACTTTACAGTTTACTCTTATAGCCATTATTTTTATCAAACCCTCACCATTCTCCCAAGAGATAAACATGAATATTATCTTCTCCATCTTTCAGATAGGGAAACTGAATCTTATTTTTAAAAAAGGGAAAGTGACCTTCCCAAGCAGAGCCTGACCTAAAGCAGATTTAAATCCACTTCTGACTCCTACTTTAGTATTCTTCCCAGCATGCAACACTGACTCTGTGCTTAAGGAGCTTCTACCAGGTGGGGGAAGACACATCTGTGCTCATAAATGTATTGAGAATGCCCAGTAGCCAAAACATTTCAAGGTACTAATTACTTGAAAGCATATGCAGAAAGGCAAATGGAGATCCACACCCAGTGTCAGCTTCTTAAGGATGCAGCTGGGTTGGAGGAAGTGGCAGGGTCTCCTCCTTCTCCCCAAATCTAGCCAGTAGACCAGACCTCCCTGACCGCCCCACGCAGACACAGGACAAGAAGCTGAGTAGATCAGAGAATAGACCAGGCCTGCCAGGTCTCCATCCATTTGCTAGCACAAGAGTGGAGGTATAACATGTGTCCACCATGCCTGAGTGTTGGGGGTAGATAGGTCCAGAGAGCAGTGTCCCAGTCTTCTCCCCAGATCTGCACAGGGTAGTTAATGGTTAACCCTGTCCCCTTCCCACCAGTCAAATAAATCTTTCTTCCTTGTTTGGGGAGGGAACTGAACGAATGAAATCTTTGGCGTAATATCTTCCAATGCCCTGACCTAGGGTGTGTATTGACTTTTAGACTCTTAGGGACTGGTTTGAATGAATATGCTATGGCTAATAGACTACTGACTAATCAGGCCGGGCTGAAATGCCTCTTTGGGGTTGGTAATGGTAGCCCAGGGTCTTAAGGATGTGTGACAGGGGTAGGATCTTGCTCAGCCAAGTTGGCTAAATAGTCCTTTTGAGATACGCTACTTTTTATTTGCTTCTTAAATGTTGACAAGAATGAATGTCACAACTTTGAATGTTGGCTTGAGACAGCAAACGCTAGATTTCAAGCCTGGCCCTGACACTTATCATGGGTTTGACCTCAGACACGTGACATGTCCCCTCTAAGGCACACTTTCCCCCCCCAGTAACATGAGGATGAAAGTAGCACCTAAAGCGTTGTTCTGAGCTTTAAATGAGATACTGCATGTGTGACGTGAAGAGTTCATCCTGATGTACAGTGCACGCTTAGTAACTGCAGTGGCCGTAATTGCTGTTTATTGTTATTACTGACATCCTGAAATTCCTACTAATGTACAGATGACTCTAAATGGGTTGTCAGAGCCAGAGCCACCTACTTGTTGCCAAAAACATGCCTTGCCTTGCTTTTTGTCATCTCTGGGCCTGAGACCTTTCCTTTGACTTCCAGGAGATTGTCACCTTGGATGAAAAGCTGAAGCAGATTTCCGCCCTCCCCCCCCTCATTAACATTCCGTCCGTCTTTCAAGTTCCATTTCAAATTCCATTTGAGGAAGTAAGGAAACACTTTATGGAGGGGCTGCGATTCATCTCTTCCTCTCTGCTCCCGCACGTCCTTATGATTTTATTATGGTATTTATCATACTCCGTCCAGCATTGCAGTTGCATACCATCTGTCTGTTTCACCACAGTAACTGACCTGAGGGTAGGAACGAGAGTCCATTTATCTTGGAATCCTCCAAAGTGGATAGTAGAGTACCTGGCACACAGTAGATGCTCAAGAAATATCTGTTGAATTGGAATGATTCAAAAATTTTAAGAGACTGCTTTATAATCATTCACCTTCTTAGCTGTCCATTGATTATTACAATTGTCAAGGTTAATTTGGCGGATTATCTATCATGAAGCAAGCCTAGGCTTCATGAACCAAAGGTAAAGTGATTATTATTCTTGAGTTTTTAAACATATATTTTTGCTGATTTCAGAGAGGAAAGGAGAGGGAGGGAGAGATAGGAACATCAATTATGAGAGAGAATCATTGATTGGCTGTCTCTTGCACGCCCCCTACTGGGGATCAAGCTCGCAACTGGGCATGTGCCCTGACTGGGAATTGAACTAGTGACCTCCAGGTTTATTGATCGATGCTCAACCACTGAAACACACAGGCCGGGCTCATTCTTGAGTGTTTGATGCCCTCCCTCGTGGACATGGATATAAAATATAGAGCAACAAAACACTGGAAAAACTACAGGTAACTGGCATTTATGGGATCCAACCCTGCTGTTGTGCTACAATGTGATCTTAAACAAGCTCTGAACCTCTCCGGGCCTCAGTTTCTCCATTTGTAAAGTGAAAGTGCTCTCTCCCTTTTACTTATAAATTTATGTAATGCCTAGCTTCTATATTTAGATATAAAGAGGAATTTTGCCATTGTTCTTTACACCTCTCCCCCCACAAAACAATGTTGAATAGGTCAGAGGTGCTTTTCTTTAATTACTACTATATCTCTAGTACCTATAACAGTGTCTCGCACATAGTAGCTGCTAAACAAATAAATACATTTAGACACAATTTAGTTATGATGTGATATAGTACTTAGAAATAGTTATAGTCTTGGCCCTCCAAGATTATAGTCCTGGGGGACTCACACTCAGGCAAGATGAGCACAGAGGAGGCAGATGGGAATATATGGATTGACCTTCTTGGTTAAGTCCATCTACCCATGTAATTAATATTTTACATGGGACAATTTTTTATTGGGTGAAAATGTCCAATATGATGTAAGACATTTTCTGCCTGGTAAGTGTCAGTACAAAACCCAGTCATTTGTGCCAACGAAAAAATCCACCCCACCCCCAAACACAAACACATCTGAATGCAGGCACACTCTCACGGAGGACCGCTGACTTGTCCTCGGACCAGATTAGAATAGGAATGGGGAGCACTGCATGTCTTCTCACCTCACTGCAGGAATTTATAATTTAGTTATGAATTTGTCTTCGTACCAGCTCTGGCCCTGCCTTGTTGGAATGACTAACCACATGGAAGTTGTCGTCTTGTGGAAAGGTCTATCCTTTCTTTACTGTGAGATAGAATTCCTACTGGGGAGCTGGGTCACCCTTCCAGTCCCATCTTCCAGGAGATAATGGCCAAACCCAAACTGGAAGCTCATGGAGAAGCTACGGGATGTAGAATTCCATGAATATGTATTTCATATCTACTTTGAAACCTGAACAACCTGAGTTACAAAAACCTTAGCTGACAGAGCATTCCTGGCCCATGTTCAGCCCAAATTTTCCTGGTGCTGAAGAGAACCTTGATTTGAATTCAGGTCCTGGGGCTTCCTCTGCTCATTGGCTTCTGGGTCTTGCTTTTTCTATGTTGGAATGTCTTGTTAGTATTACGAAGAGGCTAAACTCTGTCCCGAAACCAAGTAGTGCAAGCCATTCTGCAGGCTCACACTAAAGAAGAAAAGTAAACTTTCAAACTAGCTTCTAGCACAGGAAAACAGAGAGTCCTGGCAAAGGTTTAACACATGAATTCCTGACCAGCCTGCATGGGAGAATCACATATTTAGAGGTAACAGAAGAGATGACTCAAAACAGGACTTCAGTGAGCCCCAGTGCCTGGAACTGCCGCCTGACCACATGCCTGTGCGGTAGGACAAAGGAACCATTAAATCTGTCCTCACACCTCTTTCTCACCCAGAGTGAACATCGTGTTGCCTAGCCAAAGGGGTGGGCTCCGCCAAGGGGTGACACTTCAGATTATGTTTCCTGAAGAATCCAGGTCGTTATAGTGAAAAGACGGCTATAACTTGCTGAGGATTCCAGGGGAGATCACAGACCCCACTTGTCCCTGAATTCTGCTGCTCAGTCACGGAAGTAGTGTGACGAAATGCAGTGTGTGTGGAGAGGCTTGGGTTACTGACATGTGCTAGTAGAGGGGTTTTTCCCCGCTAACTTGGGAAATCTGCAATTTTTACACTGTTGCAGAACAAATAGATCCGTGACTAATGTTATACAATTTATGTGGCTGGTCTCACATAATTTTCATAGTTGGTTCACATTTATGACATGAAAATGTGTTTTTCCCTCTCTGAGATTTATGAGGTGAATGGAGTTTGCCTACCCACAATCCTCTGTGCTATATTTATATTCCCAAAGACCCTCTTCTCCACCTCACCCAGTTTACAGGTGAGGACACTGAGATTGCCAATGGTCCAGTGACTTGTCTAAGGCCCCATCGTTGGCATGCAGCAGAGTAACAACCAAAGCCAGGTCCCACAAGTCCTGGTCACAAGCACACTTATTTGGGTGGTTAGGAGTCTGCCTGAAAAGTGATATTCCTGATTCTCTTCTTTTCAAAAGCAATGGAGACGTCTCATTGTATACTACCCATTTACTACCCATTTTGTCACCATTGTATGCTATCCATTTTGTCACCATTGTATGCTACCCATTTTGTCACCATTGTATGCCATTGTATGCTATCCATTTTGTCACCATTGTATGCTATCCATTTTGCATTTCAGCTGTCACACAGTGGGAGGAGAGTGGGAGGAGAGAGCTGAGGGGAGCTCTGTTCACTGTCTACAGACTGATGGTAACCCCTTGTGTCTGTTTCTCGAACTGTCAGCCCACGGGTGGGCTAGATCCAGTCCTAGGGAGGGACAAGGAAGCGTTCAGTTGTCTATTTAGTGGGTAAAAATAAAACGTTCCCTAGGATAATGGGAAAGCAAATAGAAGTGCCTCATAATTTAGTTAGTGTGGCTTTTCTTTGACCCAATTCTCTTAATGTTGGATGAATTTCTCTTGCAAATTGAATAATTTTCACAAGTCAATTACATACATTCCCTCAGCCCGTTTGAGTGTAATGAAATAGCTTAATAGAATAAAACAATAACTCCCGAGATGATGATGTTGGCCATTATTAAGTATAACAATAGGAATTAATTATGATAGCAGAAGGGATAATTGATGACTCGGAAAATGGATTCGAAAGCTCTTTTCTATCATGACTTCAGAGACATCTCAAGAGCAATGTGACTTCCTGAATGCATTCAAACAGGTTTATTAATTACACTAGGGGCCCAGTGCAGGAAGTCATGCACCTTGAAAGGAACTGTGGGTTGCGAGGCTATGGTGAGCACAGGGTTGGATCTCGGCCCACCACCGCTGCTCCCACGTGCTGATGGCGCCGGCCCCGCTCACACCTGCTGATGGTGTGGAGCGATTGGGGCCAGTGCTGTCAGCGGGTGCAAGCAGTAGCTGCTGCCCTGACCACCCCTCAGGAGCAGGGGGAGGTGGAGAAGCCCTCAGGGGCAATCGGGGCCGGCAGCCGCTGCTCACACCTGTTGATGGCACCGAGCGATCAGGACCAGCGCCAGGTGCTGGCAGCTGGTGCAAGCGGGGCCAGTGCTGGAAGCAGGTGTGAGCGCCCAGGGGGACAGTGGCACAAAGGACCAAAGAATTTTCAGTAACCACCAGAGGCTCACCCCAATGACAGTGATTGGTGCCCTGCCTTGGTCTGGCGTCCCCACTCACCTGCTCCACCATCCCGCTGTGGCCGATGCCCAGTTCTGCGCACGCCCCCTGGTGGTCAGCGCACGTCATAGCGATCAGTTGTTCAGTTGGTTGTCCGGTTGTTCCACCATTTGGTCTATTTGCACATTAGGGTTTTATATATATAGATATGTTTCCCCCCCTTAATTCCTTACATTTGGTTAGTCCTTTACAAAACACCTTTATTGACAGAATCTTGTTTCTAATTTAAACAACTCTTAGAGCTTGCTATGTGCCAGGCCCCATTCTGAGCACTCCACACATATTAAGTCACTTGAGACCAGATTCCAACTCTCTGCTCTGTGATTCTGGGGGCTCTACAAATGAGGAAGCTGAAGCTGAGGGGGAGTCAGACACTGACTCCAGGTCCCCCATCTGGGAAGTGGTTGAGTGAGGATTGGGAGCCAATCTGCTTCCTAAGTCCCTGCTCTTATCCACGACACTGTTCTACCTGCTGCTCAGTGTTACAACTACCTTCAAAGTGGGAATGTTTGGTTCCGTTATCCTGAGGATTAAACATTCCCTGAAACGGAAATTAAATTATTGATAAAAATGTAGAGCTATTTGGTAAGTGCCAGAGCTGGAATTCAAATTCTGGCTTATTCCTCTCCGGTCAGTGTATTTCCTGATGTGCATTTATGAAGCAAATTTCTTTTATGCAAAGTGGTCTGTAATCTTTCTAGAACTCTGGTGCACTGAGTAAAACATAATATTTCCTTTTGAGAAAAAAATTTTGAGGGGCAATGGAAACATATGCAGTTCATTTTAATTAGAAACATTGTTAATTTGGGAGCATAGACTTGTAGAATGATTAAACTACAAGGGATCCTATTGTGTCCTAGCAATTCTTACATTTACTGTGCATATGCAGTCCTGGGACCCAGCCCAGGAATTCTCATTCAGTAGATCTGAGGTCAATCTCAAGACTCTGAATTTTAACAGACACGCCCGGGTTATTAATTACTTAATGAGATCGATGCTCATTGCTCAGATTTACCGAGATGCTGGGAGAATCAGGATGCTGAGGTCAATACTCACTGCACACTTTTGTTTGTTTGTAAGAGGACATGTTTCATGCATGAAATTCAAAGATTAATTTATTCTCAGAAGAATCACAAACTCACCAATGCAATTTATTCTTGTGTTACATTTTTCTTATAAATGGTGCTAAGAGCCACTGAATTTTAAGAAACTAAATGCTACTGAGGTTTTTCAATGTAATGAATGTAAGTGGCAGCACTTACTTGCCCCAAGAATGTAGTTTAATTAATTTTATCAACATTATGCATGAAATCAAATATATGCGAAGTTACTTTACAGAAACAGAGATCTAGAGAGAAATAGACTATAGCCAAGTCAGTGACATTAGCCCATTTAAGAATGAATATATTGCCCTGGCCAGGTGGCTCTGGCTTAGTTAATTGGAGCATTGTCCTATACACCAAAAGGTTGTGGGTTTGATTCCTAGTCAGGGCGTATACCTAGGTTGTGGGTTTGATTCCCAGTCGGGGCACATGTTGGGGAGAACTGATCGATGTTTCTCTCTCACATTGATGTTTCTCTCTCTCTAAAAATCAATAAACATATTCTCCTGTGAGGATAAAATTTTAAAAAAGAAAGAATATATCAACAGAAGGAGGCAGTCTATGTGAAATATGAAAAGTGGGGATTGGAGAACCAGAAGGGCTGGGACTATCTGGAACTGTGAGGTGAACAGGAAACCTGGGATCTGTTCCATTCAAGGGTGTGCTCAGGACCCTTCTAGGGAGCCTGCCCAGCCACAGCCCCCTTCTCCGGGCCTTCTCCGCCCAGTGATTGGTTGGTTCTGGAAGGCTTACTTGTAGTATACCACCCTGCACCCAGGCCACCGTTGATTGCAGGAGCCAGGTACCTGACACAGAACTGGGCATTCGATTCGCCACCACAGAAAATTATAACTAGGACTCAAAAGCTCTCATTAGTTTATTCTAGTTGCTTCCAATATAAACACAGGAGTTTCTGGAGCCCAAGTGGAGAAAAAGGTGCCTTAAAGAGAATGCCCAGAGAACTTGAGCTATGACCTCTGCAATTTGGGGGCCTCAGACCCTGGTTTCTGAATCACACCTGAGAAGTTAAAGGGCATGTGCAGGGCTGAAGAGGTATATGGCAGTAGAAGTAAGGGGTATCACTTGGGAAGTATCAGCCTTCCCAGAATTCTTGGCGGGGAAAGGGTGCATGCGTTTTTCTCAGGCCTTTGGAAGGATGGCTTGAAACAAGAGCAAGTTATTCTCTTACTGGGAGCCAGAGTCCAAAATCAAGGTGTTGGCAGGATCACACTCCCTCTGACTCCTGCAGGGAAGGACCCCTTCTTTGCCTCTTCCAGCTCCTGGTAGCTGTCGGCAGCCTCCCTCTCATCTCTGCTCCCACCTTTACATGGCCCTTTTCCCTGTGTGTCTCTGTCCAGATTTCCCTCTTCCTGTAAGAACACCAGTTCACCAAATCCACTATGACCTCATCTCCACTTACCTAATTACATCTGCCATTTGGAAATAAGGTCATGGTCAGAGGTTTAGGACTTCAATGTATGTTTGTGTGTGTGTGTGTGTGTGTGTGTGTGTGTGTGTTGTTGTTGTTGTTGTTGTTGTTTTGTGGGGGGAGAGGGGATATTCAACTCCTAACAGATGTGTAGGTATTGAGGAAGAACTCTCAAGAACAGGCAGAATGGAGACACAGGTGTAGACGTGCTGTGGTAGAGTTTTTAGGAATACTTTTGGAGTAGTAGAGCCCATCATCAATATATGATGAGCATTTATCCTGAATATAGAAAAACGATTTTCTGTCCACATTTGCTTCCTCTGTACTCACACACACATTCCTTTAGTTCTCCCTTTTGTGTTTTTTTCTCCTAGAAAAGATTTTAAAAGGCTGAAAAACTACCTTTGTGCATTTGGATCAATTTTCCATTTGAAGTAGCTCAGCAAACAGCTGACTACACCTGACGGGCCATTGGAACACTCCAGCTTTAAAAAGGGCTTGCTACAAAGAAAGTGGCAAAGGCCTATGCGGATTTTAGGAGAATGAAGGCAAAATTGAGGATCTGACATTAAAATAAAATATCCAAGAAACAAAGCAATAGGAAGGAGTTAATAAAGCCAAAGATAACAATGCAACATACAGGAATCAGACAAAAATGATTTTAAAAGGAAGAGTCAATCTCATTGTTTGAATTAGCCCCGATAACTACAGCTTCTCTTATTAGGTGTGCAGTAAAATAGGCTTTTTAAAAGAGCTCTTGATATCCCTTATCTTCCTCAGCAATTTAATGAAAATTGAGGCTCTAGCCAGTTTGGCTCCATAGATAGAGCGTCAGCCTGGAGACTGAAGGGTCCCGAGTTCAATTTTGGTCAAGGGCACATGCTGGTGTTGTGGGCTCGATCCCCAGTAGGGGGTGTGCAGGAGGCAGCCAATCAATGATGCTCTCTCATGACTGATGTTTCTATCTCTCCCTCTCCCTTCCTCTCTGAAATAAAATAAAAATATATTAAAAAAAAGAAAATTGAAAAGATGACACAGATCCCATATGTGAAGTCAGCTGTGTCCTTCTTTCTCTTCTCCCCCACTCTTGGCCAGCTCAGGACATTATTAGGATATCTTATTTGACTTCCTTCTTTCCAGGCAATGCATTATGAACCTATCAAATGATGTTTGGCAATCAATTCTTGATCTCTCCTGGAGGTCAGTCAATGACACCATCTAAACTGTCATCTCATTTCTTTCCTTGAAGAGAATCCATCTATTTCTTTTGAGCACATAGAGATTTCAGACACAGGTACGATACTAACCCATTCATGAACAAGATGACATTTTTTCTCATCAAGACTGTCAGACGTTGCTTCTGTGGGAAGATGGACTTAGTTATTAAAGGCGTCTCTTTCATTTAAAGTTCCAGTTATATACTATTAACTCATCTCACCTCTTCATTGTGAGGTCTCTTCATCTCTTACTTTTATTTTGGGGGTGGAGAAAGGATGTTGGGGATTCAGATATGGAGAAACAGAGGTTTAAAGCCAGAATTCTGAGGTTCAAATCAGGGGAAATTACAGACTGCTGAATATTCATGATGTAGACAATATGTAAATGAGGCACAAGATGTTGTAAATATGTAGGGAGTACCCCCAAGGAGATAAATAGGGTAGAGATAATAGCCTAAAAATTAATAGGATAAAAGTAAAACAAGTGCAAAAACCTTGAAATTGTGGCTCAGTGATTGAGGGCATCATTTAAAAGTTAAAGGCTTAAAAATGTTCTTACTTTTTGTGCTCACACTCTAAGTGTCTTTTTCACGTGCAATGCCCATTTACCGAGAGCACAGTCGGTTTGTGGAGTTTTCTTTCTCCTGCAGGTGCTGAATCTTTCAGAGACAGACAGAGTGTTCTTTTCGGAGGGTTCGGTGAAAGCTCCAACAGCCGGTGCATCTTTCTGAATGCTTGTGCTTCAGGTCGACTGGGGGCCATTTTTTTGGCTTTTCAAATTAATAATTTGAAAAAGATGCAATGCCTATCCATAATGACTTCATCTTGTCTGCAGAAATGATTCAAAACAGCAGTTGCTACACACAAGTTGGTCTCATTAAGTGAGATTTTGATGCAAGAGCACAGGTACGGGTGTCAGCGCTGCTGCTGGGTAACTACTTAACTGTGGAAATAATGGCCGAGCAGAAGGCGGGAGAGAGCATTAACACTGATCGGTATTCTGCTGGGGGTTCAGCGTACTCGATTTTCCCTTTGTTTTCCATTTGGAGCAATGTACTGCACTTAAGCAAAACTCCTTAGGGGTTGCAAGCAATGTAATTGCATTTTTTTAAAAAAAGAAAGAAATGTGCTTTAGAGAACATGCTAAGGTATTTCCGAAAATCTTTGTAGAGACCCTTATTTTATTCTATTGTCGGTTCCATCTCTTTGTTAGAATATACTGCTGAGGGGTTTTGATGTGCAAATAACTAAAAGGAAACAAAACAACGACATTCCCACAAAAATAAACAAAATCTTGTACATTATCTGGGAAGAAATACATTTCTTTGGTGAAACTTTTTTTGACTTTATTTAAATGTAGAACCATGTCTCTTAACCATGTCTGTTCACATAGCCTATAGCCTGCCATTCTTTGACCTGATCTCTGAATAGTAATATGCAAAGGCAGCAACAACAAACCTGAGGGGGACAGAAAACTCAGTATCAAAAAGGTGGGGTGGGGGGGGGCTTAGGAAACATTTCCATGACAATAGAGACTGTCTTATAAAATGGTGACCAATGCTGAAAGTGAACTTGACTTTTTCAATGTAGAGTTCAGTGGCCTTACGTACGTGCATTCACCTTGTTGTGCACCTGCCGCCATCCATCTCCAGAACTTTTTGATCTTCCCCAACTGGACTCCATCCCCATTAAACATGAACTCCCCAGCGCCCCTGACCCCTGGCAGCCACCATTCTACTTTCTGTCCCTGGGATGCTGGACGCATCTTGACAGTGATGCCAACTCTAAGAATTCCTTGACTTCAGGAACTTTTTGTTGTTTATTTCTAAAACCCATCAGAAAAAAATGCACAGCAGCTGGGGAAGGCAAAAACCTCCAGGGACCCATTTGAGAGACTGATTATGCCAATAACAGCTCATGCAAGGCGCTGTCATCCCCGAATGAGTCAGGCTCTCGCCCAGGTCGTGCCAAACTGAAGGCAACATTTCTGCTCTGAAATGGCCGGTGACAGAGAGCACATTTATGCTGCAAGTGGGAGAGGAATTCAATCACCGGGTCCCAGAAAAACCCGCGCATGGAAATGAATGTGTCCAGGATCTGGCATGCGCTCGTTCCTGAGAGAGGAAGCATTTGTTCTGGAGTCAGTGTGATTAAAGTGCCGCCGGGCCCATTGGCCCATTTGTCTCGCTTTATCTAATTACCAGACCAAGGTGAAGATTTGGAATGGTTAGCGATGGAGCCTACTCGGCCTTGAGCTGGATGTGGTCCCAGGCCCATGAATGAAATGCTGTTTCCCCCATCCCTCCTTCGCCCTTCCTCCCCAGCGCCCCCACCTCCACCAGCAAAACAAAATGAATTCAAGTTGAAAAATAATTTACACAGGCAACGTAGAGAGTGGAAAGCAAGACTAACAGGCAATCTGGAAAATTCTGACCCGGAGGAAAATGCTATTCCCTTAGTGGCAGAAAAGGGCCATTTCCCCCGAATTATCTCAATAATTACTTCGATTCACCATTTCCCTTTGCCTATGTGAACACAACCTAACCTTAAATTATGCCTGTGGTCCCGGGGATGTCATTCTGGAAAGCCTTGCTTATAATATATACATTTAAAAATTTTAACAAGTGTGTAGACTTTACATAAGGAGAAGAAATAAGCACATGGGGACATGAACTTCCTGTAAAGAAAAAATAACCCGACCCTAAGAACAATTAGTCCATCAGTCCCACTTAAACATGCAGTAAACCGTTTATAGATGCTCTTCAGGGGGAGTTTTCCCTGACTCAGGGGCATGAGTTCCCAAGTGCATGCCAACGGAAGACAGGATGTTGATTTTTGTTCCCATGTGCAGTACTGGGAACCTTCTATCAGGGTTCTAGGGAGATCTCTTTCAGGACGTGAGAACAGCTAAAGATATGGTTTCTTTTTACATATGTGTATTGCTAAGCACTCGGGGGCCATAAAAGGAAAAGAATACATCATAAAAATGAAAAACTTTGGTAGGTTGTTCCACATCACATATTAAATCACGGTCACAGCAGAATACATTTCTTTATCAGATTAGCTGGGAATGGGACAATAGAAGGTTATACTTTGATGTGGGGAAGGGGGTCACTCAGAAGGTCATAGGCATGTAGCCAAAGAGGACAGGCATCTTTGGGGGTCTGCATTGGGGGCAGTGCTAAAAGTGGAGAAGGGGATATAAAAGGGATAACGGGAGGTGGTGAGGTCTCAGAGAGAAGCCTTGCCCCCCTCCCCACCCCAGGGCTGGCAGGCTTTTGGCAGTTCTCTACAACATGGTGATAATTGGGCTGGTCCAGCAGGACTGATTCCACATGAGAGGTAGATGCTCAGAGACTCTCCCACGGAGGAAGGTAATAACGAAGCAAACCTGGGGATGTGTGGTGGGTAGGCTGTGGCTCTGAGTTCTGGTTGCCTTGGGTACCAGTCATTTTCTCCAGCTCTGAGGTAGGGTTCACAGCAGTGAGAAGAATGACTAAGCTTCCTTAGGAGGGATGTGGGGGAGGAGAGCCTCTCTTTTTTGCTCTGCAGTGATGTTCCCTAAAGAGAGGGGTTGTGGCCCTGGCTGACATTGCCCAGTGGTTAGAGCATCGAAGGGTTGTCAAGGGCACATACCTGGGTTGCAGGTTTGATCCCTGCCCCAGTTGGGGCAAGTGTGGGAGACAATCAATCAAATTGTCTCACATCAATGTCTCTCCCCTTCCTCCCCCCGCCCCACCCCGTCCCTTCCACTTTCTCTTAAAAAAATAAATAAATGGGAAAAATGTCCTTGGATGAGGATTAACAGAGAGAGAGAGAGAGAGAGAGAGAGAGAGAGAGAGAGAGGTGTTTTAATATACAAGCTATAATTCATTAGGTTGGTGTGATGCCAGCCAATTAGAGCCGAAACTTCTTTTTGAGAGAGAACATGCCTTGTCCATTTATGGCTGCCTTCTGGCTCACCCATAGTACCCAGGTCAACAGGGCATAACTGAAGTCCCTGAGGTTTCATCACCTAACAACCTACGCTGAGTGAGTGAGAGCAGCTGAGGTGGGAAAAGGTTGGTTTAGGCCACTGTCCTCCAAAAGTGGGGGGTTGGCAGCCTTGAAGCCTACTGGACCCTTCTCTCAGGCCATCTACTTATGATACGAAAGCAGGACTGCCATGTGACATGTGTGTAAAGAAGATGCACCATGTGTGGGTTGAGAGCACAGACCTGAGTATCAGATCTAGGTTCAGTCCTTGCCTCTACCACTTAGTGTTTGACCTTGGGCAGGATACTGTGTCTCAGTCTCTTCATCTATAAAATGGGAATGATAATTATACTTGTCTCATGGGATTGTTGTGAGAATTAAATGAGATAATACATGTAAAGCACTTGGTACAGTGCCTGGCCTAAGACCCTGTATGGTAGGTATTTTTATTATCTTCATTTTATAAAGAAGGAAACAGAAGCTCTGAGAAGACAATCACTTTTGCCCAATGGGTGCCACATAGGTGTTATTGTTCCCCTTTTAAACAGAAGGGCTTAGTGACTTGTTCAAGGTCATAACCTCTGGCCTTCAAAACTAGGAAGGTGTATTGGAATGCAACCAGTGAGAGCAGTCTCTTAAAAATTCCCAACCTTCACAAAAAAATCCACAAACCACAGCAAATGATCCTGCTCTTCTGCTTTCCTACAAGAAGCTGTTGTGGACACCAAGTCTAGACCTCCTTGCTCAAAAGGGAAGAGAAGAGAGTGGAGACTTCTAGAAAAACAGGCCTGATACTCAAGAATAACACAGAGCCCATTAGAGTCTGTGTTTTATATGTGGACTTATTTATTCAACAAAAAATGTTTGTTCTGTAGAATAAATGATTAGATGGGCATCACATACATTTAATAATATATGATTCCTCACCCTTTTTTGAAACTTCAAACCATTAACTGGTTCCTTTTTCTATTCAAACAAGACAAGTGATTTTGTATTTTTTTTCTTATTGAAGTGACCAATTTTTGTTGTTTAACTGAATCAATCAATTGTTTCAATGTCTTGAATAAAAGGACAGTGTTTGAGTTGCCACATGGCTTTCTATCGGCTCTCATGACCTAAGTCCAATTAGTGAAATGGTGGCTCAGATAGAACTTTTCCACTGAATTAGATCCTCCCCCTCCTCATTCAGTTGCCTATTCCTTTCACTAGCTCAACTAAATCAGCAAGTTGTTTTGAATATAATCATTTCCCCCCACATTGTTCATAACCACAAATAATCACCATCTTAATATGTCATGTGTTCTATCAGCAAAACAGGAAAATTGAATTTCTTGTTTTCCCTTTCTATTTCAAGATAATCTTGGGAGAATTAATGGGATATGTAATGCAATTTTAAAACTATAAATCTATTTCCCTTAATATGTTCCCAATATTACTATATAATAGACAGGTATTAGTGTGAGGCTTGACAGCGGTACCCAACGCTTATTTGTTCCATTGATTTTCTTCTGCCACAGGTGCACTGAAGTGCAAAGTGTTACATATACTTGCTGCTTGTTTTTGTGGTCTGTTGGGAAGAGAATCATAGATAGAGCTATTTAATTTTAGGATTGGAAAAAATCTGAAAGGTAATATTGATGAGATATGAGTGTTTAAGTCTTTTCAGCTTTCTGAACAGGAGACCAAATAAATCAAACATTTGATTTGTAAATAAACTCTGATATAACAAACATGTTCCATTATTTAGCACAATGCCTAACCACATGTATACTTATTAATTATAAATGTCACACAAAAGAGTCTTGGGCATATGATGCTAGCCATCTATCAAATATTAGAATAAGGCACCATTTTCAAGATGGTTTGGTGTACTGAATGACTACTGTCATTTATTTCCTTAGTGAAATATGTGTACATTTATATCTCAGAACCAAGATACGGAGAAACTATTCTTTCTCCCAGTTGTATTCTCTGGCAATACTCTCCTCACCAAAACTGCAACTTGCTAGGAAGTTGTCAGGTAACATTGCAGTTCACCCTTTGTCTTGAACACAGTCTTCAGACCCAGGTGTGAGCTGCCCCTCTGAGTCTTCCATGCCAAGGTGCCACCTGTGTCCACAGTCCTCACCCATAACTTCAGCACCACCGTGCTAACTGCTCAAGGCCTGTGGACTCACATTTCTCCAACTAGATTATAATCTCCTTGATGCAAAACAAGCATAAGAAAGGGTTCTGACTCACACTTCACTTTTATCTCTTACTAGAGGACTGGTGCATGAATTTGTGCACTGGTGGGGTCTGGCCAGCCCACCCAGATGGGGGTCATCAGGCCGGGCTAGTGGCGGGGGGAAGGGATGCAGAACATTGACCGGCTGGCCCTGCCCCCAATTGATTAGGGTAGGGGGGATCGAGGGGGGGGCAGCTGGAGAGAGGGGCTGTAGGAGGTTGGGGGGGGGGGTCTGATTGAGGCCCCAATTGGGCTGGTTGGCCGCTGCAGTGCACATCATAGTGACCAGTCACTTGGCTTTTATATATATATATATATATATATATATATATATATATATATATATATATGGCCTATAGCACAAAGTCAGGCACATAGGAGGTACTCAGGGAGTAGTTACTCACTAATTGCTCTGTAAAGGACAAAGATAGATCTATTCTTCCTCTGTGAGACATGGGAAGTATTTTCTCAGTGATTACATCATGAGTAGCTTTAAGTAGGAATAAAAAACCCCACAGAGATCGGAATCTATAGTTTGTGGTTTAACCTTTCTCCTGGGAAATGTTTAAACACTTTCCCCAAACATTCAAGACTTTAAAAAATTGTGGTTTCCAGTACTTATCCAACATGTAATTCACGGGGCTGAAGCCTGCCCTTCCTGCCCACCTCCCAGTCTTCCTCTCACCTCTGCCCTGGTTCTTATTCAGGAGGACCCTTTCTCTCTCCCATGGTCCATCGTCCTCAGGCTACCACCTTCCTGATTCTTTGTTTATTCTTGGTTTATTATAGCCACAATCAGTAATCCACATAAATGCTGATATTTTAAGGAAAATGAAGAGTTTTCTGAATATATTATTTCCATTTAGAAAAATTTGAAAGTTACAATTTGGAAGGAAAGAAAATAAAAACATTTATTATCCTACATCCCAGAGATGACTGCTGCTCATAGTTGGTAATACCATTCTACTTTCTAGCCTATGTTCTAAACATTTTTATGCATTTTATTATTTCACCCACCATCTTCTCCACCACTATCTGAGTATCTCTGTGGGTGCACGCCATTGATAACTGTCCAAGGTGTATTTAAAAACCTGACAACATAATACATGGGCACTTCAGCTAATGCCTGGGTGAGGTGAGGGAGGATGAGATAACATCAGGAGGATCAGGAATCTGGTTTTCATGGTGGATTAGCCAGATAAGCTTTTGTTAACTTTGGAGGCCACACCTGCTTAAAGTCAGCGGTGGCAGAACTCTTGACAATATTGCCTGACAGGGAGACCCCACTGACTGACTTGACCTCTGCCCCACGTGCAGTTCACTGTTTACATCTGTCTGTTATCATAAGGCTCGTGGAGACACACGTAGGACTGGGGAGAGCGATGGGAGCTGGCAACGCTAATGGGGCAGCAGGTAGCTGGGAGTACTGTTTATAAATGATCACTTGGTTAGGTTTAATCTTTGTTTGAAGCTCTTCATCTTTAAGCAAATGATTTTAAAGAAGAAAAAAAGTTTGTCTTATTTTGATGTGTACAAAGTATCATGCAGTATAAATATATTGGTCAAAGAGAAGACTGAGAACACACGAGTCCTGAGACAATGGTGATGATGATGAAGATGGTGATGGTGACGATGATGATGATGATGGTGACAGAAAGTTCCAAAGGTTTGAGATGTTTAGACAGTTTATCTGAGAGGCTCCAGCTGCCTCAACTCAAAACATGAGCCCTATAAGTGGCCTGTAAAGAGATACCGGTTTCAAGTATTCCCAGTTCCCAGTGACGAGAGCTCATATGCATGAGCCTTTCTTACATGACTCCACTGTAGGCACCTGGGTTTGTGTCCCAGTTTCTCTGTGGTTAGTGGTGCTGCTGAGGACACTCCTCTACATGCCTCCTGTGCGTGTTTCCTGAGTTATAGACCTGGAAGTGCCCACAGGTCTGGAGCCCCGGCTTCCGGTGGGGCGGTTTAGAACCAGGATCTTGGCCTGTGGATATTCTACAGAAAATTGCTGGAGCAGCTTCTCCAGGCAGAGCCACCTGCCTGCCCCCTGGAGGGCTTTTTACTAACCAGCCTCCTGAGGGACGTCCTGAGGAGTCTCGGGCCTCCTCCTTGCCCCCGGAGACTCTCAGGCATCTCCCCCAGTGTCGCTGGGATTGCTTTTCTTTCCCTGAGACCGGATGGGACTGCTGTAAAGCAGCTCTGCCACACACAGAGCCTTCACGCACAGCCTGGCCCGTCTGAGCTCGTCCTCTGCCTCCTCCAGACTCAGAGGGCAGGGGTGGGCCAGGGAGCTCTGGGATCAGATCTCTGGCACCAGATTTGAAGTCAGGCAGCCCAGGTTGAAATCTGACACACAGGCAATAGAGTAACCTTTGGGGGGGGGCGCAGTTCACTATTTTTAAATGTCAGAGAACAAATAATAACAATCCTTTAATTTTGGCTTTCATCTTCCTGTTCCCATCTCTCTTGTTTACTTAAGCACGGAGTCTGATGACAGCTGGCAAGCTCACAAACAGAAAATGAAGATAGACTGGCTCTGACTGCTGAGGGTTATCTCCTAATGAAGTCCTGTAAGGAATGCCTAGCTGTCTGTCCCTAGCTGGCCTTTGCTGGAAACAGCTATAAAACCTTCTTATCCGCTAAGGACAAGGACCGCCGTTGTTCTCCCTCACCAAGTCCCAGTTCACCTCTTTCCACCCAAAACCACTTGCAGCATAGACTAGTGATGACAAGCCTGAGTTTCACTACTTACCAGCTGTATGACCTTTAGCAACCTTTAAGTTTTCCCCCATCTATACAATGGGCATACTAATCGCTCCTATCACATAATAATTGTTTGAAGGATTAAATGAGATATCCCCCGTGAACATTTAGGTAAGGGGTGGTATGTTTTAAGCACTCAGTAAAGATTAGTTCAGCGATTCTCAACTGAGGCTGGTTTTGCTCCCAGGGGGCATTTGACAGTGTCTAAAGTGTTACACTTCGGGGAGGTGGTGCTGCTGGCACCTAGTGGGTAGATAGAGTCCAGGTGTGCTACTAAACAGCCTACGATGCACAGCACAGTCCCCTCTCAAAAAAAAAAAAGATTTATCTTCAGTACGGCTGAGGTTGAGTGGATTAGCTTCATGGCAACATAGAACACTGTAAATGGAAGAGGTATGGCAAATGATCAATCCTATCAACAGTTGAATATTTTGCCGAAACAAGTGATGCTCATGGAGGAGGGGTCAGTGTGCAATGTGTACATCTGTTGATCACAGTTTCCTTGTTATCCTATAACATGTGCTCAGCTTGCGAACAAAGAAGAGCCCAGCATATCCTGTGCACTTAGCTCCCTTCATTCCTTTGATCTTAAAAGACAAACTGTTGAGTCCTGAGGCTTCACTTAATGAATAATTGTTTTCCTTATGAAAGAAATGCCATATGAACTTGTTGTTTAAAGAATTGCAGCTTACCATTCTTCTTGACTTTGCTCTGAGCCTGACTTCATTTCTAGTTGGAGCAGACTCCTTAAGTGGCTCAGCTTGGTGAGGCTGCCAACCTCTTGAAAGCTATTTCATCAATTCACATTTATTGAACAGCATCTATTTGCTGGAGAGATAGTCACGAATAAGGTGAGTACATGGTCCCAGTCTAGTGAGGAAGATGGAAACTCTACACCTAGTTACCAGTGTGAAAAGTGTTATGAGAGGGGACGGGTGACGCGGAGCTTTAATGGAGTCCTAGAGGTGCAGGAATGCTTGCTGAGAAAGTGACATTTAAGCTTGTCACATGAAGGACTTGTGAGGTAAGAGCCTGTGGAGACTGGAGTTGACGGAAGACAATTGAAAGGCATATTATAGGGGTATTCTTGCTATAACTGCTCTTGGTTTGAGTTTGCCACATGGTTGTTTAGTTTAGAGCACATAAGAGGACATCTACTCACACACATGGCCAGCTGTGTCCAAGTTTAGGTAATATTTTAGATTCAACGAAAAATCATAATACTTTTAGCTCTTTTTGGAAAAGCAGAATTTTACAACTTAGCAAAACAAGAGCTAATTATGCACTCTTCTGCCTTTCCAAGTCCTCAAATTTACATGGCACACATCTTCCCACTAATGGGTTCCTTATTTTGCTTGTCTTGTTCAGCAGAAGTCAGAGCTAACGCAACCCCATATTGAATAGCTCTCTCTCTCTCAAAGTCTGTTGATATGCCAGTTAGTATGAATCATCCTAAATGTCCTCCTTCATGGGCAAGACCCATTGGTCAGGATCTATAAAATGATATTCCCTCTTATGTGGCACTGAGTGCCCTGCCAGGGCAGGCTGTGCCGAAGCTGCAGGCTGATGCACCGGCCCTGCCACTCATCTCTCGGGGTCTCAGAAAGAAACAGATCCCACAGGCCCACCGTCAGCAATAATGAGCAGTTTATTCCGGTCTGACCTGCAGGTGAGCTTTGCCATGAGTGCAGAGTTGCCAAATTTAAAATCACAATAGGACAGATTATTTATAGTATAGATATGTCCTATATGTGTAATATAATTGACCAAAAAACTATTTACTATTCATCGGAAAGTCTTTGCTCACAAACCATTGTGAAACATTAGAAAAACTTCTGTTCGTTTAGATTCACTTTCAGGTCCTTACTCAAATGTCATTTTCTCAGTGCTGCCTCCCCTGACCACCCTATTTAATATTGTGACCCGATATTCCTTTCTTGCCTTTGCTTCATCATACATCAAGTTAATTATGCATTTTGATAATTGACTGTCCTTCCCTCTAGAGTGTAGGCTCATTTAAGGCATGGATTTTGTTTCATTGTGTTTTTAATTCACTGCAGTATCCTCAGCACCTAGAACAGGTCCTGACATGTGGAGGTGCTCAGTAAGTAGCTGTTCAAATAATCATCACTCATTCATTCATTTGTAAACTCTTGTGGTTAGAAGCATAGACTCTAGAGACCCATTGACTCGAGCTTGAATTATGGCTCTACAGTATATCTGTTGTAATGGCAGATGAGTTTTATAACTTTCCATACCTTAGTTTCCTCCTCTGTAAAGTGGATATTAGAATAGTACGTCCTGAATGGATGTGATAAGAAAAAGATAATTCCCATGAAGTCCCCAGCACAATGCCTGGAACATTATAAACATTTAATAAGTGGAACTTGTTATGCAGGTAACGAATATTTGTTGAGCATCCTTTCTGTCTCTCAGAGTGTTCTGCGTGTTGGGATGGCCACAATAAGCAATTCATGATCTTGGCCCTCAAAGTGATGAGAACCTGGTGAGGAAATAAGAAGACTGTTCATAGGTTATAATAAATGGTGCAGCAAAATGATGTCTGGGAGCATTAGGAGGACAGCTGACCCAGAGCTGGGTGGGTAAGGGGAGTCAGGAAAGGTTCTATGGAAGAGTTGATATCTGTCTTGAAATAATATGTTGTTAATCAGAAGAAGATGAGATGGGGAAGGGGAGGGTAGAGGAAGTATTCCAAGAAGAGGGATCAGTGGATGTCAGAGCCCAGAGCAAGGAGCAAGCACAGGACTTATGTGCTGGAGAAGAGCAAGCTGGTCAGAGCGGCTGGATCATGGAGAGAAGCATGAAGAAGGGAGGAAATAAGAGAGGAACCTGGGGACCAATAGGCCAGATCATGAAAGGGTTTGATAAGCCTTGTCAATGAGTTTAGAATCCAACCTGGGGGAAGGGAGGGCCTTTATGGACAAAATTTACATTTGAAGAAGATGTCTCCATCTTCAATATGGAGAGAGTAAGGAGGTTTGGACAGTCATCCAGATAAAACAGGATGGGGGGCTGAAGTCCTTGGGGGTGGGAAGATGTGACTTAGTTAGATGACAACAGGAGAACAGAGAAGTTTTGAGGATTGGTTGTCTAAGAACCTCTACTTCATGTGAATTTATTCTTATAATGTTGTTGTCTGATTTTGCTAACAGTTTAATGCTGATTACAAAATAAGTTGAGAACTATTCCATCATCTCGAATTTACTGGAGGAGTTTGTATAGAATTGGGATTATTGCTCTTGGCAGAATTCACCAGTGAAGTCATCTGGGCCTGGAGTTTTCTTGTGGAAAGGTGGCTGATAGTGATGTTCTAATATTTTATATACTTGCTAATTTTTTGCCTAGCTTTTCTATTATTGAGAGTAGAGTACTGATAGCTCCAACTATTACTGTTGTCTTATCTATTTCTACCTTCAATTCTGCCAGTTTTTGCTTCCTATATTTTCAGGCTTTGGTATTCGATCCATTCATGTATAAATTGTTATAGTTCCTAATGAATTAACACCTTTATCATTTTAACATGTCCCTCTTTGTTTCTAGCATTTATTTTTTGTCTTACACTCTATTTTTTCCTGATTATTAGTATAGCCACTTCAGCTGCTACAGTAAAACATCAAAAATACGATTATTACAACTTTTAAAGTCCTTGGCTGCTATTTCCATAATCTCTGCTAGTTCTCTGTCAGTTTGTATTGATTGGTTATCCTCTTCAGTAGGAGTAGTGTTTTTTAGCTTCTTTGCATACCTGGTAATTTTTGATTGGATGCCAGACATTATACATTTTTTTCTTGTTGGGTAGAGGATATTTTTGTATTCTTATGAATATTCTTGGGCATAGTTCTGGGATGCAGTTAAGTTACTTGATCCTTTTGGATCTTGCTTTTTATTTGTTAAGCAGGCCCAAAGCAATGCCTGGTCTAACTACCCCCCACTACTGAGGCAAGACCTTCTTCAATACTCGACCCAGCACCCCTTGAGTTATAGGCTCTCCCATCTGGTTGGTGAGAGCAGGCACTATTCCCAGCCTGGCATGAGCCCTGGTACTCTTCCCTCTTACCCTTTTGGGTAGGGCTTTCTTTCCCCAGCCTCAGGTACTTCCTTTGTACGCATGCCCTGACCAGTGGTGGCGGCTGCCTCTGAGACTCTTTCTCTGAGCAGCTCGCTGTTCTGCCAACAACACTCTCTGTAGATGCTCAGCTCTCTCTTCTCAGCTGGAGCCCCTTGGACTCTTCTTGGTTTCCATCTTTCCTGTGCCATCACCTAGAAGTATTCTCCATGCAGGAAGCAGTCATGTGACTTTTCTCCCATCTCTCGGGAAGGACAGTCCTTTGTTGCCTGGGTCTAGTGCTTTAAAGAAAACGCTTCATATATGTTGTCTTTTTTGGAGGAGAAGGGATTTCAGGCAGGGGAAAAGCTGGCCCCTGTTCCTCCATCTTGACCAGAAGTGGAATTATTTTGAATCTGAAAAATTAAATTATTTTACTCATAAATACTTTAGTACATATCTATAAAAGATAAGATCATACAACTACAATATAAAAGCATACAACTACAATACCTCTATCTCACCTTTTAAGATTGATGATAATCTTAAAATATACATTGTTCAACTATGTCATCAGTGTCACTTTATTTTAACCATTTGTTTGCTTGAATCAAGATCCAAATAAGGCCCATACCTTGAGCGTAGTTGATGCGGCTCTTAAATCTCTTTTCATCTTCGGGTTACTCATCCATCTCCTCCCTCTCTCCCCATACCTCACTTTCTCTGTTTATTTATTTATTATTTGAAGGAACCAGTCTTTGCCTTGTGGAGTTTCCTGCCATTGTAACTTTTCTGACCCACTCCCATATTTCTCTGTCCTCTGTATTTCCTGCAAATTATGAATGGATATAGCAATTTGATTAGGTCCAGGGTCCATGTCACTTTTTCATGTGCTTTATTAGCTCTTTATATATGAGCTAATTATGATGAAATTCCTGAGAAACCACAGAACAGGATTATTATAAGTTCTACTACAAGAGGCTCCTCAAAGGCATGCTTTGTGAATCTACTTCTTTATTTACCATATCTAACCTAGGATCATTCCATCATGTGTAAGAGGAGCCCTTTAATTCCATGAAAAGGTTAATGCAGGGAAAGAGATAACCCAGAAAATGTAAAAATATATTGAATTACAATCCTGAGTTGAGTGCCCTAGGAAGGACATAACAAAGAAAACTGACTATGGCTGAATTGATGCTGGTGTGAATTTAATTTCAGATTTTATTATCCTAATTTACACATTCATAAAAATGAAATAGGTCATTATCAAGTGCTTAGTTTTCAATGTAAGTCATAAAAATGTGTACACATACAATCTAGCCTGACTTATAGTTAGGATTTTCATTATGGTCCCAAGTGATCTGGCACCATAGGATAAGACTGTGGTGAAAAAAAAACTTATTCATCTTATTCCTCCCTTTCTTCATTCATTCACTCACCCACTCATTTCTTCATATAATTAGTCGGTAATGCAGTCATACATCCACTCGTGAATGAAGGTGGCAGACACAGGGCACACAGTGATGCATAGGAGGGAGGCCTTCTCCTTGAATGCTTCAGCCTCGGGAGACGTGGAGGAACAGCACAACCTTGAGTGTTGTAAGAGAGGGTTGGAAAAATTGCTGAGGGGGAGTCCAAAGAATGAAATGACGTTACCTGCCGTGCAAACTCAGGAAAAGGGGATCTTGCCTCGGCTTTCTGAATTTTACTACTGAAAGCACATGTAACTTTTGATTACCTTCATAAAAGAGCAAAATATTTAATGTTTGCAGTAGATACTCTCTAAGCAACTGTCTAGTCCTAACATTTTCTGAGATTCTGAGCTCTGAGATCTCTGTGCTGGAAGTTGTTGATCATGGTGACAGAATCAGCCCAGGGCTCTGTTTGTAGGAATGACTGTGATTTGGGGTAATGGAGAGATGGAAAAATAAGGGAAAGGTCCCTAAGGGCAGGGATGAGAAGCAGAGACAGCATGATCCAGAACTCAAAACCCCATCTGTGAAGCAGACTGGGTTCCAGGACTTACTGTATGCCACGTACTGTTTTGTTTTCATTTCTTAAATCCTTACAAACACCCTATGGGATAGTTTTTACTCACCCTGCTTTACAGGTGAGAAAGCAGGCACAGGGAGGCTAAATGAGTCATAGGTAGTAGGTGGCAGAGCTGACATTTAACCGGGAACATCTGCTGCAGGGGCTGCTCCCTCATGGGGGAGGACACGTCACAGGAATGTCAGTCAGCCAGCTGGAGACCCAGGGGAACTGAGGGTGTCGTTCCAGTTGGGTCTGAAGGCCCAAGAACCATGAGAGCCTCTCCCGACTGAGAAAACAAGCCCAAATCAGGAGTGAAAATGCCGTGAGGCTTTATCTCTGTCTTCTAGTCTTGGCTTCTCAGGCTATTTTCTCCTTTCTACTGAGTTCTATTGCTCCTAAGCTGAAAACAAAACAAAACAAAACAGCTGACTCCAAAGAGTTCTGGTCTAGGCTCTGTAACTGGCTGTGTGATCCCAGCAGGTAACTTGACCTGTCTGGACCTCAGGTTCCTTATCTGTAAAGTGGCCTAGATTTTCAACATCCCTTTCAGCTCTAAAGCCTTATGATTCTAAATGAAATCCATAAGGCATTTATAAGAGAGAGTCTCTCTGACAGGCCCCCACTCCAGACACTTCACGTGACATTCACTGCATGGCCACCACCACCCGTTTCTCCAGCCCTCCTTCTGGAGCCCTAAGCTCCATGTAAAACCGGAAGGTGCCCTCCCCTTGACAACTGGGCCATCTTCTTCCTACTTTCCTACTTACTGCTCCCATCATCACACTCCCTGCTGCTTGAAAATTGTCCCATCTTGCCAAACAAATTCCAAGCCTGAGTCCTCTCAAAATCTTTTTTAAGCTCCTCACCAGGTAAAGGTTTTATCTCCTTGGAACTTCCGTAGTATTTTGTTCATAAACTTTCATCATACCCAACATACTGCACATTATATATATATGGTTATGTCCACTTCTAAATTCTAATGTCTTAGAAGGAAGCACATTGCTAACTTACTCTGGCATGCTTCCATTTCCCCAAACCTTTACCATGTTGTCCTGTGTATGGTGTGTTTAGAACTTAAGAATGGTCCACTGAAAAAATGAACAGAGAAATGAATGTGCAAACCGGTGAAGGAAAAAGTGAGCAAATGTATAGAAACTTGGTAAAAAATTTTAAAATAACATGACATACAAGGAGAAAACAGAGAGCAGGTTTGAAAAAAAAAAAGCCAGGCAGGGAGCCCTGCTGGTGTGGATCAGTTGGTTGGAGCATCATCCTGTACACGGAAAGGTTGCAGGTCTGATCCCCAGATGTGTATGGGGTGTGTATGGGAGGCGACAGGTCCATGTTTCTCATATCAATGTTTCTCTCTCTCTCTCCCTCTCTCTTCCTCTTTCTCTAAAATCAATTGGTCTATATCTATATCTATATCTATATCTATATCTATATATCTTTGTCTATCTATTTCATCCTTGGGTGAAAATTTTAAAAAGCCAGGCAGGGAAAAATAACTTGATTCCCAGAGTTAACTTCCTTTATGTCTCAGAAATACGGGGGGTGGTGGGGGGCAGGGAGGGGGTGAGTCTGAGACCACACTCATGGCCAGATAGCGGCCAGGTGCCAGTTCCAGGGCAGCTTGCTGTGGGTGAAAGGGACATTCGGTTCTTTCAGGACATCAACGAAACTGTGGAGCGGGTCAAGCTGAACTTTGCTAAGTCATTAATTCCCTCCTTTCATCTTCATGGGTTTAACTGTAAATCATTCCTCATTCCTCTGGTCTCTGTTTTCTTTTCTCAAATTTGTTCCAGTGATTAGAGCCCCGAATAAAAAATACAAATGCTAAATTTCCCGTTGTGGAGTTAAAAAGGAAAAAAAGACCAAAGACCTGGCATTTGTAATAAACAAGCATCCCTGAAAGCCACCTGGCTGTGCTGAGGTTCCTGCTGGTGGGGGTTTAGAAATCGCATCTTTAGACAGTGCAAAAGGTCAAAAACGCCAATAAGTTAACTTCTAAGAGTTTAAATTAAGAGGAGGAAAATAAAGAGTTAGATAAACACCTGGATCATTTCTATGCTCCGGTGATCCAAAATAGATAGGACTTGTCTCTGAGACGGTTTTATTTCCCTTGGAAGTTCTGGAACATGTAAATGGGGGGGGGGGGGCAACCTGAGGCTGAAGTCAAAATGTGTGTTTTTTTTAAGTGCCCAGATGCATATAAGGCAGAGACAGCAACCAATTTCCAGAAGAGAAATCACACCGCATTGGGCACAGCCATCAGTGGTTCCACATAATAGCAACATCACTCACACGGAACTTGGTTTCACTCGCTGATATTAAGAAAAATTGTTGCCTGCACTATGATGCACAGGGCTGTCAAAACCACACACACATGGCCTTTGGTCTGAAAATTATTTTGTTTTTATGGCATCAATTCAGCAGTGCAAAGTTCATAAATTTGTATTAGGACTATAAGGGCCACACCACATCGCAAGAAGAAAACAAAACCGTGCTGCTGAGAACATGTAGGTCCTGCTCCTGAAATCGCCATCCAGGTCCACCTCACGTCTTGGAAAGGTGCGATGTCCAAAGGGGCCTGCTTCGGGATTTATGACAAAGGCGGTTTCTCAAATCTGTCATGACACTGATTGACACGCCTTCTGATGGATGGCTATAGGAGGACCAGCCCTAAAGGTAAAAACAACTGCAGCAAAGAGCATGCCAAGGAGTAGGGGCAGATCTGTCCATCAAGTTTCACAGTTTCCAGCTTTAGCTCCAAAACCAAAACCGGCCGCAGGAGGTGTTATTTCTGTTCTCATTTCAATCCGGGAACAGGCTGTCTTTTTGAGGCAGAATTTTGACAAGGGCAGCGGTCTCTAGTATTGGGGATACAGTTTAGGATGCTTCGATTATTCGGCTCAATACCTGGACCAATTAATTCTGGTGTCATGATAGACAGCACATGTATCCTGGGCAATAGTAGCGAGTGTGGAACTAAAGGATCTTTCTGGATTTATGATAATATCAGGACCGCCTGTATGCCAGTGGCCATAAGTGTTACTTGTAAAATGATCACCATTTTCTTTAATGAGCTTGCAGTCTTTTTGTATAAACCGCCACCATTAGACACAGATGTGTCATCTCAGAATCCGAGTGCAGTGGTGACTGCTGTTTCAGTAGAATGTGACCTCAGCAAGGCAGGAAATGAAGGATGAAATAGAAAAAGGGGAGTGCTTTACAGCTGGGGAATTGGCCTCCGTTTGCAAGAACGCACAATGCCACTGCTGCATTATCTGCTCAAGATGGACAATCATTTAAAAAAATGATGTTTTATAATTAAATGTGTTTTCTGTAAAAAAGAAAAAAAAAGACAAAGATCCCTAATTGCATCCATGTGGAGGTTTAATGCTCTTCTGAGAAAGTCAAAGTGGCCTGAAGTGGACCAACTCTGAGGTTCTGTTTGGGGAGGTTTTTCTCGGCAAGAGAACTGGGCTATTGCTTAGAAACAGAGTGATGGGTGGCATCATCAACCTCACACAAGTATTGCTTTTAGGGAACATTTGAAAATGAGCCAATAAAGACAAAACTGAAACCTATCATTTCTTTGTAAGAGAAAAATGAGTAGAACTGGGTCTGAACACCGATACCGGTTCAGTCCCTGGGAGGTTCCTGGGTGGGGGTAGTTTTGGAGATCAGGGGCCATGAGCAGAGGAACAGTGACAGTTTCTGGACACTGTCTTTCTGGGGAAGGTTTCCTGAAAGCGCCGGAAAGTAGCTGTTTCTCTTAAAGGACCCAAGCAAGAGAGTATTTACATGCGACTCGATGCTCTGCCTCTAAAAAGTTCTGAAGGCAGCAAATGCAGAACTCTCTTCCCCGGTTTCTCTTTACTTTCTTTCTCGTTGATTCTCAGCAGCCAAGGGGGAGGAGTGGCTGGTCTTTTCCAGGATCAGCTGCACTCACGAAGAGCTGAATTTTGAAACTTCAAATGGAAAATGGATGAATCCGCAAAGCAGTTGCCCTCGAAGTGAAAAAGTTCTCCCGTGTGTCAGGAGGATGAATCCAAACTGGGCGTGCCATGCCGCTCTCCCTCGCATCAGACCTCCACCCTCCCACCCTGCCCAGCCCCGGTCTTTGTGAGGACACAACCCACAGCACCTGCAGAGCTGGCTGCGGGCACGTTTCCGGGACCATCACTGTGGGGCCACATTCTTGGGCCGCTCCTCTCCTCCCCCACGTGGTAGCAACGAAGGGACACTGGGAACACAGAACAGACTCAAAGCCTTTGTCAATTTGTGGTCTTGCCTCCTGCTTGGTGGGGATCCAGCCCACTTCATACTTGCAATCTGTCCTCAACCTGCCAAGTGGCAATGTTGTCTCCTAAAGACAAGGGTTGGCTCTGGAAGGAAGAGCTGATGTTGAGCAGCCACCTTCTGGGCCCTGCACAGAGGACAGGAGCCACATGGAGATTAGTGGTCACAAGTAGAGGCTATTTTTAAAGATATTTGTATTGATTCCAGAAAGGAAGGGAGAGGGAGATAGAAACGTCAATGATGAGAGAAACACCCACACTGGGGATCGAGCCCGCAACCCAGGCATGTACCCTGACCGGGAATCTAACCGTGACCTCCTGGCTCATGAGTCAATGCTCAACCACTGAGCCTCACCAGCCAGGCTGCAGCATCCCATTTTTGAAAATCACCGACACATTTGTTTCTTGGCAGGTAGAGGAATATACTCAGCAGTTAAAATCATTTTGGCTTATGCTATGTTCCATGAATGCAACTGGCCTTCTTCTTGAAATATTAGCAGCTTCAAAGTTAAAGAGTTTTGTTGAATTCATAACTAGAGAAACAAGAACATGTAGATCTAAACTTGCAATAGTTTTATGCGGAGTAAGGCTTGTGAGGGAGGGAGATACGCAAGAGAGAGAAAGATTCTTTGATTCCAAAGTGGGTATGACAGTCCCTGTCTCCACATAACAGTCATCGTTAAACAGACCAGAGCTGACTGTCCTTATTTAGCCTTGTAATGGCATCAGGAGAGAACTGTATGCCTCCACCTCCACTTGATCTTTCATTGGCACCTTGACCTACACCTTCATGCTTATCTCCAAAAGAATGATGCATCTACTGAAGAACATCAGAAACAAGCTCAACTTTGAGGAGAGAGTCAGAGACAGAGGATGAGCCACTGGCGAGGGGAAAGCACAGCCCAGACCCTCCGCTTGTTGCTGCACTTTCTCTGTGTGTCAGGTGCGCTTGGACCTTGGGGTGGAGAGGAGGATGAATAGCTCTGGTTTGGGTGTTTCTCCAAAGTGGTGCCAAATAGATTGTGCTGGTCCAATGGAGACTCTAACTAATCTGCTTAAGGCTCAGAAGGGAATGCTCAGCTTCCTGGGCCACCAGGGGGAAAGCTGGGAGGAAGGGGCTGGTGATGTGTGTGGGGAAAGGAGCAGGAGAACGGGCAGGCCTAGTCCTTTGTGCTCGCTGCCTCCTTTTATGTGCCGTATGCAGTTGTTCAAACCTGGTTTTTTTGTTTGATTAAGGCCTTTGATTCGATAAAGCCTTTCTCCCTGAAATCAGGTACAACCCCAAATTGGTGCTTGTGATATGTCAGGGGCTCTATGTGACCCATACATTGCTTTTGATGTGGCAGCTCTTGCTTGCCTTGTCTATTCTTTGGAGGGACATTCTCTGTTGCTTTTTCACCCCAGTGAGACCGTGATGAACATTAAACACTGAGAGAAATAGAGAGGTGAAAGGAATTGCCCATGGCCCACTGTAATGACGGGCTCCATGGGAATAGGCGTTCTCATCTCACACCTCGACAGCCACAGCGATTCTGGAACATGCCTGGAAACATGGGAGCTATATTTCTTTAAAAGGCAAAGATTCTCTGGGGTGCCAGAGCAGGAGTCCCCAGATAAGAGCAGAGTTTCTGGATTCTTGGTAGCACAGGCCATGCTGGGAATACTAATGAGACCTGACACAGCCTTTGTTCACAATCCATTGCCCACGATCAGCCCACACTCCAGAATTAAGACATTTCCTTTTTCCTCTGAATGTGTCACTTCCTAAGCGAGGATGAAATATCTTATCTTGATTTCCAAAGTGTACGTTCACTCCATAGCAGCAAGAAGGTGTGGAATGGAGTTCACCCTCATCCTGTCACTGGGCTGACCTTCAGACCACAAGGGACACCTCTCTCTGTTGGCACCAATTCACTGAGACAGGTTTGGCAACTATGCCAGTCTGTCCACAAGGACAAATGGTCTTTTAACCTGATACACATCACAAGTTATAAAAATAAATCATAAAACAGCACAAAGATGCCAAATTCACATCCAGAGGCATCTGTTGATACCTAAGATCACATGTGAGGGGACTGAATGAGGAACTCAGAGCCAGGCCGGATCAGCCTCCCTGGAGGAGGAGGCATGCCTTCCTGGCAGGGTGAACGGTGTGCATAGGAAGACATGCGGGGTTGCTGGGGAGGTTGGTAAATGCAAGGAATGGGACTCAAGATCCACTTGAAAGCGAATATTCAAGGAGTTAACAGCTCTGGGATCATAGTATAACCTCTGTGCCACTTACCAGAGCAGAGCTTTGATCTTGGGCCAGTAGCTTAACCTCGCCAAGACCCATTTTCTTCATCTGTAAAACATGGCTACTCAGCGTACTTACCTCCTGAGCCAGAGGGTACATGCAAATGCACGTGAGATTGTAGGGTAAGGCCTGGCACAGGTAAGTTCCACATGAATATTTACTGTTAGTTTCAGGACTCAGTGTGTGCTTGGTCCTAGTGGACAGAAGCCAGTCACAGAGCCCAAGACTTCTGCAGTTAGGAGTCCCTGGAGGACCTGGCCGGATAGAGGTACACTGGCGTACTGGCATGAAGCTAAAGGGAGGTTTCTCAACAGCACTCCTACTCAATGTGTAAAAAGAAAGTCGTTTTCTAAGCCAAGACTCAACAACAACTTACAAGCAGCCAGTATGGTCTCAGACATTGTTATTTGTAAAGTTTTAAAAGTTGGTTGATAGGAGCTCCTTTGGAGGGAAGGAATTACATTGATAAGAAAAGATTATTCACTTGCGTTGTTAGCCTTAGCAAAAAAAAAAGTGCATAATGTATATTGAATTTGTCATTTGAAAAACTTTAACACATGAGTGTCCTATCGCTAATGAAGAATTTGGACCATATTGGCCTCTGAGTAATGCTGAATAGTCCCACACAATCTCTTTTCTGGTTTGATAGTGATGCAGGTTGATTATTTCATTTTGTGAAGAAGAACTTTTATATATAATATCCATGTATTATATATTACATATTATATAGTTTTTCTTTGTATATGTGTAGAATAGTCCTGGAAGAATACACAAGAAACCATTAACAGTTATAACTTTTGGCAAGAGGCATGGGGGAACCTAGGGAGGAAGGGAGGTGTATTTCTTTTTCTTTTCATACAACTTTGGACTCCTTTCACTTTTTTCTATATGTAGGGTGCAGTTTTCCAATAAAATAGAATTGACAGAAAGGATTGTATGAAGGACTAGGTCAGTGGTCAGCAAACTCATTAGTCAACAGAGCCAAATATCAACAGTACAACGATTGAAATTTCTTTTGAGAGCCAAATTTTTAAAACTTAAACTATATAGGTAGGTACATTGTTATTAACTTAATTAGGGTAGTCCTAAGGCTTAGGAAGAGCCACACTCAAGGGGCCAAAGAGCCACATGTGGCTCGTGAGCCGCAGTTTGCCGACCACGGGGTCACTAGGTCACAAGGAAGCAGGGAGGACAGTTGGGTCATGAGGCCCAAACCCTGCTACTCCTTGTTGCTTATGGATTACAGATGTTGAAACCAATGAATAGAAACCCTGAGACTTCAGCCCCCCTTATTTCCAGACTCAGGGAACCTTCGAGGCAGCAGATGTCAGCTGCCTTTGGAAACATGAGCCACCAAGTGTGCAAAACACAGAAGCCATGGGAGAGGCGCCTGCCCTGGCCCACGTGGCTTGTTCCTTTAGCCCCTGGGGTTCTCCTTGCTCCTACCACTGGCCAGGCACGCTGTCAGGTCAGAGAAACCTGGATGTGAGATATGTCATTGCCCCAATGGCTGCTGAGGAAATTCCAAGGTGCACAAGGTTTGTGGGGAGCGTGGACTTGCTTAGTCTTAGGCAAGATGGCTGGGCAAGGACTGGAGTTGAACCTACATTCTAAGAAAACACTGAGGCTTCTTTTTCTCGAGCTGGCTGCAGAGGTGGAGCCCAGGGTGTGGAAGCAGTTTGTAAGCCAAAAGCACCGCACAAATGGAAGGGCCTGCTCTTATTATAAGGGCTTGGGGGCTGCGGTGGGAGAGGATCTGGCCCCTATAAAGGATTTTCCCCGTGAACATCAAAGAATCAACAAGGGGGGCTTGGGGAGGAGGACAAAGGTAGACCTTGGAATGTTGGCTCTTCCTCAAAGGCACTTCCCTATGCATTTTTCTTTGTTGAGAATCAAATCCAGAGACTCCAATGATAATGATTCTCATTTTTATTACTGTTTTATTATTCAGGGTTGGCTCAGTCTCTCTTCCCCGCCAAAGGCATTTGAATGAAGATAAAAAGTGCCAAGTGAATATCTTGATAGAACCAAGCCCTCTCTCTGTAATCAAAGTCTTGGTGGACAGATGTGGTGCCAGCGGCGTTCAGCTCTGCCTCCAGGTGTCATTGCAGCGAGGACCGAGGCTGGCCCGGGCTCATGGCACCTGGGGTTTCTGAATGGACAGGCAATGGAGAGGGGTCCCTTTTTAGTGTTTCCAGCAGCCTGATTCTGGCTGTGCTCAAAATACTTAAGGGGAAGTTGCCAGAGAAGACAATGTAGCCGAGATTTTCACTAAACCCATTGGAATTAACAATGCTGTGGTTGATAAGGTTCTTTCCAGGGACAATGGCTAATGTCCAGTAAGAGAGACAACTATGGTGTGACACAATATGTCACCACTTGTTGACTGTAAACCCAAACCTAATTCAACTTTAATATAGAATATAGAACCAAGAAAAGCAAATTAAACAGAGAGCATTAAAAGAAACTAATGTGTTAATAATAATAATAATAATAATGATAATGGTAAATTACCAACACTAATAGCTGCTTTGACATCTTTTAGAACAAAGAGGAGAAGCCAACATTTGTTGAATGTGCTTGGTGATAGAACAGAGGCATCAGTCTGACCTACAATCACACGCTGCTCAACTGCCTGAAAATTTTAGCAAAAATCTTGATGTGTTTGTAAGGCCTGTATAACATCTGAGAATGTTGGTCTAAATGTGGAAAAAAGTAAATGCGCTTGCAACAGATTGGGTATTTTCTAGTACAAAGGGGGAAAAAGGTTTCATTAGACTCAGTGACATCCAAGAAAAGGTGTGTACTATCTTCCATTTCTTCGTTTATTAGTAAAGTCTGTGCTATGCACTTTGCAAGCCAGGGTCACCCTATGCTAAGAGAGAATGTGATCATGATTGCTCATCTTCTTCTATGTGGCCCTTAATCATGGCCAACTTATGAGACATTTGTCAGAAGTGGAAGCAAAGAGAGTATCACAAAACTTTTCTTTCCGCTAGGTGGTAAAAATTTGGATATTTGAATAGGCATCAGAGAGATTAACTCTGAAAGTCAGTTTCTCCATCTTTAAAAGAGGGGTGATAATAGTAATAGTATCTTAGAGTTGGTATGAGGGTTAAATGAGTTAATATAGAGAAATTGATGAGAACAGTACCTAGCAAACTGCAAGTATTTGAGATGCAAATGCACATGAGAAGGCTAAGAACAGGTGCTCAAACTGAGAAGACAGAACAAAAGCAAGAACCAGGGAAAGTTTGAAGGGGAGCCCAGGGGACAGAGAATCCATATGCTTGGCTGTGCCACAGTGTATATGAAGTCAAGTGTAGCAGAAGATGAGGCTGACAAGGTGTGTAGGGGCCTGAGCATCTGGACTTCTCTCTGCAGGGAGTAGGGACATGGTTTGAGCTATTTTCAGGAAGGTCACTGAAATATTATCAGAATGTGAGTTGGTAGAGTAGCAAGGAGGGAGCCAGGAACGCCTGGGAGGACCCTGAGAATCTGGGCGGAGCTTAGTGACAGCCACCCTAGGGCAGTGACCAAAGCATGGAAGTGAAGTCCAGCAGGCCTGGACCTGGTGGGGTTGGGACTGGGTGGTGGGGTGGGTGGAGTGGTCATGGAGAGGGAGGAGACAAGAATAAGGCTGAAGTTTCAAGTCTTATTGACTAGGAAGAGTTGGTTTTTAGACAGGTGCCAAAGATGATGGGCACAGTTTGTGATACTATATTGCTTGGAAGTCCCTCAATGAAGGATTCTTTATGAAGCAGCTTGGAGATGGGTGCTAAGATGCTACCTGTCAGCTGTTCTGAGGAAGTTTTAGCAGGAGATAGAGAAGGCAGCCAAGTGGCGGGAGAGGGAAGGCGGAGTAGGGGGTGGACAGGGGAGAAGCAGTGCTGGTGGGGTGCTGAAAGTGAAAAATGGGGGAGAAGAGACGGCCTAGGATAAAGGCACAGAAAGGGAAGTGGGACTATACCATCTTCTGAAAATATCAGCCTTTTATGTTACCAGTATATTATTACCAAGTGATGTACAGATTAAAATATGGACAATATAAAGAGAAATAATACATACTCCAACCATAGGAAAAAAATACTAAGACATACAGGGTGGGGCAAAAATAGTTGTTCATATGGAAAACAATACAATAATTAATAAATAATAATACAAGAGTAAACTGTGTTTTGCATACTCACAAGTGTAAACCTACTTTTGCCACCCCACACCCTCATATACCTAATTTTAGCAGTGGTGAAATCCTAGATGATTAAAATTGTTTACCCTTTGTTTCCTGAGTTTTTCCCTCATTGGGCATGTATTATATGCTTTATGTTTTACACTGTGCTTTACATTTTAATATATGTTTGACAGTGTAAATATTTAATAAATTCTATGAACAGGAAGAAACTGTCCCTGCCATAAAAACTCAAAATCTTTACACACACACACACACACACACACACACACACACACACACACACAATTTATGCTATTGTTTTGTGGCACTTAGAACTTATATTCTAATAAAAACAGATGTGCAAACAATATTTTGGCAAGCAAAACATTCAAAGATTGGGGACTGCCTGTAGCTGATTACATCGCCAGTGTGTCAGAACGAGGGTTTTAAGTTCAAAATGCTTGCTAACAGAAATCATTACAATACACAGGCTAGCTTGGAGGGAAATGCTGGCCTAAAATTTGGATACATTTAAAAGAAAATGTTTCAATGTGTTTATATTCAAACTCAGCCTCAAAGAGGTAACCTTTCAACTTAAGAATCATTTTGGACAACTGTTCTTGAAATTGTCTTGTATATAAAAACCAATTGGTCATGACTATTGGAAATACGTTACCTTTTTCTTATAGCCAGAATATGCAGCAAATGAGCGCTCTCTGAGTGACTTGGCAAAAAAAAATTGATTTTCAGACTATTTTAATATGGGAACTGAACTGTTTTGCTTTTCTTCCTTTCTCTGATTCCTGAGAAAGGTAGATTGCAAATATTTCCTTCAAGAGGGTTTGAAGATTAAGCCCTCCTTGCCTCTATAAAAGAAGCATTTGGTGTTTATTTACTGGAGATTTGAGGAAATTGGGGGAACAGTGAAGTGACTTATACGTGTAGTAAGTAGATGGGAGCTCCCCTGAATCAGAAACATGTTCCCATAGGGCTCCCATAGGAAGAGATCAGTGGGTCTGGGGAAGGAGGAAGGGGCCCTTCTCCCTGGCAGGGTTCTGGGAGGTGGCAAGTCTCCAAAAGGCATGGCTAGGGGCGTAGGGCCATAGGTCTGGGTTTTCCTCAGCTATGGCTTTGAAGGGACCAAGAAAAAGGGGCCAGTGGTCTTCTCAGAGTGATCATGTTATAAACAAACATCCCCTAGTTTCCCCCCTGCCTTCAAGCCTTGGCCCTTCTTAAGACCCTAGATCTGGAAATAGCCCTGACTTGGAAAGGAAGCCCCAAGAATGACTGAAGTTACATTTCCGATGTATCCTGGCAGAGTGGGGAGATGGAACTGAAATGAGAAAGCATCCCAGATAATATGCCATCTGAGCTTGAGGACTGAGAGTCAAAATCCAGTGCAATATGGAATAAAGGGATGACCCAATGGTTTCCAGTCTGGGATGTGCACACATTTTACAGTGATCCAAAAGAGCTCACATGCGGTGTGCCTGCTCAGACCCCACTTTAGTCGGAGGCAATCATTCCAGGATGGTTGGCCACAGAAGGCTCACAACAGTGATTCTTTCTGGGAAACACCCCCTGTCTAAGGAGGCAGCCTTGCCCTCTTCCTAGAGGTAGCTTGAATCTAAAGACGAATTGATGCAGAGATACAAAGACCCAGCCCTTTGCCTCAACTTGTGACAACTCTGAAGGGCCATCTCAGCTTCAGAGCTCCAAGTGGGATCAGCTGAGGCCTCTACTGTAGCTCAGCTTCTTCTCCTGCCCAATCTTGCTCCCCTCTCTTCCTTGCAGATGTTGATCTCAAGTGTGTTCCCCAATGACGTTCCTGTACACCAGTCTCTGTCTCAGAGTCTGAAGGTGTCTCCAGGAAATGTGACAACAGGCTGCCTTACACCTTTCCCATTAAACAAATACAATAATTTTAATTCTGCCCAAAGGTAGATACTTCTTTACATCCATACATCGTGGTGTCTTTTGTATTTATTTCATAGAAGTGGATTTGAACACGACTTTTTCTTCATTGAGAGGAATCTTTTGATCATCTTAAGAATTAAGAATTGGGACAAAAGTAAAAATTGTGGGGCCACTCCAGAACTTCCTTCTCTTATTGGGCCCCAGCCAGATTTGCTCATTTTCAACACATGCCAGAAGCTCATTTTTAACGCATGTTCATTGCCATTGATAAAACAAACGCCAACTCCAAGGAAATGTAATATTCAAATAAACGAATAAAGTGCTGATTTATAACATTTTAAAATCTACCTGTAGATCAAAAGGGGTCATCTTTTCATCAGAGGTTCTCTGAGGTCAGTGTGGTGCCCTCTCCCATCACTCTCGGCCAATGTGTAGCCTGTCTTTCCCATTGTTCAAGCCACTAGGAGGAAAACAGGAAAATGGAAGACGGGAAGTAGTCGGCAGTTGCGTGTTTGTGATTCTGTGTAGCTAAATGCTAACGCTGTTCTTCACATTCCCATTTCCTTCTTCCTTGGGAAGATGTGTCCATAGGGGTGGTGGCAGCGGGGTCTGAATTCTTTATAGACCTGTTGTTGGATCATCTCTTCATCACTATTAACCAGGGATGCAGATTAAGAGAAAAAAATAATGGACAACATAGGAAATTTCTTGTAGTTAACATTTTCCAAAAGAATGCATCATGTTAAACATTTAAATAGTGCATCGATATAGCCCTCAACAGTTATTATTAAGATTGGTAAAAAAAGTAATCCTAGTGCTCAACTAAGTTTGTAAAGTTACACATTGAACCTCTAAAATATTAAATGTAGAGATCAGATCGAGAATCAGTAGAGATGGATCTGAGAAGAGGCAGGAGGACTGGGGAACATTTTTTTTCTTTAAACTGAAAGATCTGAACATAACTGAAAAAATATAAAGATTTTTTTCTCCTATAAAAAGCAAGGTTTCAGTGCGTGCTCTGTATTTTGTCCGTCCACATTTGGATTAAGATAATTAAATATAATTAAAGATGACACATGGCCTCTTTAGGACAACTGTATATGAATTGTAAGAAGAGGGGCCCAGATTTTTGATTGAGGCAACTAAATCCCAGTCTGATTTGGCCTAGACCAAGATTTATGATTTGAAATTATTTGCTCAGGCAAAACCAGCAAATTAGCCTTATTAGTCACCTTACTGGCGTCACCAACTGGATACCATTTCCTACTTCTACCCAAAGTATCTGTGTAACTACCAAGGGCTTAAAAGTCATGGGGAGTCAGGGTTGCTGGAATGCTACTGTTCAGCTTCCCAGAGATATTGGACCAGAGACATGATACTAATTTGACAATAGTGTTAAATCCAAGTGCTTCCTGACTATAGGAATGGGGTGTGGGGAATGAGTAAACCCATTCAGTTTGGGGACTCTTTGGACCTGAAATGTGTCCCCCCAAATTCAGCTGTTGTAACCCTCAGTGTTGAATAGGACTGATGTCCTTGTAAGAGGAGGAAGGGACACACAGAGGAAAGGCCATATGCAGACACAGGGAAAGGAGAGATCTCCCCAGAAACCAATCCTGTTGGAACACGGACTTCCCGCCCCCAGACGTGTGAAAAAATAAAATTCTGTTTTTTAAGCCACTCTCTCTTTGGTATTTTGTTATGCAGCTAATACAGAGACATTGGTTATAAGTTCCAGAAGACTGTCAATTTACTAGAATGGCTTTGTTGAATCAATATAAGAATAATGTCACCATCTATTGTGCCTTTTATTTGCTGCCAGTTAAAGGCTTGTGGTGTTTGAATGCTCATTTCCTTGTTAGGTTTCTGCTCGTCACTCTTGGGTTGAGCCACTCAGATGTTAGCTGAGTTATGTTAAAACCGATATTAAGCCCTAACCAGTTTGGCTCAGTTGATAGAGCGTCAGCCTGCAGACTCAAGGGTCCCAGGTTCGATTCCGGTCAAGAGCATGTACCTTGGTTGTGGGCAAATCCCCAGTAGGGAGTATGCAGGAGACAGCTGATCGATGTTTCTCTCTCATTGATGTTTCTAACTCTCTATCCCTCTCCCTTCCTCTCTGTAAAAAATCAATAAAATATAAAAATAAATAAAAAAACCGATATTAAGTAAAATAATATTTTTCCAAATAACTTTAATTTTTCCATTAGTTAAGTGACATTTTTATTTAAGAAAACCTGGAAAGTTGTTTAAAAATGTAGAAAGAAGAATTACTTCTAGATAATCATCTTCAAAATGTATTGGACATGATTATCACCATGCCTATAAAATCCTATTCTACTCTTCTCATTTTTATCTTATACCATAGAAAAAATTTACATTATTTCAAAACATTGGCAGACATCAGTTGCAATGATTATGTTTTATTGTATCACTAGAGGCCCGGTACATGAAATTCGTGCACTGGAGTGGAGGTGTGTTCCTCAGCCCAGCCTACACCCTCTCCAATCTGGGACCCCTCAGACATCCCTCTCACAATCTGTGACTGCTGGCTCCTAACCGCTCGCCTGCCTGCCTGCCTGATTGTCCCTAACCGCTTCTGCCTGCCAGCCTGATCACCCCCTAACCACTCCCTGCCTGCCTGATTGATGCCTAACTGCTCCCCTGCTAGCCCCATTGCCCCCAACTGCCCTTTCCTGCAGGCCTGATTGCTCCCAACTGCCCTTTCCTGCCAGCCTGGTCCCCCCCAACTGCCCTCCCCTGCCAGCCTGGTCATCCCCAACTGCCCTCCCCTGCCAGCCTGCTCACCCCCAACTACCCTCTCCTGCTGGCCTGATTGCCCACAACTGCCCTCCCCTGCCCATCTTATGGCGGCTATCTTGTGTGAGGGCATGATGGTCAATTTGCATATTACCTCTTTATTATATAGCAGTGATGGCGAACCTTTTGAGCTCGGAGTGTCAGCATTTTGAAAAACCCTAACTTAACTCTGGTGCCATGTCACATATAGAAATTTTTTGATATTTGCAACCATAGTAAAACAAAGACTTATATTTTTGATATTTATTTTATATGTTTAAATGCCATTTAACAAAGAAAAATCAACCAAAAAATGATTTCATGTGTCACCTCTGACACTCGTGTCATAGGTTCGCCATCACTGTTATATAGGATAATTTATGCCCCTTTTGCCATTTTTCAATATCATAGGCAACTCTGTGGTGATTTCTTCATGCACAAAGTCCTTGCAGTATTTAGAATTATTCTGTAGGATATATCCTCAGAACTGGGTTTACTAAGACAAAGGTTATGACCCTTTGAAAGACTTTTGTTATCCTTTGCCAAGTGGCTTTCCAGGAGTTGTAAGATGTGGCATCCACTAACAAAGTGTTTCTCTGAAATGAAATGATGCTTTCATTTGTTTTCCTCCCAGCGCATATGGATGGTATTTTTCCCTTTTCATTTTTCCCCCCATTGACCTCCTATATTATCTAATTATCCCTCCACTAGGGCACTCCTTTGGGCAAAGGCATAGCATTCATAAATGTCCTCTTCAAAAAAGCAAGAACATTCCCTAGGAATCCTCATCATGCATTGGCACAGACCAGCTCATTTGTTTTCTGAGCAGATGGAGTACAAGTGGCCCAGGTTTTGACTGGGAGGCAGGGGAGAGAGCAAGAGAGGAAGAAGGGTCTGGATCCTGCGTTGTCATCTGAAGGGGTGGTTGGGCGGTGCAGGGAATGGTGCAGTGGGTCCTGGGTAAGTGGGAGAGTGAAAAATGGGTTCTGAAATATCAAGTCTGAAAAGACATCAAAAGAGCCGATGTAACCTTTATGACAGTCTTGATCCAGAACAGATCTGTCCCTAAGACGCACAAGGAGGTAGTGCAGTTAAAGAAGCTGGTTTCGAGGGAGGTAGCTGAAATTGGAGTTCTCGTGCCATTGCCTGCGAATTGGGAGCCCTGGAGCAAGTCACTTCATCTCTGCCCCTCAGTTTCCTCATAGGTAAAAGGGATTAAAAAAGAAAAAAAGTACACACCCAGCCCTCCTTATAATGCTGGGAATCAAGTTCAAACTTGGTCATTAATATTCAGGTGCACCATGCCTAGGGCATGGGATGTAGGGGGTCTGTGATCATGGAACCATAGGAAATGATGGGAGAGAAAGTCCTCTGTAAGCTTTGCAGGGAGGTGGGGAAACATAAGACGCTCTCACCCATCCTCAGCTCAGTATTACACATCAGTCAGAACCACTGAAGACAGCGGTTTTCAGTAAACTGTTCTGTTTTCTTTTGTTAAGAACCAATCCCCAAATTCTTCCACCAGCAATAATCTGGTTTCCTTGTGATGAGAATAATTTTAATTACGAGAAAGTCCTACTGTGCCTGAATATTTTCTTTCTTGTTTTTTTTAAATCAAAAACTCATATATTCAAATGAACTACTAAAGCAAAAAAAAAAAAAAATCTCCTGACTAAATTAACAATAATTAAGTTTAATCAGATAGTGTGATCCCTGGTTGTGTGTGTCTGTGTTTAAGCTTTCCCACAATTATGGAAGTTATGCATATACAATTTTAAAAAGTACCAGAAAGAATTAAGAACCAATATCACATCTCCCAAAGGCAACCATCATTAATAACTGCGGTTACTTCCTTCCAGTATTTTCTCTATTCGGTTTTAAATAATCAGTTTGGTCTTTAGGCAACATAGTGAAATAGAGGTAGTATTTTATTTTGGAGTCTGTGCCGTCTGGGAGCTATGCCATCTGGGAGTTATGCCATCTTAGGATGTTACTTGGTTTCTCTGAGCCTCACTTTCCTCATCCATAAAATGGAGCCAATGATACCTGCTTTCCAAGTCAGGATTTGTCAAAAATAATATCCACTGGTCAGTTCGTAGGAACTGCAGTACACAAAAAACAATAGGCCATCGTAGAAAACAAGCTAGAGTTTCAATTATTTATAAGCCATATAGCAAATAATTTTTGCATGTAATAGAGAACAGTGCTCGCGCACATAACTAGCAAATGTGCACATGGGGTGCTTTGTAAGCAATGGTAATTCTATTGTAAACGTTCAATAACACCATCAGTTCTGGGAGGGCCATCACCTTGCTGGACTGCTGGGGTCAGAGGCTCAGCTGTCTTCCCCTCAGGAGGCGGTGGTCTGACAGTGAGCGATGTCACGCTGTCAGTGCTCAGGGCGTATTGGAAACATAAATTTCATTTGTATAAGATTTATCCCCTGCTTCCTTCTAAAACAATTAAAGGGTACAGATGTTCCAATACAATTTAAAATAAGGCACAGAGGAACGAAATAGAACAGAAGCATTCTCCTGATTTTAGTGTTTATTGAGCACCTACTATGTGCTGGGAGCATTCTATGGGGAACTACAAGAAGGGAGCTCCCAGGTGAGGAACCAGATTTTCAGTGTGACCTGAAGAGCCCCTGTATAGAACCACCCAGGGTGCTTCCACAAAGTGAAAAAAAAAAAAAAGATTGCTTATCTCCTGCCTGGGGTCCCTCCTCATGCAGAACGTCTGGGAGTCTCCACCATTCACCACCTCTCTGGCTGCTGGGCATGCGTGCTGGGGTTTGAGAACTTGCAGAGAGGACACAGGCTTAGCAACGACTAATTCTGCAGTCACGTTCATGTCATCATCAACACAGCAGAAGCTGGGAGGTCAAGAGTGGGGACTTAGGAACCAACCGACCTGAATGCAATTGCTGACTCGCGGGGAGTCTGCTGGAGCCTGCCAACCTCCGGGCCTCAGTTTTATCTGTGCAAAGGGTCTACTGTTGCCCACCCCAGAGTGGTGTTGCCTTAAACGAGAAGACTGTTCTGTAGGAAAAGGCTTACTGCACTGCCTCATTCACAGGAGGTACTTGAAAAGTGGCAGCCATTGTCGTCATCCGCCCAGAAGCCAATGCAGTCACGCCTCAGTCTTGGTCCTACTTGGGCACCAGTCAGATCCCAGCGGCACAACCGACATGTCTGGGGCCAAGGTCATCTGAGGCTTTGACACCAACGCTGCCCTTGGAGCCTGGCCATTAATCCACAGCAGCTGAGGGCTGCAGTAACTGTGACCCAGCTGGAAAGAAAGAGGTCTTGCTCTCCCCTTCCCTTCTGCCCTGCTTTCCCTCTCCCTCCCTCCTCTCTCTGTCCCTGCTCAGTGGGAATGACGCCTCACCCCCAGGACTGCAGGCAGAAACCTGTTAGCAGTTTTGTCAGAGCCTGCAATAGCAGATGGATGCAGCCCGCAGCCTCTCGCTGCATCCAGGATGTCTTCATCTGTCCTCCCAGGACCCCAGCAAAATGCTTTTGGCAAAGGCAGGAGGAAAGGATAAAAATTAAGTCTAAGGTGCCGCGTTCAGTGGGGCTTTTATGGGCTTGGCTGTGCGGTGATGATTTAATGGCAGTCGAGAGGCAGGTAATTAGGAGCAAGCCGCCCTGATCACCCTTGTACACAGCCCCAGATAGCTCCCCAACACTCCCGAAACCTTGTTTGCTTTCTCCGAGGCAGAAATCCCAGCCGGGCTGCGCCTGGCCAGCTGTCGCGCTAACGAACTGCCAGCACGGTCCTGAATGGAGCTCTCTGCCTGGCGAGGCCCCCGAGTGCCCGTGCTGTCTTCACCCGCGTGATTGCCTTTATCTGGCTGGTGCAGGAGCCGCTCCTAATCACGCGGCTGCTGGCCTCCAAGGGTCAAACACGGGACCATCGCTACCTAAACAAACGAGGGGGATGTCACCTTTGGGGGAGACTGATAAGCAGTTGGCAGGCAGGCCACGGGGAAGAGAAGGTGCCAGCAGCCAGCAATCTGCAAAGGCCGTAAATATGTTACACTCTCAGCGGGGAGACGGGCAATATAGGCACCAAGAGGCCTTTGTTTAATGAGCTGTCAGAAAGCAGGCATGAAATTATGTTGGAAAACATGTGCAAGCTGCAGAGACGGAGCGGGGGCCTGCAAATGGCCCTCGTCCTCGCCGCGGATGTTCCGAGCATCTTATCAGTCTGAGCGCCGTCAGAGGGTGAAAGCTATCATTAGCAAACTAATGGTGTTTGAAAGCTACAAATTTTTCTCTCTCCCCTCCATTTTTGACTTAAATGGATTATAGGGGGGGGAAATCCTAATGGTTTTTTTTTCTTCTTTCCTTGAGATTTTGGTAAACATGCAAATTGGAAGAGAACCAAGAGCGAACCACAAAGAGTATCTCTGGAAGCACAGACGGAATGGTTATACTTGGAGAACAACCAGCTCAGAACAACCAGCTCATCTTCCTCCCAATTCTGTCGAGACTCTGTTTGGAGAAGCCTAATGTACCTCCAGCCAGCCTTTTATTTCAATCAAGCCCGTAAAAGAAAAGCATAAATTTAAAATAGGTTGCTCTCTTATTCTCTGAGCATTTGAATTCGTGGGTAGGCATAATACACCTTCTACCACATCAGCTAGCAAATGTAGAGAATAATTTTCTAAAGACTTGAAATTATTCTTGTGGGTCATGGGACTGTGTTTATTTCTATTAAGGGTGGAAGTTAAAGGCTTAAAAACCTGGCAAGACCCAGCGGCATCACTGATTCAGAGCATTGGGCCTCGGTTCCTAATTTCTGAAATGAGGCATGAGGTCTCGGTTGCCATAATATGGATCTTTTCCCTTCAGGGCACAGCAAACCTGCGTGTCCTGCCTCCAGTCAAAGCAGGCAGCCAGGAATGACTTGTGTGCAACTGCTTTCCCATTAAAGGCCTGAGACTACAGGGAGAGGTGGCCACGTTAGCAGGAATGGTCCTTTGGGATCCACATTGTCTCCGGGTTGAACAGTGGCAAGCTGCTCTCCTCCAACTTCGAGAAAAGGAGGCGGGTGGGAAAGACCTGAGTAGTAAGTAGTAAAGTTAGATTAAAAAGGGAAAGGGATGAAGGTTAGAGAAACATACAATGAACTAAAAAGACAACTAGGAATCAAAATGGGCTTTCGGATGCACAGCAAACAGCAATAACTGACATACACGTGACAAACTGTTTTCTTGTTCTTCGTGCTTTCCCCCATTTGCAGGTGAGAAATAGGGGGGCAATGCATCTGAGGTCACCTTGCCAATACAAGTATGAGCCAGCAATGGACCCCGCTCCTGGCCCCCTGGGGCCCACATTCATTCCCACTCAGAATAATCTTCTCTGAAAGCATCTTTAGTTCCTCTCTCTCGGGCATTCACAGAGATTCTGAGCACAGTGCCTGATAGGTCCTGGCTGTTCCTTCTGGGTCTCATGTGGAAGGAAGAGAGAGCTTTAGTCCACAGAGGTGGGAAAAGAGGAGGCAAAAACAAAATTGGGAAGAGGACAGGCATGCCCAGGGTACGTGCTTGGCCAGAATAAGGCCTGGGAGCAAAGGAAACCATCAACAAAATGAAAAGACAACCTACAGAATGGGAGATATTATTAGAAAATCCTATATCTGATAACAGGCTAATATCTAAAATATATAAAGTATTCATACAACTCAAAAGCAAAACAAAACCAAAAAACAAAACAATCAAAAAACCACCAAACAACCCGACTAAAAAGTGGGAAGAGGATCTGAATAGGTATTTTTCCAAAGAAGACATGCAAATTGCCAACAGGTACATGAAAAGGCGCTCAGCATCACTAGTCATCAGGAAAATGCAAATGAAAATCACGGTATCACCTCACACATGTTGGAATGGCTATCATCAAAAAGACAAGAGAACGAGTGTTGGTGAGGACATAGAGAAAAGGGAACCTGGATGCATTCTGTATCTCCATGTTGATGTCTCAAATATATCATGTCCCAACCTGAAATCCTGATCTTCCTCACCTACAGAACCTGCTGTACCCACAGCCTTACCCATCTCAGTTAATGGTGTCGTTGCCCTGGTGCCCAACAGGCCTTCAGTAATTAGGAAGCACGGATTTCTGTGCCTCAATGAGTGTTTACTGTAGTTAAAGCAAAGGCTTACTTGTTGTCAGGAAAGGGTAGGGATTCCATATTATAAATCCTTTAAAGCATGAACTAACCTTTCTATAGAGGGTCATTATATTACCTCTTTTCAAGTTCTGTCATATTTTAACCTGCAGAAGACCCCATCCTTGTACATTTGGGGACTATTCTCTTTCCTAATTAAAGTCAGATGGTTGGCTTGTAGGTTTTCCTGGGCTGCCTCTTAACAGCTGTGGTGCATTGCCAATGAGTTATCAGTGGACAGACGTGAGATTCCTTTATGATGTTAAATGACATATTACAGTGTTTCTTCTACAAACTACAAAAGCTGAACATCATGGACAATATTAAATCTTGTGCAAGACTTGTTCTTTTTAAAAAATACATGTTGATTTCTAAAATATAGCTGCACCATGGTTTTTTTGGCCGTCTTCCTAACATGTGCTCTATTTCATGAGAAATGTTTTCATAGAATTGGATGATCTCCTTTGGTCTTAAATTTTTAGACAACAAATAAAAACAGCAAAAAATTATATTATGACCTTAAATGCTGGAATGAGGGAACAATTATTAAACAGCAGTTAATTTTAATTTTAAAATTAGGTCTACCAATGTAATAATTGATTCAGACAAGAGTCATCAACATATGCTAAGCCACTTAATAACAAATTGTGTGGTCTCAAATTATCTTCAAATAAATTACTTAGTAATTGCAATGAGTGATTAGAAGGCCATCACCTAACCAAGTAGTCCAAATCAGCATCGGTAATAAGATATATTGTCTTTATGCCTCCTGATATGATAGAGAAGCATGTAACATCACTTATTTAGTGTTCAAAAATCTTTAACTTGAATATAATCATGAGGAAACAAAAGCAAAATCCAGCAATACTGATTATATGGTTATGTAGGTTTGTGTAGGGAAAAGTCCTTGCAAGAAAACGCACTTAGGGTTGACAGATCATAACAAACCCACTTTCCTTTGGACTTGTCCAACTTTTTTCTCTGGTTCACAATTGTTTATTTGGATTCCGGATGTTCTCACAGAGGGAACCCTGACCCTTTCAGTCATGCTCCATGTGGTTACACTGAAATAATGCGTGTTAGATGGACACCCTAAAGACTTCAAGCCATAGGCAGACATCGGGGCATGATCGCTCCTCTGCCATGTTATGGAATGGATGCCAAGGGAATGTCCATTTTTTTTGGAAGAATAAATTATCTCTCTCAGCAAGAGCTTTTGCCTGACAACAGTGTCCTCGGGCTGAGGAAGGTGGTACCCACAGCACTCTGCTCTCTCATCACACTTCCCTTCCCCGTCCCCCCAGTACCGTACCTCTGGAAGCCCACGAGAACCCCATTTCTGCTGCTACACTGACAACATCCCCTTAAATACTGATTTTCAGTCTGTTACCTATTACTATTAGCAACATGGCAATGGTAATAGCTTCCTTCTGTGCAACAAGCGTGTTGTATACACATCATGTTTCAGTCGGAGAGGGGAGGTCGATCTCATCAGTTGCCTTTTCCAGATGCAGACACTAAAAGACAAGGAGGTGGCACGGCTGGCCCAGGTCCCTCGGGAGCTTTCGAGGATGCTGTGTTTGTTGCGTGAGACTTGCTGCTTGTCCATCACAGGCTCAATTTGGGATCTGAAAATAGGCAGCGTGTACTCTTAGGAGTCAGGAGACCCTTCTCTCAGGCGCCTTTCTTCCTTCCCAGCCTCTTTTGAGATGATCCTGTCGTGCGGTGAGTCTGAAAAGCAAGTCTAGTGTAAACATCATCTCACGTACACTCTTCACACTCATGTCAGCTTCTGGGAACAAAGGAGACGTCCTCGCTTATGAAGGGCACACCCTCCCCGCCATGCGAACTGGTCTCCTGGTCACACGTCACTTGATACTCCAAGCACACCTCACACAGTTTTCCGTTTTGTTCTCCCAAGTAGACTAGCTACATGGATGGCAATAAATAACATGCAAAGGAAATTCAGTGTCAACTAGAGGGGTTAAACAACTATTTTAAAATAAAGAGGCAACATCTTTTAATTTATTAGGAATTAGCAACTACTTTTATCTGAATTCCACTGGATGAAAATTAAGAACCAAAAGTTATCCATCTGTTCTATCCCTCTCTCTTTTTTTCTTCTTTGGCAGAAGTAATGAGTTGGAGGGGCTTAGCTTTGTCAGATAATACTAGTAGAATATTTATTTTTTTTACTGGAAATTCAAAAACAGTATATAATGTACAGTATAGACATGGAGCTGTTGGATATTGATGACATGACATAGTAACATATAATATAGAAAAAGTACATCTACAATTTCAAGGGTGTTTTCTCTGTATATGAACACACCTATTAAGATACCTATAATAGGCTGATATTAGGACTCCAGGTTTACATTAAATTAGCTTCATATTACATGAGCCTTATATTAAATGAGTTTAATTCGATAATTGGTTAAAAACTGAGACTGAAAGAAATTGACTTGGATGTTAAAGGACCTCCATTCCACTCTCTACTCTGCCTCTCACTCTGTGATCTTGGACAAAAAGTCTAACTTTCCTTTGCCTCTGATTTCTCACCTATAAACCACGGTGATCAAAAATACTAATGCCAGTCTCCCTACTTCTAATGTTTACATCTGCACACGGACTGGATATGGAAGCAACTTCTAAGGATTCCAACTCTTTCTTTTAGTTGATTTGAGAGTTAGAACAAGATTAAAACTAACTGCTGAGCTTACTCAAAATTTCTTTTAAAGGAACTTTTATTTCAAAAAGAACTTATAGGGGAAATGTGAACAGCTTGGTTTATTCTCTTTTTGCTCGACCTTTAAAACAATAGCAATGCCTGACCCAGTGTGGCTCAGTGGTGAGTGTCGACCTATGAACCAGGAGGTCATGGTTTGATTCCTGGTCAGGGTACATGCCAGGGTTGAGGGCTCAATCCGCAGTGCGGGGTGTGCAGGAGGCAGCCAACCAATGATTCTCTCTCATCATTGATGTTTCTATCTCTCCCTCTCCCTTCCTCTCTGAAATCAATAAATATATTTAAAAAAGAAAAAAAAACTAATAGCAATACTTATAATACTTACTAGCATTTATTAAGTAGTTACTATTTGGCTGGTACTATAAATGCTCATGCTTTACATACACCATTTCATTTATCCTTGCAACATATGCATGAGGGAAACAATATTACCTCCCTCATTATATAATATAGATACGATATATATATAAGAAATCTCCCTTGGTAGATGAAGAAACAGGCTTAGAACATTAATTGGCTTTTAGCAGACCACACAGCAGTTTCAAATCTAAGTCCATCTGATGGTGGAACATTCACTAACAATGATTATATCAGGATGTAGGGCCTTATTCTTCAGAAAAAAAAGTAGATAAATATTAAAATGTGAACAGTAACCCAGCCAATGTAAGTAAAAAGTTAACACTCAAACTAACATTCCATTATACATATACTTGCAGCAGTCATTTCTTGCCATTTGATATTAAAGTTATTTTTACGGTCATAGGAGAGGAAACTAAAGTGATATTTTGTGCGCTTCAAGTAGAAAAAAAGGGGCCATGGTTGAATCCAGATTCCATTCTGCCGCAGCCAATCCTTTACAGAAATGAGGTTGTAATATAAATGAATGTAGTCTTGTACTAGACAGAAACATATATAGTCTTTAAAGTTATTCAATTTATATTGCTACTCAGTTGTTAAAGTGTTGGTGAATGTAGCATGTATATAAATATGACACCAATGACAGCTATAAAGATAAGCCTCTTATGTTGTAACTTCTCAATTTAAGCACACGAGACTGAATTTGGAGAATAAATCACGATAACGGGTAGCCACTACATTTATATGAAAATGAATAAATGTCTTATGCTATCAGTTTATTAACCTATAATGAGTAGATACTTTATCATCACCTTGTAGGTTTTTTGAAATACCTTGGCACAGTTGTGTGAGAGATAATGCAGACTCATCTGGTTGCTAAGAAATTAATTTTATTACCTAAGAAATTGATTTTCTCAGCACTCAATAGTAGATTGGACTGAAAGAATGTGTGACCGCCCCAACCCATGAGCCAGTATGTGACAAACCCAGTGGGTGTATTCTCCCTTTTTCTGGGGGAGAGAGGAAGGAGTGAAGATTATATAGAGGCAGCGAGGGGGATTATAGGCAACAAGAGGCCTCTGGGCACATTGAGAAGGAGCCTCAGGAGCAAGTTCCCAGGATTCTTCCATGAAGTAGATAGTGTGGGAATGCTTCCTGTCTGGGGAAACCCTTGCGTGGTGTATTGTGGGCAGCCATTTCTGCAGGATGATATGAGGGTCAATACAAGATCCTCTGGTCCTGTGTTTGCCACTAGACCTACCCTGTCACTTCATTATTTTGGATTTGCTCAGAGATGAAGGCATTAATTTCAGCAAGCTCTACAGTGCAAATACAGAGTTCGGGAAACAAGAAGATTATTCAAAAAATGACCCCAGTACATTGTCTGGGTTGCATGGCAACACGCTAACTGAGACAGTGAGTCGCCTTCCCCCCAGCTGGACTCTACCATCTCTAACATCTAGCACCTCAGTTCGACTGGCACCTGAGCTGAGCATTGCCTGTGCAAGAACTCCCTCGGCTTCACTGTAGTGACAGGGAAATAACAGGGGGAGTGGTCCCTCTCCAGGAGCACAGCCCCCAGCGCCCCCAGCCCACTCCCTGCACCTGCTGACCCTTCTGCCCATACATTCCCGCCAGGCATTCCTCTTTTTTCCAGGAATCCAGGATGCTGAAAGCCGAATTTGCGCTCCCCAATCACATTTATAGGATGTTGCAGTGCATAGTTTGTGCATTTTTTTCTACCTATATTTTCCCTTATGTCCTTTCCATTTTAATCGTTTGGCCTATTATTTTTATATTCATTTTGGAATGTGGTGGGATAAAAATTAACAAAATGCATGTTATATATGAGAAAGGAGAGTCTCCCATCACATTTCTAGGGGAGGGAAAAGCCCCCTCCCCAGCCTCCCCGGTGCTTCCAGCCACGTTACAGCCGAGTGGGTGCAGGGAGGGCTGCTGTGCTGGGTGCCAGAGAATCCGAAGAACAGGGCGTTCTGGAGAAGAGCAGTAGTCACACTGTGTTCATTTCCAGCAGTCCCCGGCACATAGTAGGTGCCCAGTAAAAGCTTGATGAATGACTTGAATGGCTTCTTTAGGAGGATCTGCTTTGCAAAATACAAAGGAAGGAAGATTGGGAGGAGAGCTGGCTTCCCCGGGCCCCTTCCCATCTGCATCACACTCAGCGAGTTCCCGGGGAGGTGCAGCAGCCTAGCCACCTACAAACACCAGCGGGCCTGGCCTGAGGGGGTGACTAACGAAACGGGCCAGTTGTGAGAGTGCAAGTCATTAACCAAGAGGATGGTCCACAGCCCCTCAGTCACCCGTAGCCCATGAGAGGGATTAATTGGAACCAACCTCCCATGTCTGAATTGTTTTTCATGCCATGAAAACTATAGCCAGAGGCCTCTTTCAGAAGACGTCCTGTCTGGGTCCCCGAGAGGCTGGGGAAGCAGAGCTCTGGCCCTGCGCCGACTGACTTCAGACACACTCCATCTCGGCCCGCTGGCTCAGCCGCATTCAGCTGCTGAAGAGCAGGCGGAGGTCAGTGCGAATCAGCAACCTCTGCACAGAGGCCTTCCAGGCCGCGGCTCCTGGCATCCATCCACGTCCGTCCGGATGGATCTACGGACGGCATGGACACCATCTCCCACTGCCCTGTAAACGCTCGAAGCTCTCAGCATCCCCATCTGAAGCCACTCAGGTCCGCTCACGTCAGTCAGCGGCTCCAATTAGGGAATCAGAAAAGAAATGGGTATGGCTTCTCCCTGATGGCTCTGGAGCAAGACATGAGCGGCACGGATCTCACTAATAGATTTCCCCCAGTCTCGGGACGAGGAGCCAGGCAGGCACAAAGTGCCCATGAAAGGGCGAGCTGCCATCAAGACAGTTCGGCCACACGTCCGCCCTGGAGCCACTTTGGTTGCTGAGCTTCCAATCTTTACTTTATCACCAGCACACAAGGTCCGCGGCGAGCCAGTGAAATTATCTTCAGCCCCGGATCTGCCATTCCCCCCGGGCCCTCCACTTTGCGAAGATTTTCCGTGAGGCGATGTCCAGAGAAGGATCTGAGTGGCCGGGCCAATTAGCACTGACCTCCAGCTTGCAGCGCAGAGGAGCCAGCTGTGGTTGAGGGGAGACGGGTTATCACTATGTAAACACATCCCGCAGCCCAAATGGTGTCTCTTCTGGCCAGTTAGTACTCACATAAACAGCAACCTTACATCCTAGGATGAGAGTCAAGAGAACAGGCCCCAAATGGTGACCCAAACCTGCTCCCTGATTTGCTCACAAGGTTGCACCTCCTTAACTCTTTTGGGGGAAGCAGGAACAAAAAGTAAAGCATATATTGGTAAGCACATTAGCTGCTATCCTGAGTAATAAACCTTCTGAAATGTGAATAGTCTAACCAACTATAGCCGATAATTCTCTCTCCTTAGACTAAGGGCTCTGCTGGTGGTCAGGGCTTGACATGACTCAGCTGGGCTTGCTCCTGCGTTTGTAATGAACCCGCCCGCTGACCGAGGGGCCACTGGTCTGGAATGGCCTCAGCAAGAATGACTCAACAATAGCTCCCGTTTGGTCTCTCATCTTGTGGCAGGCCAGCCCAGGCTTGCCCTTGGCCATAGTAGTCCAGGTTTTATTTTAGTATAATGTGTGAGAGCTTGCATAATTACAAATGATATAAAGAGTGAAAACAAAATCGAATGAGCTATTAAAATGGGGGTGTGGGAGAATTGGGAAAAACGCAAAAGAAAAAAAGCAACAGCAATGGTGAGGTTAGATATAAAATGCAGATCTTACATTTGCTAGTGTATGTAGGTCATACACTTTGCTGCCAGCATCAGGCTGCAAATTTGAGCTAGAGCTTCCTTGTGGCTATTGCAAAGGGGAAAATATGGACAGCTCCATGTTTATTTGTTGTTGTTGTTTTGTCAATCCTCACCCAAGGATATTTTCCCATTGATTTTTAGAGAAAGTGGAAAGGAAGGGGAGAGACAGAAAGAGAAACATTGATGTGAGAGAGACACATCAATTGGTTGCCTCCTGCACACACCCTGACCATGGCCAGAGATCCAGCCTGCAACCAAGGTACATGCCCTTGACCAGAATGGAGTCCAGGACTCTTCAGTCTGTGGGCTGATGCTCTATCCACTGAGCCAAACTGGTTAGGGCCAGCTCCGTGTTTTATAACAAGAAAGATGTTTAGAAACACACTTATTCTTAGTACATCTATTCCTCTAGACCCGTGGTCGGCAAACTGCGGCTCGCGAGCCACATGTGGCTCTTTGGCCCCTTGAGTGTGGCTCTTCCTAAGCCTTAGGAGTACCCTAATTAAGTTAATAACAATGTACCTACCTATATAGTTTAAGTTTTAAAAATTTGGCTCTCAAAAGAAATTTCAATCGTGCTGTTGATATTTGGCTCTGTTGACTAATGAGTTTGCCAACCACTGCTCTAGACCTTGGGCACTTCTACAGCTGACTGAGAAACAGTTGAAATCCTTAATTGATCAAAAGGAAAAATTAACGCATTTTGTAACTAGATAGAGGTATTTTGTAATGGTTTACCTGTGGTGAAAACACTGAAACTGAATATTACAATATTTCTGTGTTTCTTTTTGGATGGAAGTTTTTGTCTACGGAATGTATAAAGACTACATTTTGAGGCTTAGATCATATCTATGATGATAAAATGGTTGTTTCAAGAAATGGTTGATTTTTTACTTTTGCTTTGATTTCCCTTGCTTTTGGGGTCAAATCCACAAAACCTTCTCTAAGACCAAGGTCCATAAGTTTAGTACCTATGTTTTCTTCTATGTAATTTGTTTCAGGTCTTATATTAAGGTCTTTGATCCATTTTTGAGTTAATTTTTGTATATGGGGACAAGCAGTAGTCTAGTTTCATTCTTTTGCTTGTGGCTTTCCAACTTTCCCAGCACCATTTATTGAAGAGGCTTTCTTTTCTCCATTGTATAATTTTGGCTTCTTTATAAAAATGTGTTTTCCCATATACATGTGGGTTTATTTCTGGGCTCTCAATTCTGTTCCATTGATCTGTGTGTCTGTTTTTTTCTGCCAATACCATGCTGTTTTGATGGTTGTAGTTTTGTAGTATAATTTGAAGTCAGGGAGTGTGATACCTCTGGTTTCATTATTATTATTTTTATCAGGATAGCTTTGGCTATTTGGGATCTTTTGTGGTTCCATACAAATCTGGTGATTTTTTTGGTTATGTTTCTTTAAAAAATGTCATTGGGGATTACATTAAATCTGTATATTGCTTTGGCTAATATGGACATTTTAACTATGTCAGTTCTTCTAATCCATAAACACAGATCTTCCCATTTCATTGTCATTTTCAGTTTCTTTTAATAATGCTTTGTAGTTTTCAGTATATAGGTTCTTCACATCTTTTGTTAAGTTTACTCCTAAGGTATTTTATTGTTTTGTTTAAATTTCAAAACTAATTGCTTTTTTAGTTATATAGGAATGCAGTGGATATTTTATACGTTTATTTTGTATGCTGCAACTTTACTATATTTGTTTATGGTTTCTATTAGTTTTTTGGTGACTTTCCCAGCACCATTTATTGAATGTCTTTAGGGTTTTCCATATAAAGAATCATGTCATCTGCAAAAAGTGACACTTTTACTTGTTCATTCCCAATTTGGATGCCTTTTATTTCTTTTTCTTGCCTTATTGCTCTGGCTAGGACTTCCAGTACTATGTTGAATAAGAGTGGTAAGAGTGGGCATCCTTGTCTTGTTTCTGATCTTAGAGGTGGCAACATGGATGGATTTTGAGAATATTATGCTAAGTGAAATAAGTCAGGTAGAAAAAGTTAAGAACCATATGATTTCACTCATATGTGACATGTAAAACTGAAAACAACAAATGAACAAACAAGTAAAACAAACTCATAGACATAGACAAAAATATAGTGGTTACCAGAGAGAAGGGGCATGGGGACAGTAAAGGTTAAAGGGGATCAAATATATGGTGATGGAAGATTTGACTTTGGGTGGTGGGCATTCAATGCAATATATGATGATGTATCTATCATAGAATTATACATGTGAAACCTATATAACCTTATTAACCAATGTCACCTCAATAAATTTAAATTAAAAAAAGAAAAGAAATGGTTGATTCAATGGTCTAGTCCAGGGGTGGGCAAACTTTTTGACTCGAGGGCCACAATGGGTTCTTAAACTGGACCGGAGGGCCGGAACAAAAGCATGGATGGAGTGTTTGTGTGAACTAATATAAATTCAAAGTAAACATCATTACATAAAAGGGTCCGGTCTTTTTTTTTTTTTTAGTTTTATTCATTTCAAACCGGCCAGATTCCGGCCGCGGGCCGTAGTTTGCCCACAGCTGGGTTAGGAGGTGGGTCTTTGGGAGGAGATTCAGCCATGAGGATGGAGCTCTCGTGAACAGGGTTAGTGCCCTTATAAGAAGAGCTCCTGGGAGCTCCCTC
>NW_005871100.1:4826839-4894648 GCF_000147115.1 Myotis lucifugus | reverse complement strand
GTCTAGTCCTGTGGTCGGCAAACTGCAGCTCGCGAGCCACATGCGGCTCCTTTGGCCCCTTGAGTGTGCTCTTCCTAAGCCTTAGGAGTACCCTAATTAAGTTAATAATAATGTACCTACCTATATAGTTTAAGTTTTAAAAATTTGGCTCTCAAAAGAAATTTCAATCGTGCTGTTGATATTTGGCTCTGTTGACTAATGAGTTTGCCGACCACTGGTCTAGTCTGATCCAAGGGTGGGGGTGAGAAGCAGCCTAACAAGTCTTCTCAAGTTGTCATTATGATGCTTATGAAAAAGAAATCGGCCACACAATGGCTCATAGAGGCCAGGCAAAGACAAGGTTTCTCATTTTTGTGTATTAAGAGAGAGTAATCTGCTCTTTTATAGTATTCCCATGACAATCATTGCTGCACACCATTTCCCCGGCTTACTGAAATGGAGAAACAGGCAAATTGGTTAATGAAGCCATGAGGGAAAAGCTTCTCCTTTAACCTGTGTGCCCATTAATACTCATAACAGCTCCTGTGTTTTGACCACTTACTCCAGGCAGATGGGTTTGATTTCTTTCCATCATTGCTAAGTAGGGCGTGCTGCCTACTGGAGGCGGGCACATGATACATCCAGTGGTGAGCAGTGGTAGGATTTAACGGGACGGGGAGCCTCACAAGGCTTGAGTGGTGTGTTTTCATTAAGCCCCAAAGTTTTGATGACATAACAGAGAGGACATTTGGAAGCCATGCAAGTTGTTCGGGCTGTTCAGAAACTACCTTATAAATTGTAGCACCGGAGATCTAATGGTCTCTGGCGGTTAAAGAAAGGCCAGGGCTGAAGAGGGAGAAGCTCCAAGGAAGAGAGAAAGAGAAAGGAACACAGGGCCATGAACAAACCCAGCCCTTGATCCAGCCCTCTTGAGCGCTCTGTCTTCTGATCCTGTGCATGGCTGGAGTCGTCGGTTTTTGCTAAATACAGTCTTGCTCTTTCAAGGAGGAGGGGGACTGAGTAAACACCAACCCCAAGCCTAGAGGAAGGTGAGCTCCACCAGGACTTTATGGTCTGAGAACAGGGGAGGAACCGTTCCTGTGAAAAAAGGAAATGGCCTGGTCCAGAAGAGGAAATGCAGGATAGACGGGCAAAGGCAATAGATGTTTATTAAGTCCTATGCCATTTGTATACCCGTTTTCTTGTTGAAGAAATTGAGGCTTGGCAAGATGAAGTAGCAAGCCCCGGATCATGCAGTGGTAGCTCAGATTCAAATTCAAGCCTGATGCAAACGCCATTTGATTATTTGCTGCACTCAGATGCCTGCTGTACATTCCTGTCACTAATCTAATAATCTGCTGTGTATGACAAACTGCAGCATGAGCTTTTGAATGTTTAAAGAAAACATTAGATCTACAGCATTTTTAAAAATTTAGTAAATGTTGATGAAAAAGATGACTATACTATGATATGAGCCCCCAAGCTATCTAAATCTTTCTACAAATAGAAAAAAAATGAGTTTTTTTTAAAGTTCATGATCTCCTTTAGAAAAATTAAATGGTGAAAATGAGTTAATTGATAAATACAAATTCCTTTTTAGAAAGGACACAGATTTAATATAAAATAATTGCCTCTTTATGACTGATTTATCTTAAGCCTGACTGCATTTAAATTATATCTTGCCCTTATTCAGACCTTATCTAGGGAAATAAATGAACCTTTCATTCTGGAAGGAGAGAGAATGGAGAATGCCCCATGAGGAGACAGAAGAAATAGTCTGAGTTCTTAAAAGATGGATGGAGACCCTTTTCCCTCCTCCTGGTTGGTGAGGAAGACATCCATATCCCACTGCAATAAATCTTGAGTCACTTATAGAGCAGGTCCTTCTAATGTCGGTCTATTAGGAATGCCCTCGCCACCCCCAGAGCCCGCCAACGCTGTCATGTCCATTCTGAGGCTCCTCTGGGGGTCTGATGGGCCGTCCTCTCCCCCAGGGCCCATGGAGAGACCATGTCAATTGCCGTCTGTAAGACAGGGTGCAGCTTGCTCTACTCCTAAGACTCCATTCTCATGCTGTGCGTTTTCCTTTGAAGTAAAATATGTGACATTCTAAACCTTGGGCCCTTCTCCCCAGGCAGAGGGAAAGCAAACACTGAGACAATTGCTCACATCCTTCAAGGCCAATAGTTCCCACTGAGGCCCAAAGGGTGGGGAGGCCAGAGGGAAGGACGCCTCAGTTACTCTGCCTCTTCACCTAAACCACCCAATTACTGGATAGTTGCTGATGCACCCCTTTGCATGTGTGGGCCTAGAAAAGTTTATATTTTCAGTTGGACAGGTTCCATTGTCTCATAAAATTACATGGTACAAAATAGGGGCTAGGCCAGTGGTTCTCAACCTTCCTAATGCCGCGACCCTTTAATACAGTTCCTCATGTTGTGGTGACCCTCAATTTCATTGTTACAAATTGAGCATAATTAAAGCATAGTGATTAATCACAAAAACAATATGTAATTATATATGTGTTTTCCGATGGTCTTAGGCGACCCCTGTGAAAGGGTCGTTCGACCCCCAGAGGGGTCGCGATCCACAGGTTGAGAACTGCTGGGCTAGGTACTCAGCATTGTCAAATTTGGGGAGCACTTGGGCAAAATCTCATTCCTTCCCTTTGTGATAGTCTTTTACAAATATGCAGTTCAGGAACAGGTCTCAGAGGGACAATAGATGGCACACCCCAAGCTGGGCAGGTAGCTATTGTAACCACCATGGACTTCACTGGTGACCTTGATCAGAGCAATTCCCACAGAGAGGTGGGGATGAAATCCTGGTTGGAGTGGATTCGAAAGAGAATGGGAGGTTCTGGAACGGACCCTGGGAAGAGAGACATCACTTTCAAGGAGTTTCGCTGTAACTGAGTGCAGAGAAATCAGGCCACAGCCAGAGGATGATAAAATCAAGAATGTTCTTGCTTTGTTTTACAATAGGGTTGTACATTGATGGGAACAAGCCTATTGAGGTTGATATATAGAGAAAAGCTGATGCTTGAATAGGAAGAGGAGATGGCTGGAGCTGCACCCTGGAGAAGAGAAAGAATAAGGCCTAGTGCACAAGTGAGCGACCTTGGACCATCACTCAACCCAACCAGAGGGCACATGGCCCCCACAATATAGGTGCAGGGAGATGGGAGGATGTGGTGGTCAGTGCCTATGAAGGTTCTCTTCAGATTGCTTCAATTTATTAGAAACAGAAAATAAGGTATTTGGCTAAGATAGGGTAGGGAAGGAGCACTGAAATGTGAGGGAAAGATATGAAATAGTCATCTAGTTGAGTGGCAGAAGGGATGACCTACATGAACAACATTGGGAAGCCTATTTCTGGATTAGAAAATGATAAACTTAAACATGACCCCACAGACTCTGGCTGTCAGAGCAAGCTTTGAATTCTGATTGTAATTGTCATGTGGTGATGAAATAATGCCTGGTGCACAGGGCAGGGAGGTGCACAGGAGGTAGGTTTAACCCTGCCCGCACTCTTTCAAATATCAAATAGTCTATAAAACAAAAGTGTTCTCAACTAAATAAAATAAAGACAGTCTCCCTAGACAAGGGTGGACCTGAAACTAGAACCTTTGGAAGATGCATTAAAAAACATTGGAAGGGCTTGAGGAAAAATCATTTCAAGTCGAGAAGCCAAAAGATAAGGCAGCTTCCAAAAGAAGAAACATAATCTAAATCAGAATGCTGTTTAAATGCTGGGGGAACAAGGCCATCAAGAATATTTTTACAGTATAATTTTGGAAGTGCAGAAGACATAAATATGTAAAGCAGCATTTACAAATAAACTTTTAAACAGGGTGTTTGACCTGACTTGCCCACTCCCCTAGGATGGCATTCAGGTGGTCTGCACTCCCTGCATTTGCACACCAAGTGTTGTATGTATATGACCACGTGCATATTTCTGGAAGTGAGTAAACAACGGTCATTGAATAGACTCTGCTTTTAAAGTAATATCGACTTCCTTAGAGAAAGAATGATCTTCATCAAAAAACTTGTTATAGGGACAGAATATTTAGATCAGAAACTTTCTGAAACGAAGATTTAGAAACAGCTTGGGGCGATGGGAAACACAGTGGCCCAGGAATCAAGAGTTGGGATTCTAGCTCCAGTCTGGCTTCTAACAAGCTGTCTGATAAGGGACAAGTCCCCTCATTGGTTAGGACATCAGCTTCCTCCCCCGTGGAAGAACGGAGCTGAGATGCACTGTCACCGAGATCTCTCCCAGTCCTCACATAGTAGGTTCCATGAACATGCACCACACTGCATGCTTTTTGTTCGTAAGAATGAGAAGGAATGTCTTTATCTAAAATAAAGACTTTGGAGAAGGGCCTGTGGCTCCTCCTGGGTCCTCCTTTTCCTCCCCCAGTAAGTCACAAAGACAAGCCATCGACTGAATAAAGAAAAATAACAAGTTGATAACAGAGAAAACCTTGGCTGAGCTGGCAGTATCAAGCGACAGTTAAGGTTTCTTTTCATTTGTCTGTTTTATTTGCTTTATTTTTTTTAATCTGGGAAATGGAGGACAGGGTAGAACCAGATGAGATTCTCTCAAATGATCACCAGCCATAATATCCTAGAGCTTTACATTACAGCATTTTCTCATGGGAATGCGGTAGCTCCCAGAAACCACTGCATGACCAACACTTCAAATGCTTTATAAACTAACCTAAGAATGTTCAGCAAGTATACCAAAGGCAAGAAAGCCACCCTTTAAATTCTTTTTAAAAAAATATATATTTTATTGATTTTTTTTACAGAGAGGAAGGGAGAGGGACAGAGAGCCAGAAACATCGATGAAAGAGAAACATCAATCAGCTGTCTCCTACACACCCCCTACTGGGGATGTGCCCACAACCAAGGTACATGCCCTTGACCAGAATTGAACCCAGGACCCTTCAGTCCGCAGGCCAATGCTCTATCCACTGAGCCAAACTGGTCAGGGCCACCCTTTAAATTCTTAACAGCTGATGCCCTTCACCAGAGACCAATGAAGACACAACTTGTTTTTAATGAACAGAAACCATTGCCTAGGAAAATGGGTGAAGCTTACTTCCTAATAACTGGTCCTCAAGTAGCTGGTCTAACTTCATCTCACAGACCAGAAAGGCCAGCAAATGAAACCCTAATTGAGGAGGGTTTCATTAAAGCAGGTGGGCCACCCACCAGCTCTTCCTACACCTACGGTTTAGCCGCTGTGACAGTGACCGACCAAGGCCAGTACCCGGATCACAGCCCAATGCAAACAAGCTCACAGACGGTCTACATCTTCTAAAGAAATAAAGACACATGAAAGCCAACTGACTTGTTTAAACTTAAAAAAAAAGTAGAGGTAAGTAGGGGAAGGAGCAAGATAAAATATTTTATCATTTGTGTCCCATGCAAACCATGTAGGAAAATATTTTTGCTATATCAATGACTAGATTTAGTAGTGTGGTGTCTGTTTTAACTTTTTGGTCAGTTCTCCCAAAGGTAGTTTTATTTTGCTGAAAAGGCAAAGAAAGGGGTTAGAAAAATTAGCATTAATTAAACTTTATTTCCCTTGGCCACGGGCCACACAGTTCACAGAGAGTGCAGCTTCTAGCCAAGTCCCCTCCCAAGCAAAATTCAGAACGCATGGCTTAATTCATGTATGTTTGGTTTTCGAACAAGAAAAAAAAGAGAAAAGGGGGAGGATAAGAGGAGGAAAAGTAAGAAGGTAAACAGGGAGTATGTCTTCTGTTTGACTTTCTTTAATTTTCTGCTTTTAGGGGGAAGAAGTGAGGGGGGCAGAGCAGGATACAAAATTGTGTTTCAACTACGGAAAACATCTATGCAGGTGTATAAATAACCAAATCTAATACAAAAGCTCCATTTTTCCAGTTTGGGTCAAAACCCTTGGCCCTATCTTTGACCCCTGCCTCACACATCCCTCCAATCTGCTTTCAAAATGAATCCATATCCGATTGCTTCTCGCCACTTCACCACTACCCCAACGGGTCCAAGCCACAATCACCTCCCCTGCAGAATATTCCAATAGCCTCCGAAACCGGTCTCTGTGGTTCTTTCCAAGAACTTGCTCTCTGCAGTCTGAGCTGGCTCCCTGCTACCTCCATGACATCATCTAACTGCTCTCCCCTTCGCTCATTCTGTTCCAGCCACAGCTGTTCCTCAGTGCTAAGCACTCTCTCACTTCAGGGCCTGGGCACTTGATGTTCCCTGTGTCCAGAGCATCCTCTCCCTGCGTCCCTGTCCTTTCATGGCTCTAGCGAATGCCCCCAGTTATCAGACAGGCCTTTCCAGTTCACTCCACATGAAGTGGCAAATCTCTGGTACTTTGTAGCCCCCTGCCAAGTTCTATTTTAGCTTACTTTTCTCCACAGCATGTACTACTGCCCGACAGACATTGATTTGCTTATTTGTCAGAATCTCTCCCATTAGGATTTATGCAAATGGAGGTACTGTTTTATTGCTGGGTCCCGAGTGCCTACAACATGACCTGGCGTATAGTTGATGTTCAATAAATATTAGTTGAATACATTGGCAAATAAATGGATACGTAACTAAAAGTAAATAAATACATAAAAAAGAAAAGGAGGGAAGGTGGAGGAGAATGAAGAGACGAAGAAACAACACACAACCTCCATATCCATCTCTCTAAGGTGAACATTTTAGACTTCCCTCGATTTTCCTGTGAAATAAAGATGTGTTCCTTTGATAATCAAAAGAGAGTTAACATTTATTCTAACATAATTTTGTCAAATTTAAGATTTCCCTAAGATTTAAGAACAGAAAATGTAAAATATAAGTTTGTGTTTTTTTAAAAAAATCAATGTTTTGGTTTTAGGAGGCTGGACAGGTTATATAGTAGGTGGGGTTTTTGAGATAAAGGCCCGAGTTGTCCTAACGGCACCATCACCCACTGAACAGACATGCAGACTCCTCGCCACCAGCTCTGTCTCCCTGGGTCCCCGGCGAGGCTAGGGCTGTCCATCCTGCCCAGCTCCGCCCTTTTCCTTCCCACCACCGCCATCACCACAGACACCGTGGAGCCATGTTACTCCTCACTCACCTCCTACACCTAAAAGTCAATCAAGTCCTCTCAGTTCTTCTTCCTGCATCTTTCTCTAATCTAACTCTTCTTGCCAACCCACACTGTCATGGCCTTGGGGCAGTCTGTATCACTTCCCCCCTAAATTCCTAATTTAACTCCCTGGACCTAATCAGTCCCCCCACCTTAGGCGGCCTCCCCGCTTGCTGGAGAGGTTTTTCCTAATCGTATACCTGATCATGTCATTCTCCAGACATCTAAAATCCCTCTACTTAGCACACAGGGCCATTTCAGACCTGCCCTGCCCGGCCCTATAGCCCTTCCTTCCAGCCCAACCCAACTCCAGCCCTGCTGGTTCCCCAAACTCCTTGGCCCTCTCCTGCCTCCATGCCTCGAGCATGCCCGTCAGTTTCGGAATATCAGTCCTTGGCCTAGTTATTGGACACCTACCCTTTAAAACTCACCCTCCTTGCCACCTTCTCTAGAAGTTCTTCTCTGGCTCCCTGGATGCAGAGGCGATGCCTCTGGGCCCACAGAGGAGCGGGTCTCTGTTTAAGTCATGGATTTACTCATGGGAATCTTACACCAGACTGTTAGCTTCCTAAGGGAAGGGCCCGTGTCTGCGACCCTTCATTTTAACATTTAGGTCAGCGTTTAATATCTAGTGGAAATTTACTAAATACTTGGAAGAGGAAAGGGGCAGAGGAGCTAGGGAAGGCAGCCAGTTAATTAGATTAGAGCTATAAATATATTGAGGGAAAGTGTATAAGATCTTAGGATGTGCACACTAAATCTCTCTGTGGGTGTCTGCAAACCTTGGGGCTGAGAGATGTGAAGTGAAACGCATATAATGGCTAAAAGCAGACAGACCACGTGGCCCCAAGCACATTCCTTAACCAATCGAAGCCTCTGTTTCCTCATCCAGGAAACGAGAAGGACAAAATCGTCTCCCTGATAAGGCCAGTGTGAGGTGAAGTAGGACAATCCACAGAAAGGGTTCAGCACAGTCTCTGGAAGCAGTACATGTTCAATAAATGACATGAACATGATGAACATGATGATGGTGGTAATCATTAGGAAACAAGACACCAAAGTGTTTTTAACAGAACAGTCAGAGGAAGCCCAATAATAAAACTACCCAAATGTATCGAAACGGGGACCTCAGTCAATGGGATTTCAAAGGCCAGCCCCTAAATCGGCATCATCATGGAAGGCCTTGGCAGCATGCAAACCAGCATCGGAGAGAAGGGAGCAATGAGTTCACAGCCGTTTCAAAACTGTGTTCAGAAGAGCCCTGCAGGGTGGCAACGCGCGGCACGTGAAATGAAGTGTTGCAGGATCACACAAGGCCTTGCCCACCATGCCCAGCAGTGACATTGCCCGCGGGGCTTCTCTGAGCGTCTCTGAGGAGCGGGCGGCAGGAGTCACCCACGTTTTAAACCATAGCATCCTGTGTTTGCTAGATCACCTTCTGGAACTTTTCAAAACGTGCCAATTCAAGAAAAGCTCCAAGGGCCAAATATTTGTCAACTGGGAAGAAGGAAGAGAACATAGGAAGAAAAGAAGAACTCACAACCGCCAAATAGTATGGGCGAATAGTTTGTACTTTTCTCATTTTTCCTTAATTATAACACAAAAATGTGTTACTTCTGTAATAAAAACACACATCACGTTTATCTTAAAAGAATCTTGTCAAATTTAAGAGTTAGCTAAGGTTTGAGAACAGACAATGAAATTAGAAGTTTTATAAGAAACTAGAGGCACAATACATGAAATTCGTGCAAGGGGCTTGGCCCTTACAGCCTCGGCCAGCCCTTGCAGCCCCTCAAAGCCTCAGCCGGCCCTCACAGCCCAGCTTCATCCGGCAGGTCATCTGGAAGGTCGTTTGTCTGTTTGGTCTAATTAGCATATTACTCTTTAGTATGTGGGATTAATGTTTCTTAGTTTTAGGAGGATTTGAGATATCCTGTTAACTGATCGAACAGAAAGACAGAAGTTAATGCTGCAGGTCCCAGACATTCCCAAAGAGTAGATGCAAGGGTCTAGTGCAGTGATGGCGAACCTATGACAGGCGTGTCAGAGGTGACACGCGAACTCATTTTTTTGGTTGATTTTTCTTTGTTAAATGGCATTTAAATATATAAAATAAATATCAAAAATATAATAAATATCAAAATATCAAAAATATAATATTTTTATTTGTTAAATGGCATTCTAATTAGCATATTACTCTTTAGTATGTGGGATTAATGTTTCTTAGTTTTAGGAGGATTTGAGATATCCTGTTAACTGTGATCGAACAGAAAGACAGAAGTTAATGCTGCAGGTCTCAGACATTCCCAAAGAGTAGACGCAAGGGGCTAGTGAGAGGCACCTGCTCAGACACCCACAGAGGCATGTACCTGGGCCCTACGCTCCTGGGATTCCCTCCTGTGGGCGATGGGCATCTGCTTGTTCCCTCGAGGGGGGAGGCCAGATCTCAGCTGACATCTCTCTGAGTAGATCTTTGCGAGAAACCCTGCAGGTGCTGAGAGCCCAGCATGCCTTGACCCTTTCCCCCGCTCAACCTGCACAGCCTGCAGGTGGGCGCCTTCTGAGGGCCCGGAGGCAGGCCACTCCCCAGGGCGCTGCGTTCAGGCTGGGCCGGCAGAGACCACCAGCCGCTCAGCGCATCCCTGCCACTGGGCCAAGTGCTCTTGTCGCACACTCATTTGCTTGCAAGTATCTCTGGTGATTCTGTAAGTTTCTCCCTTTCATTCCACATTGGTTTCCTACCATTTTTATGAGGAGGAATTTATTGGTGCTTTAAAAAAATGTAAAAATGTCTTTGTGCCTAAATCTTTCATCAACTGGCTCCTCTGCAGTGTCTGTTCTCTATCTTGGTTTTTGTTTTCCTTTTCTGAATTCAGTGCATTTGCCCAACTAAATGGAACAAAGTGAGGACGGGGCGGGGCAGCCAGGCCCTGGGGCAGCCACGCTGATGAGGTCCTCTTGCTGAGGTCCTCTTGCTGAGGTCTATAACTCACTCTATAACTCACTCAGCCGCTTGGCAAGGCTCTTCCCCCAGGCAGCGCACCCCCCTGCCTCTCTCCGAATAATACACACATCTCTTACGCACACAGCCAGCACCTTCGGACCGCAGTTCAGCTGCTATGTACACAGATGCCCTGGAGGGGCCGAAGGGATGTGCGCACTCCAGGTCTGAGCTGTCTGCAGGCACCTGGCGCCTCTCGAACTGGCCCCCCAGTGCTTTCTCTGCCTGCCCCCATCGTGGGAAAGGGAACCTGCGCCTCTGGATCAGGACACATGGTGGGTGCTGTGGGGGAGTCTGCAATGCCACGTCCACTTCCCCACTCCCCCAGGTCGACCTGGCAACAATGTCAGAGAGAGGGTGGGGGTGCAGCCTCTGCCCAGGCCCACACAGACATCACAGGCACTCACTGAAGACTCCTGGGAAGAAATGCGTAGATAGGCTTGCGATTAGTTACAAAGGGAGGGAAACTGCCTCCCACAGGGCTGAGTGGGCAGCAGCTGTTTGCAGAATGACTCAGACCACGGTTTTGACTATGTAGAGAGGCAACCCCTATAATATGCATGAGAAGGACAGGAACCGTTCTCTCTGTTCATCGAGATTATCAGGGGTGTTTCTTTTCCTCTTCACTACTTTCTGCTTCTACTTTCTCTACAATAGGCATTTTCACTTTTACCAACTGAACAAGGATACTAAGTCATTTTTTCAAAAATCTGCTAAACACTTCTTTGCAGAGTGACAATTCTGGTATATGTGCCTGTGTGTGTGCATACTCATATAGATACATGCACCATGCACATATGTAAACAAATGTGTATTCCTGCATGTGTCTATGACTGTATATGACTGCATGTGCATGTGTATACATATGCACATACAGTCATACACAGTCACATACATATCCTATATAATAAAGCCCTAATATGCTAATCGACTGAACAGCAGAACGACCAGTCGCTGTGACGCTCACTGACCACCAGGGGGGCAGACACTCAATGCAGGAGATGCCCCCTGATGGTCAGTGGGTTCCCACAGGGGGAGCGCTGCTCAGCCAGAAGCCGGCTCATGGCAGGTAGCGGACCTAAGCCGGCAGGCAGACATCCCCCAAGGGGTCCTGGACTGCGAGAGGGCACAGGCCAGACTAAGGGACCCTCCCCCAGTGCACAAATGTTGTGCACAGGGCCTCTAGTGATATATAATGATTAACTTCAATGACCCACCAATGCAGAAACTTGACCTATTGGTAAAGCCACAGAAGTATGTGGCTTTCAGGAGGTCAACAGCAACAAAAAAGACAGTCAGCCATTCACGATGACAGGGTCTGTCTGCATTCTCTGGGGTTAAGTGACTTTGCAGAATCACCCATTTGCTCTCCATGAAGATAGTGTCTTGGCTGAATCAAATGGGGAAGGCTCTGCCTGGAGCAGAAGTCCTGTCAACCATGGTGACAGTGATCTCAACTGTTATCTGTGCCCAACGATCTCTCTTCTCTTCCTCCTTCCGAGTGAGAGATTGCACTTCACAATGGGAACAGGGCAGTGGGATGCTTTGTCTTGGGGGTGTGCAAACCTGGTGTCAGGTACAAAATACCTCTGTGCTCTGCTGCCATGGCTATCTCCCACCCACCTACTCTCCTGGTCACTAACCACTGTGCCCTCTAACAGGCAGCCCTGTGCTGTGTGGACCCTGAGGATCCCCTGTGGGAAGAGCCTTTGGGACATCTGGGCCAGCAGCCCCCAGCACTCATCCTCCACACCTGAGCGCTCCCAGGACTGGCCCTCAGTGCCTATGCTTCTGTCATCCAGGACGTGCAGAGGAGGGGCCCGTAGGAAATGGAGGGCTTCACTGTGCATGACCTAACCCTCAACGACATACAAGGTTGGGCCCCAGAGGAAAAGGGGAAGAGATGCCCAGCCAAGTGTCTGAATTTCCCCTGCATCTCTGTGGAGGTCTTAAAATGTGATGCCACGTTGGGTATCTTCTATGAGGGAATAGCGTTCTTCCTTAAATCACATGTGAAACAATCATTCTGAATATTTTCTTTACAAAACTTTCTCTTTTTTTCTGGTTTGTCCCGTAGGATATCATTGGTGTGTGTGTGTGTGTGTGTGTGTGTGTGTGTGTGTGTGTGTGGTTAAGAGAAAGAGTTGTTAACTCCAATAACTCATTGGCAGGAGGGAGACTTCTAGTAGGCGCTGGGTGATATTGGAAGACTTTTAGCCCATCTACCTGTTCAATCATTTATTTGTTCATTCAAATCATATAGATTGATTGTAACAATATGCATAATGGGTTTAGAAATCCAAGCTGTTATAGTAAAAAAAAAAAGTCTACTTTCTGCTATATAAAGTACTATAGCCTTTGTTACTAGCACAATAATTCATTATAGCCGAAACCGGTTTGGCTCAGTGGCTAGAGCGTCGGCCTGCGGACTGGAAGGTCCCAGGTTCGATTCCGGTCAGGGGCATGTACCTGGGTTGCGGGCACATCTCCAGTAGGAGATATGCAGGGGGCGGCTGATCGATGTTTCTCTCTCATCGATGTTTCTGACTCTCTGTCTCTCTCCCTTCCTCTCTGTAAAAAATCAATAAAATATATTTTAAAAAAAAATAAAAAAAAAAATAATTCATTATAAGTATTTCAATTTTGAAAATTAAGTACTGGCTAGGCCGGTGTTGCTCAGTGGTTGAGCATCAACCTATGAACCAAGAGGTCACAGTTTGATTCTCAGTCAGAGCACATGCTCAGGTTATGGGCTCCATCCACAGTGGGGGGAAGGCATGCAGGAGGCGGCCGGTGGATGTCTCTCTCTCATCGATGTTTCTATCTCTCTATCCCTCTCCCTTCCTCTCTCTCTAAAAAAGAAAATCAATTAAAACATGTTTTAAAAAATTAGGTACTGGAATCTCTGGCCAAAATGTAAACCAGAGCAGGGCCAATGAAAAATTTCAGTCTTTGTCAGGACTCTCACTAGTAAGAAAGAGTAATCCAGTTCCATGTATCTTACAGCAATGAAGGAGTTCATTGGTCCCCATAATTGGGAAGTCCAGGGTTTTAGGATTCAAAATGTCAAGTCTGCTGGGTCCAAGATGGACATATAAGTTCTCTCTCTCTCTACTCTCTCTCTCTCTCTCTCTCTCTCTCTCTCTCTCTCTCTCTCAAACTTCCTCTATCTCTCTCCCTCTCTAGATGGAAAGATGATATAGACAGCTCAAAAACCATATACTTACAGCTCACTCTCTCCATAAAGCAAATCTCAAGAAAGATGGCCGTTTCAAAGCCAATCACTCTGTCTGGGAATAGAGGACTGGGACTGGCCCATCCTGGTGGTGGGTCCCCTTCTGCATGTGGGGTCTGTGGAGTGCTGCTGGGGTGGGTGCCATGGCCCGGGGCTCTGGTCGGGTGGGATGCCACTCTGGGGTGTGTAGACAGACCAGGATCCCATGGAAAGGGGGAAAACATGATTCCCTAAAGGAAAGTAAGGTACGCTTATGGGGAAGGTATACCAGATGGACAAATAATTTTTTAAAGCATCCCTATAAAATGTACCTGAAAAGGAAGGATCCTGTCGAAAATAATTTCAGGAAACTAAAACTGAGGACAGAGAAACAACTGAGATGATTTAACCGTGTTGACTGGAATATTACCAAGGACACACATGGGCTCAGGAGAGTTTGCTCCAGAAAATACCTGTACAGTGAAGATCCCGGAATGATGGTTTCCTGATTTAAATGTTTGTTTTCATAGACAAGAGTCTAAACATCCTCAGAGTCAAAACAGCCTTTCCTGGAACGGAGGCATTTCGCCCCAAAGCTGTCCAGATTTCATTAAGATGGGTAAACAGCATGTGGACGGCCTGGCCTTGCACCCTGACACGGTTTAGCCAGAGGCAGTCCTGTTTCCTTAGAAGCCGGTCCTCCCTTTCCTCCTGATGGGCTCTGTCCTGGAGGGCCAGCTGGGTTTGTCACATGCCCGTCATCAGCGGGCACCTTTCCCTTTGGGGTTCTCCCCGGAGGCCAGCGAGAAGCGGGGACTTCACAGAGTATTCCAAAGGCTCTTCCAGGTCACAGGGCTCTGAAGGGGGTGTCTGTCACCAGTTCTCGGCTGTTGTGCTTTGCACAGTTTTATGACTTCTAATCTAGTTCCATCAGTTCTCGTTTTATGACTGTGGACCATAAGATAAATCGGGTCCTCGCTTCGCTCTGTCTCGGTCAGTGTCACAGGTTAGAGGACTCCCTGCTGGTCTGTAAACACCACAGCCTCTTCCACAAGCCCAGGGCCTCTCCCCCTCTGTCACCTCACCCACCACAGCTCCTGCAGGCAGAACACTGAGTTCCATAGCCTCCCCGGGCCAGGCTAAGCTGATGCCATTCGAAATGGGCTTAGCAAAGCTCTCTCCCTCAGAGACCCAGCACGGCTCTGGGACTAGGCCACTCCTTTTGAGCCATTTCCTCTTCAGTCTAAAAGTCCAACAGCCATGTGGCATGGGGCAAGTCTCCTCACCTCTCTGGGCGTGTCTATGAAGCGAGCACACTGGCCTCGGAGGTGTCTGTGGCCCTTCCCGTTCTAACAGCCCACGATGCTGATCTGCCTGGATGCTGCCACCCACCGCCAGGACATCGGGGAGTCCGCTACAACCCCAACTCTCTCTGGCGTCTGTCAGATAGCGGCCAGCCCCAGCCTCAGCCCCAGCGGCTACGTCTGCCAGGGCAGGAGCAAAAGCAAGGACAGACAGGGGGACAGGCGCCCGCCACATGCAGATTGAAATGGGTGAGGTGAAGTCAGGAGCATCCTTAATGATGTGGCCATTTCTTTCTCCTTCTCCCCTCCAGGATTAAAGCTTGTGTGCTGACTGTTGAAAAATCAGTCATTAACAGCCAGGAAATGACTTCCCCATCCATCAGAACACTGCTCAGCCGTGTTTCAGCTTTTCCCCTCTCCCTGCGTAATTATTCTCATCCACCGCTGATTACAGTTTATAATAGCCATAATTCTCTCCGAATCAATCATGACTTTACTCTACCACAGGCTCACCAGTAGAAACATGAGGGAATGCAGATACCCACGGCTGGGTTTTATTTTTTGGAAATTGCCTGCTTTCGTCTGGATCTCATTTAATCATCTGTATGTTCAAAGAAAAGCTAAGATTTTAATTCAAAGGCATTTTTTTTTCTACGTGCCCTTATCTTCCCTTCTTATTTTTTTTTTTAAGAGGAAATGATGGCTGGTTAAATTAAGCTAATATTGTGCAAGATCTGCCAGTGATGTTGTTCCGAGTGATTGGTGGGGGGCTTAAGGGGGTTCTCGTCATGAGCCCATGTGCTTCTTTGGCATTTACCTACCGGAATGTTGCTCAGGCTGCCATCCTGTGTGATTTCCTGGAAGGTTCAAGAATTGTTATTTCCCTTCACGGACCGATTAAAGCAAAAATTCCTATTGAAGTTTTTTCTTATACATTCTGGCAATCAGCCATTCACACCTTAGTAAGAATTTACGGCACTTCACTTTTATTCAGTATTTACTACACTTATGATGCTCACTATACTGTGCCAGTGCTTTGGTGAGTTAAAAAGAATGAATGGGATCCAGTCCTTGCATCCTGGAGCTCACCTGGTACCTGGAAATGGTAGGAAGAGGGACATGCAAGTAACTATTCCAGCATTCATCACATGTAGCTTGGGTTCCTAGGGCACACCGTGTAGCAGGAGAAGGAGGAGAAGAGGCCATTTCTGCACCAGGAATCTTGGGATTCCTAAAGGAAATGTGATTGAGCTGAACCGTAGAGGAGGGGAAGGACTTGAACAAGAAGTCCTTCAGTAGGAATCACTCCCAGAGGCCTGGTAGGGAGACCCAGGCCTGGGGCAGGGTGGAAGCTGGAGGGCTGGAGCCCCGGGGCGGCTGCAGCACCAGGCAACCCCCAGGAGAGGACCAGGCCCATCTTCACAGGCAGTTCTAGAAATGCTCGCTGAGCTGGCATTGACAAACACGCAGACAGGGCAGAACCACATCACTCGGAACCTGTTACTGGGAATGCGACCACATGGCTAATGGCGTTTGAGGCCTCCTAGTTATAATGATGAGAGGAGGGATTTCACAATATTGGACCCCAACCAAAGAAAAGTGGTCTTTTCAAACCCAAACAAAACCAGGTTGAAGTAAGGCTCTCACAGAGACGTTTAAATTTTTTTTTTAATGTTAGCAGAGTCTTTTGGAAGCACTGGATTAACAACAGCAAACGCTGAGACCTGTTTACACAAAGGAAGGCTTATGCCTGGGTTGAGAATGGGGCTCACCTCGAGCTCACTCCTCCTCCCCGGTGCACGCTTGCTTTAGTGGGACCTACGGACTCTCATGAGGCCCCTTTCGCCCTCCTTTGCCATCCTCCCTGTGGATGAGACATTAAATAATTTATGCAGCACAACCCCGGGGTCTGCAGTCGGGGGAAAATGTTCCAGGTAGCTGCTAATCTGGAAGTTATTTTCTTTCCCCAAACAACCAGGGTGGTCCATATCAGTGGTTTCCAGCTTTTTTATTTCACGAGTCAGTAAAATTAATTTTTAAAAATCTGGGTGGTAATAGGGGGTGTGAGGGGGGCATTGGTTTGCTGCTTTTTATTTTGCCAAGTCAAGGCATAAAAAATAACCACTCACATCTACTCTCTTCATTGTCACACACACACACACACACTCGATACCAAAAACAAGCACACCGTAATCTCAGAATAGAGGATAGTTCTTTCAATTAAAAGCTTTATTTTTTTAAAAAAAAAAATCTCACTTCACTGTCCTTTTCTCACGTTGCAAAAGAATGCTGAGACGTTTTTCGAAGGGGATGGCCGCCGCGGAGCCCTGGCCTGTGCGAGCCCTCTCTCCGGCTGCAGAGGATGAGAGCTCAGAAGCGAGTCCCGAGGTCACCTCTCAGGACACGGGTTGCAGGCGGTGGCAGGAGCCCCTCGCCCTCCAGCACCCGGGCTCATCGGGAGGCAGGTCAGGAGGCTGAGCAGGAGGCAGAGCAGGAGGCAGTCTCAGCTCAAGTTCAGGTGGCGTTTGACAGCAGCAGGAGACGGAGGCCGAGAACTCGGTCTTTTCAGGGACTATATCCGCCTGTTATGGAGCCTGTGGACGGGGCTTTAGGCACATAAGACAGCCAAGTACACAAAACTAGGACGGAGTTTTAAAAGCCTGGAATAGAACCTGGCCAGAAACATGTCTGTTTTACCTCCCTTTTGGCTAAGGTTTTCATTAATCCCGAGTTGGGGCAGAAGGAAGGGAAGGATTGATGGTTAATAATAACTGAAATACCTACTCTGAGCCTACTCTGTACGATGTATATACAGGGGTGGGCAAAAGTAGGTTTACAGTTGTCTGTGCAGAGTTTATTCTTGTACTATTATTTATTAATTATTGTATTATTTCTTGTATAACAGCTGTAAACCTACTTTTGCCCACCTCTCTATATACTGAATAGCTACTATGGTCTATGCCAAGATCTCTATCTGCACTGTATCATTTAATCCTCAAGGCAAGTTTATGAAATAGGTATTCCAAACAGTTGCATTTAGTTGGAGAAAACAAGTCTAAGAGAGGTCAAGTTCTTTGATGTCAAAATGACCAGTGTGCCCAGAGTCTATCCTGCCCACCTCACCAGCCTGCCCACTAGGGTTTGGGTACATTACAGGCCCCAAACCATTTTTCTTCTCTCACACGCTGCCCCTGGAATAATACTTAATAAACTAATTCTTACTGAAATGTCAATGACTAACATAGTCTACTTAGTTCTTTCCAGGTATGTCCCATTGCAACAGGCTGACATTTACTTAATCCAAAAGACTAGGGCTGTAAGGTGAAATTTCAGGCATGAGTAGCAGGCAAAGGGGTATATCTAAAGCTAGAGCAGGCTTCCTCGGCCCCCTCGGGTAGCTGGCCATCTGTTTGTCATTTAAAGAACAAATAATGCTATCAGCAAACAAGTCTTTGAACATGTGAAAGCATGTATTAAAAAATCAGCCATCCAAATAAATGAAAAACCCAAGGATGTCATTTGAATTCCTATTCAAATTGTTCAAAGATGGAAAGATGAATTAAGGGCAGATAAGCAAGAAATTTCACATTAATACTGTGGAAAAGAAGAAAAGAGGAAAAAGTGAATTGCAGTTCGGAAAGAGCTAAGCCCAAAAGGCAAATCTTTCGTGTCCCCCAAAACACTTTGGGTCCAAGAAACTATCTGAGGGAGACACGGGCAAGACTTAACAGAGAAACTGACCAAGGTGCCCTGTGGAGGTGGAGCGGGTGCTGAAGGCGTCCATCACCACAGCCTGGGTGCCAGCCCACAGATGTGTCTGCCCCAAAGGGCTCCTGTTCTAACGAGGCTGCAGAAGAGCCCTGCTGCTTCCTCATGAGGCTGCAGAAGAGCCCTCTCCTGATTTTCACAAAGATTTCTTACAGGCCAGTGGCAGCCCCAGCCCAGTCTAAAGCAACGATAGCAAAGGAAGCAGAATCTCATAGGAATTCAGACCTTGATCCAACAAGGAAGGCACCCCCCACCCTGGCCAGGGGTCTCAGTTGGTTGCAGGGTCACCCTGTACACACCCCAAAAAAGTAAGCCAAGGAATCACAGTTGGTGAGAGAATCACATTTAGTGGGTGTCTGCACATTTCCCATGTATCAGGCCACCAGTGACCAGGCAACCCCGGCCTGGAACAGACCAAGAGCAGTGACCATCTCTGCTTCCTACAAGGATCGGCCTGTGACTTGGGAACAATGTGGAAGAAGTCGGCGTGTAGGGCTAACGGGGTGTCTCTTGAAATCTACAAGCCAAAGAGGTGGCCCTTTTTAATCCTGCTAATTTAATGTGAAAGTGAAATAGGTTTCTTTGCAACCTTGACAGCTAGCTTTCTGGGAAGGTGTCTAATATTGGACATAAAATGGAGACGTGAATCGATGAGACTCATTAATATTCATAGACAGCAGATTAAGGTTGGCGGAAAAAATTATTTATGAAATGGGCCTTGTCTTCCTCTCACCAAAGGGTTTTGTTTGGAGAGGGTAGAATTGGGTGAGAGCACTATCACCGATTAGGTATGAATTTGCAGATTTCTGGGTTTACCTCCCAAAGAAAGAATATCTAAAGTGTTTGCAAGCAAAAAAAAAAAAAAAAAATTGCTGGGCTGAGAACAGTAACTGCTTAAGCGCCAGGGCCCAGTAGGTGTGACGAGGCTCAGACACCACGGCTGGGATGGAAGGAAGCGGAAGGACGGATTGGGAGTGTGGTTATGTAACAAAGGAACAGGCTGTGAGTGAAACAGGGATCAGCTGATGTGGAGAAAGGTGGGGGGACAGACCACAAGGATTCCTATTTCATTTATGTGTGAGGGGATGGGAGGTAGCATAAAACTGCAGAACATAATTTACAATTTTTCTTCCATTAAATAAGTATTTGTTGGGCTGCCTAAGAATCCTTTGTGTTATTTCTGACTAGTTGGGGTATACTGTTTTATAATCTAATAAAGATGAGAGTGAAAGTCGTTGAGTAAGGGATCATCTCAGATCCTCAAATAAACTCTGTTAACAGCTCTCTATCTTTACACAATTGGAGGATTTATTGTTAGTCCCTTACCTCCATGAACCCTTCCCTCCTTTATCTTTCCAATCCTTTACAGGCCTGTGGAAATAAGCTGTTTTGATCCAGTGAAATTTTAAAGTGACAGATGATTTTTCTTCTTCTTCTTCTCCTTCTCCTCCTCCTCCTCCTCCTCTTCTTCTTCTTCTTCTTCTTCTTCTTCTTCTTCTTCTTCTCCTTCTCCTTCTCCTCCTCCTCCTCCTCCTCCTCCTCCTCCTCCTCCTCCTCTTCCTCCTTCTCCTCCTCCTCTTCCTTCTCCTCCTCCTCCTCCTCCTCCTCCTCCTCCTCCTCCTCCTCCTCCTTCTCCTTCTCCTTCTCCTTCTCCTTTTCAGAATTAAGCATTGAGAATGGCTGAGTGAGAACCTTAGATAGAATAAGACCTTGAATTATTTCCTGGGGCATACAAAATACCACGGATTTTGAAAAAAGAGTTTTCTGATGACTGTACTTAAAAAAAAATTCAGGCCCGGCCAGCATGGCTCAAGGGTTGAGCGTCGACCTATGAACCAGGAGGTCACTGGTTTGATTCCCGGTCAGGGCACATGCTTGGGGTTGTGGGCTCGATCCCCAGTAGGGGACAGCAGGAGGCAGCCTATCCATGATTCTCGCTCATCATTTATGTTTCTCTCTCTCTCTCTCTCTCTCTCTCTCTCTCTCTCTCTCTCTCCTTCTCTCTCTCTCTCCCTCTCCCTTCCTCTCTGAAATTAATAAAAATAAAAATAAAAAAATTCAGTCTCTACCCCAACCCCCAACTGTATCTCAGTTGCTTGGGCATTGTCCTGTACACCAAAAGGTTACGGCTTTGATTCTGATCAGGGCACAAACCTAGATTTCAGGTTTGATCCCCAGTCAGGGTGCATACAGGAAGCAATTAATAGATGTTTCTCTCTCTCTCTCTCTCTCTCTCTCTCTCTCTCTCTCTCTCTCAAATAAATAAACATATACTTGGGTGAGGATTTTTTTAAAAATTCAGTTCCCCTATGCGTGGACCAAGTTCACTGTAATTGGGTTGGTTACTATAATGTTGTACATATAATTGGAAAAGAGAAAGTAGACCTCCATTAGATTGTCTACCTGCAAGGCTTAATTAGGTAAGATCACCAGACCAATTTAAAACATTTTTTTTCATAGATATAAACAGATGAAATTGAAAAACGCCTTCTTGGGAATCTGATCGGCCCATCTTGGAGACAGGAGACCCAGAACGAAGTCTAGGCAGAGCTTCATGCTAAACAACACAGCAGGGGCGAAAAGGAGGTGCAAACACAGGGCTTGAAAGAGGAAAGGGTCCTTAGCCACAAGCCACCCTAATCTCTTCATCCTGAAAGTGCAGAAAGGAAGATGAAAAAAGACCCGGCCAGATGGGTAAGACATAGGTGACACACCCAATACAATGGAATATTACTCAGCCACCAAAAGGAATGTAGTTCTGGCACAGTAAGGCCAAACCTTGAAAACATGATGCTAAGTGAAAGGATCCAGACACGAAAGGTTCATTTGGAAGAAATGCCCAGGAAAGGCAATTCCTTGGAGGCAGGAAGCAGAGTCGTGGTTGCCAGGGGTTGGGGAGGGAGAATGGCAATGAAGAAAATAAGCGAAAAGACGGAGGTGGGGGGACTTGACAAAGTTTAACAAAGAGCATAACCCAGGCCTCCTCCTCTGAAGGGAACACCCTTCCCATTCACAGAGCCTCTTCCCAGGATTACATGTTCACACGCATGGAAGGACAAAGAAAACCAGTTACATTCAAATGCAGTTTCCAAAATATCTTTAAAAACCCCAATTTGTGATCGAATGAACATCACGTGACCAGCAGCGGACAACCCTTGTCATTTCAAAGTCCTGACGCACACAGGTGACTCTGCAGCGTGTCTGCAACAACTGTGATGTGACATGAGATCTGTCATTCCTTTTCATGGCAAAATCACCGACACCAACACTGGTTTGTTGCTGACACTCATAATAGAGCGCCCTGCTAAATTTCAGTTGGAAGTAGTGAAAATAGGAATACATATGTTTGTTTCACATCCAAGAGTATAGACCCTCAAATTCTTATGCCTGGGCCACTGGGGGTTCATAGATCTGAAGGTAAGAGCCCCTACACTGCACTACTTTGGAGGGCATCCAGGAGAAAGTGCAAAGGACTCAAAATGTTTAGTAAGTCGTTATCATTTCACTAGAGGCCGGTGCACGAATTCGTGCCAGGTGGGGTCTGTCAGCCTGGCCAGGTATCGAGGCCTATCAGGGGGCCAGCCGGCTGGGGGGAGGGACCTGGGGAGGCTGGCTGTGAGAGTGCACTGACCACCAGGGGGCAGCTCCTACATTGAGCATCTGCCCCCTGATGGTTAGTGTGTGTCATAGTGACTGGTCAACTGGTTGTTCCAGTTGTTCCAGATGTTCGGTCTTAATGGTTCCTTAGGCTTTTATATATATAGATTACTTAGGGAGGACCATTTCCAACCTCAACAGCCAGTGAACAGCAACAGTCACACCTAAGGAGATTTCTCCTTCTACAAAGGGTTCGCACTAAACTGCCCGGTTTAGCAAGCCGCTATGTCCCCAAATGCAAACAGGTTTCACTGTGTTTGCATCAGCAACAGCCTGGTTGTAGGGATGCTAGTGTGCAGTCGTGGGAACAATTTTGAGGTCCTTTTTCCCACTGGGTGTGGTGGGGACTTCCCGATAGATGAGTGTGGCTATCAGTGTCGGCTCCTGAGCCCAGTCGGGGAGGAATGGTACTCACCTCACCCCATGAACTCCCAGCCCTGAGCACTGAGCACTGCTACCTAGACCTGCGGCCCATCACCCTGTGAGCATTGGGTGCCTTGGCTTGGCAATTCAGTCCAGGTGAGAAACCTCTACCCCAAATGTGTGATGTTGGCCCCTAACGTAACTTAGCCAATGCAGGCTTCCCGTGCGGCTTTTCCTTTTAAAAACAAATCCCGTCCTTTAGTAGCGTCCCAATATGCAGCCAGTGAAATGCAGTTTATTAAGAAGCCATCATTTGGAGAAAGACATTAACAGCAGAATCGCCTTGGAAATGTACCATCTTCTTGTTTAAAATGCGGTTCAGCTCTGCTGTTTCCTTTACTCCAGCCCTCAGGTGCCCTCAGCACTAATCGAAGCTCAAGGTGAAGCTTCGAGAAGCCACCAGCATCACAAGTTTGGGTCTGCTCAGAGCCACGAGGCCAATGGCTTCCTCCCCTCTGTGGCTTTCGCTCTGAGGGGCTCAGGAGTGGTCCTTACTGTGGAGTGGTGTTTAGGTGCCTCCCCAGCAGGTGGCTGCTCTCGCATCTTGGGTGTTGGTCTCTGCCTTTCATTGGTTAGCGAAGATGACTCCCCCAGCCCAGGAAAGCTAGAGCAGTGGTTCTCAACCTGTGGGTCGAGACCCCTTTGGCGGTCGAACGACCCTTTCACAGGGGTCGCCTAAGACCATCCTGCATATCAGATATTTACATTACGATTCATAACAGTAGCAACATTACAGTTATGAAGTAGCAACAAAAATAATTTTATGGTTGGGTCACAACATGAGGAACTGTATTTAAAGGGCCAGAAGGTTGAGAACCACTGAGCTAGAGGATGTGGCTTCTGGAGCTTCGTTCTCGAAGCCGCCCTCCTCCGTGTTCTGCACAGGTGATGCAGCTGTGCTGGGTACGGTCTCTGGGACCAGGCTCTTCTCCCCAGCCCCCAAACCAGGCCACAGTCCAGCCCCCACCTGCCCCACAAACTGCTTGACTGCCCCCACCTGCCCCACAAACTGCTTGACTGACAGCTGTCTCAGCCACACTGCGAAAGCCAGCTGGTCAGTGGGGTCAGTTCTTCTGCACAAAAGTCTTCCCTCTCTAAACAGGAAAAAAAGAAAAGCAAAGCAAAAAACCCCACAAACAAACAAAAAAAATAAGTCTTCCCTCTCTATGTTGCAGCGTCCCACTGTGGGGAAGCGAAGACGAATTCATCCTCCTCCCCTCCGCTCAAGGGGAATCTTCAAGGTGAGTTCCTACTCCCGCTGCAACCTGCTGGCACGCCCTGAGCCTGGGCCTCCAAGCCTCCTGCCTGGTAAGCCCGACTGGGGGATCTGTGAATCTGTCCGCGGGTGCAGGAAGTGCAGCGGTGTGCACAGCGTGGGATCCCCCCCTCCCCTCTTCCAATCCAGAAAAGTGAAGCGACCTTAAAACAATCAGCCAAAGGGATCAACGGCCTGTTTTCCCATCACAGCTCCTCGTACAAACCACAGCAAACCGTGAAGGAGCCAGGCGGCTCAGAAACCACGGGGGGTCCCCACTGTTCACATGTCCTCAACCTCAGACTTGTCACAATGCCTTTCCCAGGGCTGCCAGTCAAACGAGCAGAGGACCTGCTGGGCCCTGGACATGGCCCTGGCTTTGCCATGACAAGACCTGGGGTGCGTCCTGGCTCCTGCACTTGCTGGTGGTGTGACCTTGACCAAGTCCTGGGCAGAGCAATCTCATGGAACCGAAGCGCCCTGTTGGCAAACAGAGGACTCTAGAGTGCCTTGTCCTCTGCAGTGGCGTGGGTTCCAGTAGCGCCGTGTGCACATAACAGTCGATTCCGGGCTGCAACTGGACTTTTCCTTTCTCTCCATAACTCAGCAGCCCACGATCCTCCTGAGGGGGCCCCTCTCCCCAGGGCTCTCCTCTCTTGCTATCCCAGCATTTGCAGGGGTGACCCAAGGCCCAGTTAGTGGGGTGCTCAGTGGGGTGAGCTGGGGGGTAGGGGAATGAGTTTGTGATGCCTGCGTCTCACCCACGCAGATGGATCAGGCAGCTGAAATTAATGACATTCTGAGCCACTGCAGTGCTCATCTGCTTAACAATCCAATTTCTAGGACGTTTTAGAAGTTGTTAGCTGGCTGCCAAAAATGAGGATCATTAAAAATAGATTCACAGCTGTTCAGGAAGCCAGAGATATAATTTTACCTTCATTATGCCTTATTGCAGATGTTATTGATTTAATCTCATTGCATTTTACTGTGTAATATCAATCCGTACCGTCTTTGACTTGGAAATCGGGAACTGTATTTATTCTTCTTATTCTCAGAGCAGAAGGTAAGCTTAGACTGACAGCCACAGCGACGCGGGCTCCGGGCGGCGGCACTGTTCACGCCTGGTGGTGAGGGTTCGGGGCGGATTTAGCCCAGCAACGGAGAGAAAAATGCTCTCACAAATGGGGCGGCTGCTCCTTTTTTTAAGAGTGTGTCTGTGCACACGGATGGTTTATGTCCGTGAATCAAAAGAACCCTGGGTTTTGCTTGCGTGTCACCAAAGATAGTTGGCTCAGGGAATCTTTCACTTTCCTGTCAATTCTTTTATCCTGAAATTTTCACACTGAAATGGCTAAAGTGTAATTTAATCTGAAATAAATGCGGCTGCATTAGGATATTGTTTTCCAGGGTGTCTTCCTCAGAACATTTGTCTTGAGATACCCTATGATTTTTTAAAAAGTTTCTGAACTCAACAAGTTTGGGAAGCCCTGCAGGATAAGCCCTCCCTTTAAGGAGGTGTAGGACATGGGAGCACACTAAAGGCTCCAGGCAGGAAAGACACTTGGTTGACTTGGTTTAACCCAGCATTTTCCAAACTAATTTCATGCCAAACGTTTGTTCTCCCCACCCTTCAACATCCCTCAGTGCTGGTGCGCTGAGGAACCCCCTTTGGGAATCACTGCTTAAAGACAGATCTGGAAGAAGGAAGGCCAGCTCAGTCCTGGGAGGGCCACACCTTTGGCGATGGCCGTGGTGGCCGCCATCTGAACCCAAAGGAGCGGGTCTGACTTACGAAGGTTCTGCACCGGCCTGGCTGCTGCTTCACCTTTTCCTCCCTTTCCTGTTTCACTCCCTGACTTGCCAAACTCAGTCTATCCCAGTCCCCCAACTTCCTGCCTCCCCGCACCGCCCCCCCCACCCCAGGAGAGCAGGGCTCCATTTGCCATACCTCCAGGCCCATCACTCAAAATGCAGTGGGGTCAGGGAGGCCCGTGCTACTCTATACAGACAGTCCTCGGGTTAAGTCAGACTCGACGCATGTCGTTTCGTGGTTACGTCACCATCTCCCATTTATTTATGAAAAAAAAAAGTTCCGTCATTTCGATGTATGTACATATGTGCTTTATGTTTTTTATTATTTATTTACCACAAGTAAAGGTCAGGAATTGTCATCTTTCTTTTAAATTTTTTTTTTTACTGTTTCACTTCATTACTGCTGTGTCTGTGCTCCATGTGAGTGACGTAGGTGCTTATGTAGGTGGGTTCCGACTTACCGCGAAAATCGCGTTGGAACGGATCTCCGACGTAACCCGAGGACCTACTGTATTTACAAGGGTCAGCCACTTCTTCAATGAAGTAGCCATGCACTAGTGAGAAAACTGGTCCATATACTGTGCTCCAAAGCCTACATGATATAAGGCACAAAATTATTCCAAGTTCGTACTATTTTTGGTAACATCCATATGTTTCATGGCCTGCAGCAACTCATTGAGCCACTCGGTCTTGGTGACCAGTGGGCACAGCATGTACTAAGATGCAAACTATTTCTGTCTATATTTGTAAAACCTGGGGAAAGAGCCCCATATTGCCAATCCTGGCATTTGAAGGGGATCCCCGTGCACCATTGGGTTTGATGAGCTCACACTAGAGTGGACATCACACTCCAGCGGACATCGCCAGGATGGCATGACAAGAATTTTTTAAAAAAATATATTTTATTGATTTTTCACAGAGAGGAAGGGAGAGGGATAGAGAGTTAGAAACATCGATGAGAGAGAAACATCGATCAGCTGCCTCTTGCGCACCCCCCCCCCCCGGGATGTGCCCGCAACCAACCAAGGTACATGCCCTTGACCGGAATCGAACCCATGACCCTTCAGTCTGCAGGCCGACGCTCTATCCACTGAGCCAAACCGGTCAGGGCATGACAAGGATTTTTATCCCACTTCTGCTACTGCCTTGCACACTTGTAGATGTCATGAGCTTCCAGGCTGGCAAAGGTCTATGGAAGCCTAATATGCTGCGTCTATGGCAGATACTTTAGAAAAAATGTCACACCTGTGACCGTGATGTCTAACATTTGCTACTAGCTGGCAGAGAATGTTAACAACTTCATTATTTCTTCCCTCCTTCTCCCCACCTCTTCTCTATCCCAACGTAACGGATTTCCCCACAAACCAGCCAGTCCCCAGGGTGACTTAACAACTCTACAAAGGATGACAACTATGGGCAGAAGTCTGGGCAGGGTTTGGGGCCAAGGGTACAGACCTGATCTCATGGGGCACTTGCTCCCCATTATTCCTCACCCCCTGATAACAAACAGCTTCTGTCCCCCCTAGATTGTGAGCTATCGAGTGTCTGGCCTTTTACCCCTCCACATAGCCTTCATGGAGTCTAGCACCAAGCTCAATGCCTACTTTCTGTGTTGTTTCTTTTTAAATATGGGTTTGGTTTTTTGTTTGTTTGTTTCAGAGAAAGAGGAAGGGAGAAGGAGAGAGAGATAGAAACGTCAATGATGAGAGAATAATTGATCACTGCCTCCTGCACACCCCCTACTGGGGATCCAGCCCACAACCAGTCAGGTGCCCTGACCAGGAATCAAACCAGTGACCTCTTGGTGCATGGATCGACTCTCAACCACTGAACCACACGGGCCGGGCTCAATGCCGACTTTCTAATGAACAGATTAGGCCCTCCCAGCGGTGAAGGCTGGAGCCAGAGTTGGGTGCAGTCTCCCAAGAGGCAGCTCCACCTCAATAGGTCCTGTTCGCGGGTGTGATGAGGCCAGAGCAGTTGCTGCTCCTCTGTGCTCAGGCTCATCCTCCCAGGAACTCCAGTGAGAACCAGGGATGGGAAAGCTGGATGGGAAAGCTAGATGGGGCTCACAACTGCATCCGTGCTGCCACCGATAATCATCCAGACTTTTAAAAAGTGTAGCTTGTGTGTAATATTCAAGAATTGTATTTAAGGCAGGCAGGGGCCCAACTGTGTTTCTATACTCATAAGATCACAGCTGTTCAAATTTGAACTAGAACTTTGAAGATATTTAGAGAAATTTTCTTATTTTTCTAACTAGGATTTTGAACTCCAGAGAGGGGTATAACTAATTAACGAAATAATACCGGAGAAACTCCTCCTTACAGAAATGCAATTAGGAGACTCCATTTCCATTTTCTTCATTAATACCTATTTCTGTCTTCAGCGTTTGAGCTATGTTACATTTATGCGGCTCATATGGGACTCAGAATTATGTCTCTTTTAAAGTCAAACTAAAATGAAATCTTTAACGAAACTAGAATCTGAGAAAATAACAGACCATAAAGGAAAATTCAATCTGGATTCACAATTGAAGGTCCTGAAAATCACTGAAAAATAAAGTATAATTAACCTGTATATTATGAAAAAAAGATAGTAAGATGAATAACTAGTTCTACTTCTATTAGCATACTTTTATAAAGGCATAATGACATACCAAGACATGGTGAGAAAAGGATAGAAAGATAAAAATGACTCCTACATGACTAAAGCTAATTCATAAACAAAGGAATAAAATAAAAAATTAAAAACAGACCTGAAGAAAACTAGCAGAGCAGCGCCACCTAGTGTCACTTATCTGGTAAAGCATCTGCCATTCCTGCGCCCCCCAGTGGTAGACTTTAGCTTTTCTCATAGGCAAAAACAACCACCACCAATTCTTAGATGGTTTGGTTTCTTTCCTCTGCTCTGAATGGGAGATGGAAAGAGAGAGCATCTCGGCATATTTTCCAAACAAGAACATTTATATACTTTCACATTTTTTTATACTTTCACAAAGTATAGGAAAAAATTTACTTTTATAAATTACCTATACTTTCCCTATCTTTAAAACAGAACAACTACAAAGATTCAATTTCCTGTTGATAACACAATAGCCTCCCTTCGGATGGACATAATTTCAAGTGAACCCTAGACATTACCCTTTAAGATCTGAATGACCTGAAAAGTCTAAGCCTCTTTGTCCCCAGGAATTCTGTTCAGCATGAAGTTTTATGAATACAGTTCCCATTTCAACATGTTGGAAAGGTTTCAAAGCCAAAACAATCTTTAACTTAAAAAAAAACTAATAGAAGTAAATGTGAGAGGATTGAGCTAGAAATGAGTGTCACCTTCCCCTGTGCCTCAGTTTACCCATGTGAGGTGTGGAAATTATTCTAGCACCAGTCTACTTATCTCTTTTTGAGGGGGGGGGGAATAAGGTGGAGGGGAGTTGCCATTGACAAGATCAAATGAGATGACTGTCCATGGATGCTACTGAAGACTAGAAAGTATACGACTTAGACAAAATTGAGAGAGTCTGTTATTTTTATTAAGAACTAAAGATTCTAGTGTTGATGTTTAACATCAGCACTGTCTATGAGGCAAGAACAAGTCAGTGAATGAGGAAACCAGAAGGCTTGGACTCGTCTCAAGGATAAGTCCTTCCAGGCTGGATGTTGGCTCTTTTATTCTGTAAAATGAGGATAGTTTGGACTCGATGGCCCATAAGGCCTGTTCTGGCTCTAATATCCTACAATCAGGTTGTCCAGTTGCATTCTCCCAGCCACTGTCCCAGCACAGGCCCTCGTTACCTCTTATCTGGACTTTGCAGTATCTTCCTAACCCATCTCTCCCAGCTCCAATCCATCCGGCAGAGTCATCAGGGGAGAGGGGTATTTCCAGCATAAACCTTTCTGAAGGGTAAGTCCAGTCATTCCATTCCCTTGCCTGAAGGCCTGGAATGGCTGCCCAGGGCATTTTGCAGGACAACCAGCATTTACTGGTATCTTCTCTGTGCCAGACAGTGTAATTGGTGCTTCTGTGCCCAGTGTCATTACATCCAACCCGAGGACACATGAGATAGGCAGGATGTGCCCTGTTTCAGGAAGGAGGAAGCTGAAGCTTCTAGAGTGTAGGGAACTGTTTCAAGTTCCAGGAAGGGAACGAAGAGCACGGGATGCAAATCTGGATCTCTGGTTCCAAAATTGTGAGTGGTTAAGGATTAGACTTTGGAGCTAGAAATACTTAGGTTGGAAGCCAGGCCCTGACAGATGTGATTTCACATTTTATAACCTTGGAAAGTTTCCTAGCGTCTCTACGCCTCAGTTTCCTCATCTGTAAGATGGGGACACTATTAGTAGTTATCTCACAATGAATTAATGCATGTTAAACACTGGAGCGGCACCTAGGAAGTGTTTTATGTTATTATTATCACATTTTCTCACTGAACTAGATAAAAAGTTCTTCCTTTAACCTTCAAGGTGCTTCTAAACTTGCCTCCAACTGGCCTTATACTTTCGTCTGCTATTCAACCAAGAGTATGATACTGTATTGTTCCAATTCCCCCCAAAATATTTATAAGGATGGGCTTTCTCCAGGTCTCCACCTTTGCTGCTGCTGGTGTTCTCTCTACTGACCCCTAGTGGTCAACACTGTGATGGGCAGATGGCAGCCTGCAAGGGGTGAGGATAAAAATAAATGTTAGGTATTATCAGTATTATGATTTTCAGCGGTATTATTAATATTATCCTTCCAATCTCAGCCTCAAAGCCACTTCCTTCACAAAGCTTTTCCCAATCCCCACGTGTCTGAGATATTGTGCTCCTCTGAGCTCCTCAGACACGTGCTCAATCTACTTGGGCCACTTCTCACGATCACTGTCTCTGCTGTCCAGTACAGTCGGCCCTGGCCACGCGTGGCTATTGAGAACTTGAAAAGTGGCTTGTTCCAAATGAGGTCTGCTATAGGTATAACATACATCAGTATTCCAAAAGCTCTGTATAAATAAAAAGAAGTACAAATTTTATTAATATTTTAATTTTTATTGGTTGCATGTTGAAATATTCGAAGGTATTAGGTTAAAATATGTTATTCATTTTATTTTTAATTTAAAATTGCTTGTATGATTTTCTATTGGAGAGCAGTATTGTGAGGTAAAGTTATTTTTAACAATGTTCTGATTGTAAAATGTGATGCTTATTTACAATAAGAGTTGAGAAAATATAGAAAACCACAGAGTAGAAAAAGAAAATTATTTCTTCCCACCACTCAGAAACACTAATTTATACCTTCTAGGACTTTTATTTACAAATATATATTTTTGACAAAATATATGTTGTTATTTTATTTAACACTATAGGCCTGGTGCACAAAATTCAGGCACTTGGGGGATCCCTCAGCCCAGCCTGTGCCCTCTCGCAGTCCAGGAGCCCTTGGGGGATGTCCGACTGCTGCAGAGGCAGGAGAGGCGCCCACCACCGATGCTGCACTCGCCAGCCATGAGCCCAGCTTCTGGCTGAGCGGAACTCCCCCTGCGGGAGTGCACTGACCACCAGGGGCAGCTCCTGCATTGAGCATCTGCCCCCTGGTGGTCAGTGTGCATCATAGCGACCAGTCATTCTGCCGTTCGGTTGATTTCCATATTAGCCTTTTATTATATAGGATGGCAGATTTTTCCACTTCACTAAATATTCTTCTACAGCTTTATTTTTAATGTCTGCATAAGTATCTAGTCTATGGATGTACTATACTTCATTTAGCCAATCTGTAAATGTGCCACAAACCATGGCTGTTTCTTCATGTTACAGATAATTGAGGTAATTTCAACCCCTCATTACCCATCAACCCAAGTTTATGTCCAAAATTCTTTCAGAAGAATACAATTTCACTTTGAGTGCAATTGAAGGTTTCAACTCCTCAAGATCCTGGGAACAGGGAGAAAAAAACACATAGATTATAGTCCTCCTATAACAAGAAAATTCTCATGTTATTGTAGTAAAAACCTGTGGAGAAGCATGGGATTTGGTTGGAAAGTCTGTAAGGAGGATTCTCTGAAAGGTTGGGGGCCTCTGGGTGGGACCTTGCCAAAGGTGGCAGCCCCTACCTTGACTTTTCCAATCTCTATGTTTAGTCTTTAAGACCCGACCTTGTAGAAGCATGAGCTTTCTCAAGGATACTTACCCTGCTGATTGTATCTAGAGGTTAATTTTACTTCAAGCTGTTGTTACAATAAAAGGCTAACGAGGCAGGCAATCGGGCTGTTTTGGTTCCTAAAGCCAAACAAGTCCCTTGGCCTCTCTTTCACAGAAACGTGTGTCAGAGTAACCTATTCATCCGTTGCTCAGTGTCTGCTGGTCAGCCCTGGCAAAAACTTCTACGGAGTACAATGAAAAAACAAATAAAAAAACAGTGCATTCCAAATAGATAGGGCCACCATGGCTCCTGATCTCATTTCTTGAAATTTTATTAATGAATGAAGCACAATGACTACAGAGGGATAAGAAAGAATCCCATCACATTCTTTCTTGAAGGAAATTTGAGTTATAGGCAAATGGATTCCAGAAAGCCCCAAGAAAGAAGACCAACTGAAAGATTAAAAGATAAAAAAATAATAAGATGACCTTTCTATTTGATGCCAAGTAACTTGTCACCGGATTTGTTTTCTTTAGCTGAACTGGCCTGGCTGCCCAGCTACTTGGTGTCACAAAGACACTCTTCATGATGGAGGATGAAGAAGGAAATATTTGTAACCAAATAGCATGCCTCTTGAACAGGTTAGAAAGACATGGGCTTTGAGGGAATAAAGCTGCTGACATAAACATATCTTTATTTTATTTTTATCTTTCCTACTCTTATGTGCTTATATGATGATCTTCAAACTATAAACCCATCATCTTCTCAAACTGGCCCAGTGGCAGGGTTCTGATATCCACTAATTTCTTTTGGATTTTTATTTATTTTATTTTATTTTTGGCATCTCAGGTAAGGCCAAGAGTAAGAAAGGCCTCTCTGGTAGAAGAGATCCCAACAGACCAAAGAGCACAAGAGGAAAATTAGGCACAAAGAATTACCTTATTTTTGAGGTAACTATGTCCCACCTCCCCACCTCTCCTCCCAGAACGGAAGGTCTAAGAATCCAGGACTCTTACTCTTCAGCGTTGAGAATGTGCCTGGCATATAGAGGGCACTCAAAAAATATTTTCTGAAAGACAGAGGGAAAGAAGAGGAGAATCATGAAACACTCATTGGAGACATGTTTAAGGGAAGAACAAAATTGCCAGTTCTCCCAACACCTGGGAGGTCAGTATTGACCACTAACATATGTCAGATGCAGCATCCAAAATATAAAACAATAGCAGGAGCAACGACGGAGCAAGAGTTTCTAGTCAGAAAGCAGATTTCTCACTTATATCAACTTACACCTTAGAAACTGAGCTCACAAAAGGGCAGGAAAATAGTAATTGGCAATAAAGCAAAGCATGTGCCTTTCATTAGGGCATGTTCTCTGCTGTTGCTCGAACCACCTTCCCTATCTCTGTATCAGTTTGTGGTAAGAGAAGGGCTACCCAAAGTCCTATCAAATGACACACTCCAAATTTCTCGGCCATTGAGTATACATTTTAAATAACATACAAGTACAGAGACTTATTTAAATGAAAGCATTCAATGGATCTAGTTGGCATGGTGTTAATTGTGGGTAGAATGGATAAGAGTGGCTTGACTGGGCACCTGTAGGGACAAAGAATCAAGCAAAGGAGAATTCTTTTTCGTCCACAAAGATCACATGGTCTTCCTTATTGCTGATCCTCCCTCATCTGTGGGCAATCACCCAGGGCTAGGCCCTTGGTGGAAATTCAGTAGATACAGCATTTATTAAATTTTATTAAAACCCTCCACCTCTGGATTGAGCAACTTCTCCAAAATGCTTTCCCTACGCTCTAAACTGGAGCCTGTTGCCCTTCCAGTCTCCTTTCTTTGTCCTGGCCACCTTCGTTTTGGCTTGAGCTGTATGAGGCGCTTGGGGAAATGGCTGCCCTAATCATAATCTTTAAGATCTCCACAGAAAGTGTCTATAACTGGAATTTCCTCATTACTTTAATGTCCTTCTAGTCATAGCTTCATGGGCCTATTATGTGTAAATTAGAAACACATTATTCCACCCACAAAGCTTTTCTTTCAAATGCATAGAATTTTATAACCTGTCACAATCTATTAAATTCTGAATCGTTTGTACTGAAACTGACTTTCTTCTGTAAGAAGATGTCAAAGGATCTTAATTTCAGCTAATTCTGGCAACCAAAACGAGTCTCCTCTACTTAATAGCTGGCAGTGGTCTCTGCACTAAAACGCTTCCAGGAACAATTGGAAATCGCTAAGATAATGGTGTGTTTCTTTAGATTAGCATCACCTCTGAAACGTGGACCTTTTGCCAATTCAAAGCTCCTTCGCTGTCTTTCTAAAACTGAGTTTCCTGAGAAGTTCTTAAATACTAAGAAGAGTTGACGTAAGTAGACAAGAAGACAGCAAACAGGAAAGCTAATGGACGGGCCGCGAGTGACCTGTAGAAGGTTCTAGAATTTCACGGGGCCTCCTTCCAAATAAGGGAAAAGTTGGCAGGCATGAGTTTTTTTCGGAGCCTGATTCTCCTTTTGTTTTTGGGCTTTGTGGCCATCAACTGCAGTATTTCCAGGGATGATATGTTTTGGGTGGGAAAAGCATTATTTCCCTTCACAACCAGCTCATAAAATACGGTGTAAACTCAGCACTGGAGTGAAGAGCGTGCTGATAGGCATCTAATCACAGACTTTGCATCTTAACTCGAATATCTAATACCAAGGAGGTGTTGTCGTCGGGCAAATCAAGGAAAACTCTATGCGTGATGCTTGATGAAGAGTAATTGATGATAATAGCTAATATTAACTAAATGCCATGCGTGACAGTAAATGCTTTATGTGCACTATCTTATTTAATCCTTAAAAAAAGTCTATGAGGCAGGTTGTATTATTACTCCCATTATACAGAGGGCCACCCTAAGGCTAAAGAGGGAGATCTAAGATCTGAATTCACCTCAACCTTCAAAATCTAGTATTTAAAAATTATTTTTAGAAAAGACCACCAATTTGTCTCATATGAGTGGCCTGGATCATAAAGAGGGCTCTGAGCCAGACATGGGAGCTTTCTTGTTGGCCTCTAAACTTTTGTTCTCCACTGAGGAGGGATAGTGTGCATCTGAAGATATTCATAAAGGAAGTGAGGCCTCGTATTCAAGACTAACACGTCACAGGTGGATTCCCCAGGCACTCCAATGGGCCGGTCAGTTCAGTCCATTTAAGAGTGAATGGTTCAAGTCAGTGGGTTGTCTTAGCATTGTGCCAACGAAGCTTTAGACAAAGGATCAGTCAATTTCAGTGAATCCGTTGTCCCAGGGGCTGGGCCCCAAGTATGTAAATCAATTGGTGGATGTTTTTACTTTTCTCTCAATATTTTTTTTTACCATATATGATTTTCCTTGCTTACTTTTCCTATGTCAGTTTGATAAATCCTGCCTGAACCACTCTGAGCTTGTTATCGAACCATTTTACCAATTATGGTTATGGTAATGCCAAATGCGGGTGTGCTTAGTTTAAGTATTAGTAATAAAAATAATTACATTTTACCCCAAATAATGGCATATGTTTGCCATGCTTCATGGGCTATAATTTTTTTATTTGCTTTTCTCTGCATGTGATTTCCAATAAAATTCATTCTCAATAAAAAAATTATCAGAAATGAAATGCTCAGTTTTACTATTTTATGTGACCCCAGAAACTTGAACAATAGCCCCGTTAGGACAGATATAATTTGGATGTATCACACTTGAGCAAGGCTGTCTTTAGTCAAGTGACATTTGGGTTGCAATTGATAGACATTCACTAAAATTAGATGAAAAATAAAAATGTAATTTTTTTTATGAAAGTGTTTTGAAAATAAGAACCAGACAATCATATACCTTGCAAAGTGATCCCTTGATATGTCAAGCACCCACCTGGCACCATACACAGTTATTACAATATTATTCACTATATTCCCTGGGCTGTCCTTCACATCCCTCTGACTATTTTATAAGTACCAATTTGTACCTTTTAATCCCCTCACCTTTTCCACCCAGTCTCCCAACCCAACCTCCATTCCTCTGGCAACCATCTGTCTGCTCTCTGTATCTGTAAGTCTGCTGCTATTTTGCTTGTTAGCTGATTTTGTTCTTTAGATTCTACATATAAGTGAAATCATATGGTATTTATCTTTCTCTGTCTGACTTATTTCATGTAGCATAACACCCCCTAGATCCATCCATGCTGTTGTAAATGGGAAGATTTCATTCTTTTTTATGGCTGAATAATATTCCAAAGTATATGATTGTCTAACAACTATGCTGTCCACCTGAAACTAAAAGAAAATAATATTGAACATAAACTGTAATTGAAAAGTAAAATTTTTAAAATAAAAATTACTAATTAAGGGAAAAAAATAAGAACCAGACAAAAAGAATATGTCAATCAATGACAGAGTTCAATTAATCATAACATCCTTTTGCAAAGTATTGTAACTCATCAAATTCCATTCTTCCATTTGTTGATTTATCCACTCATTTGTCCCTTTAAGATGTACTGAGCATCTGTGATAAGCCAGGTGCTGGATACACAGATATGGGGAGGCTCCTTGTTCTCTTGGTCTTCCCTCCCTTGTTAATCCTTCCTCCAGGCATCTCTGCAGGTGTGCCATTGAAGAGTTGCTGAAAATGGTGCAGGGGTGAGGAGAAGCTATAAAATGGTCACTCACTCTTGAATCTGTTAGAGATTAACTTTGGAAACACAAATGATGGGCTTGGTTAAGATGAGTCTATAAAAGTATATTTCTGTGGAATGTGCTACTCATTGACTTCAGAGCAAATACAATTCAAAGCTTCAAAAATTGAGCTCAATAGTCGCTAAGATAGACATAACTATTTCCTTTGAATGATACTTAAGGCTCTAGTCTAACAGAAGAAATTTCCTAACATACCTGTTGCTCTGAGCTCATTCCCACTGCATGAGAGGTGGTTCTACAGATTGGCATGGGCCCTCATGGTAACCCAGGCCGCTGGTTCAAAGCCAGATTTCTGGGTTTCATCCCCAGAGTTTCTGATTCCTTAGGTTCAGGAGGGAGCCTGGCCATTTGCATTTCTAGCAAGTTCCCAGGTGCTGCTGATGATGCTGGTCCAGGGACCACATTTTGAGAACCATTGTTTTAAATAAATGTTTTTCAAAATGCCAACTGCAGATATGAGCTATTTGTTACCAATCTGTGACAAGATATGCACAGAAACTAAATCAAAGGGAAGCTTCAGGAACCTGTTATAATTTGACATTGCCATCATCCAAGTCCATGATCAATGGTGGGCATATCTCATTGAATAGGGTGTAGATGAGCTCAGGACTCTCTCATCTGCACTGGGAGTCACATGTGATATAAGCTACATGCTAGATACACACAGGGAACCCACGTTGTTTGTATGAAACACTGGCTGTTCATCACAGATCCTTGAGAAACACTGCTCTCTAAACCATCATGCGATACTATTTCATGAAAAAAATGGTTGACACACAAATGACTCAGGATCATTCCCTCTCACATAGTCTGGGGCAGGTGGGAAGAGGAAAGGGCCAGGGACACAGACAGGGCTGTAGAGAGTAGTCTGCATGTGACACCACTTACCAGTAGAGTGGGTCAGCCCAGGGGCCAAGGAGATCAGGCCTTTTTTTGAGACTGGAGGCCTGGCCAGTCAGGATTTAGGATGCACAGTCCTGTGCTAGGTTCAAACTAGATAAGCAGGAAGGTGAGATGTTCCCAGTGACGTCAACATGGGTCCTTCAATTGCAGGCAGTCAGGGAGACTTGAGACCCAATATAGAAGGTTCTTCATTGTCAGCTACCTGAACCCCAAGTCTGGGAAACTGACTTTATACCTGGACTCAGAAGATTGAGTATGACTAGGTCTATTGGGGGAGACCGAGAACAGGCCCATCATGGGTGTCCCCAGAAAGACCAAGCCAGGACAAGGGAAAGGCAACAAAATAAATTTTTAAAAGCCTCTTGCTCTCAGCTACGTGGGCTGGCATTTTCTTTGATCTCTTTCAACACTTTTATTCAAGTTTCCAATGATCTGATTCCTAGTTGTCAGGAGTTAGCCATTCTCAGCCTTAAATTCTACGCTCCTCTTGGGCTGGCTGGAAGGAAGCGCATGTGAGTGGGCCATCCTCCTCTGAGTTCAAAGCCTGATGAATGTGTCTCCGATTGACTTTGCCAACTATCTTTCAAATGGATCTCCTGGTAGCTCTATGGTTCTACTAGCAGTGATTTCTTTTTTAATAAACTCTGATAAACTCAGTGTTCTCTCTAAGCACTTGTACAAACTAGACTGCCATTGGAGGAGGTTAGCATTTTTACACGTTCAGTATGTCAAGGCCTGCTAAGCAGCCGCTGAGGTCAGCCCTCCGCTAAAGCCTGACTTGGCTGGAATCACCCCAAGAAGAGGTTTTCATTACCTTGGATCTAGAAATAGCCATTAGCTCTGCTCTCAGTCCCTAATTTGAAAGAATGACCTTAAGTGCCCACCAGCTACCTCCTGGGGCCTCCGCCTTCCAGCCAGCCCAGAAATGCTGCATGCTGGCTGAGACCAAGTGATGCTACGGGCTTCCCATAAAGGTGTGGGTTTCTGATGACCAGCGGAAACCAGTGTAACATGGGACGTACGTACTGTTCGTGGGTCAGACAGACCGGGGCTTGAATCTTCCTGTATTATTTAAAATGCTTTTGATTCCACTTGACAACAAAACCAAGTCAAACTGGTTTAACAGGGAAGGAAATTTAGTGGCTCATATTGGACGACAGGCAGAGCAGGCTTCTGGGTTGGTTGTTCCAGGGGTTCAAGGAAGTCAGTGGCTCTTCTCTCCACTCTACTGTTCTAGCTTCATCCTCAGACTGATTCCCTCATTTCCCTCGAGGCTGAAAGCTGGCTGCGAGCTGCAATCAGGGCTTCCTCTTCAGGGGTCAGCAGGGGAACAAAAGGGAGAGCTGGTCTCCCCCAACCACTGATTGGCTACAGTCTGGTTAATCTGAGCCAATCACTGGGCAAAAGGGATAGGATTACCCTGGTTGGTTTAAACCCATGGATTTGGAGATAGAGCTGATGGCACCGAAAACAAAGGTATGCTCCACTTAAGGGGAGGAGAGGAGTGCGGGGAGACAACCATCATGTTCATGGTGCCAGCTCGGCTACTGGCATTCCCTTGACCTTGTCATTTCACCTCCCTGAGCCTCAGTTTTCTCATCTATAAAATGAAGATTACAGACCTCGGTATCCACCTTGCTGGCTGTGGTAGGGATTAGGAACACAAGGAGCTTCGTACTACGCCTGGCACATGCAAGTGCTCAGTAAAGATTATGAGGGAGAAGGCAAACTAAAGTGTGTGCCCATTGTATGTGGACATTACATCCTTTCCTAGGCTTGTTTCAAATGGACCTTCCTCCTTAATGTGGGCAGGAGAAGTGGCTATAAATGGACCACAAAGACTCTTCAGAGAGAGACCGTTTAAATGCTAATTTATGGGAACATTATTTAGGTGAAAAACTCAAACTAGGCAATTCTAAAACATGCAAAGAATATCTCTGAGTAGTGAGTTTAATAATAATGATGTTAAAACAAAAAGAAGAAAATGAAGAAAAAGAATATAGAAGAACAGAAGTGGTTACAATTTATTGAGCACTTCTGGGTGTTAAAGTAAGCACTTTACATGAGTTGTGAGCCTGTGAGGTTGGTTTTATCATACTTATTTGTACCCGAGAAACAAATTTATGGAAGTTAAGGAATTTGCTTGAAGTCAATAGCCATGAAATGACAAAACCTGGATGTGAGTGCACATGACTAGGACTCCAAAGTTCATCTCATGCTCGCTATACCAAAACTGCTTGCAAAGGAGGGTGCCCTCCCTCCCTCATTCATTCATTCACACATGCATTCATTCCTTCACTCTTGCTCCCAGCAGATGGCCCCTGACCCCCTGCCACGCTTGGTTTGGGGGCAAAGATGAATAGGACACAGCAGTACTTTGGAGAAGGAGACGGTGTCCAAGTCCTGGGATTACAGGCTTATTTTAGGAGTTCCCCAGGGCAAGGTTGGGTGGGGCAGGGTTTTGCGCCCTTTCTCAGTCAAATGAGAACTGTTGAATCACTAATGATGATGGAGGCCTGGCAGCTTAGGGCACAGCGTGCTCCAAGGCCTGTGAGACACAGGGGCTTCTCTCTCCCCCCAGCTCGCTCTGCCATCTGCTCTCCTCAATGAGACACTTTAATCTTGAGCTATCTCAGGGAGAAGGAGGTCAGAACGTCAGAGGTCACCTTGGCTCTCCATAACTCTGCTCCAAAGAAATAATTGTTTCACAGGAAAATGGCTGTGACCAGTCAGATTCTTCTTTATTCAGAATCTGGACAAGGTGAAGAGAACGGGTCTCGGGGTTTTTATTGTTGATTCTGCTCAATTCATCCAACTGCGTTGAGATGGCCTGTGTGCTGGGGGGTTGTGCTGAGTGCTGGGAATATGCAAATGAGCATCACAGTTGCCTTTGGCCTCTGGGGCACGCTAGCTGGCAGTGCAGACAGATGCACACAGAATGCAGTATGTATTAAAATAGAATAGTCTGCTATGCCCTGGTATGGCTACACAAGATGTTAAAATATGTGTTACATTTTGGAAAATACGTTCAAACTGGTGAACACTCACTGTCCCGACTGCCCATCCACCTGCCCGACAATGTCCATCTTCTTCTACCCTTTCTGCCCTGACCCTTCCTCAAGGACATTCTTTCCACATAAAAACCCCCAGCTTTCCCAGGATTCAAAACAGGGGCCTCCAAGACCCTGCCCAGAACTGCAGGAGCCTTGGTTTTTTTATTGATCCGCATCTGAGCATACCAGTGGTTAAATATTGTGAGTGTCATTGCTGAGTAAAGGCACGTGCCTCCTGGGAGTAGAGGAAATGTTGGGACCAACTGGAGGGGGGATACCCCAAGAACATGCATTCGTTGAGCATCTGTTGTCTCCTTGGATCTCTGGCCGCACTTCAGTCATGTTCCCCAGAATGTCCCAAGTCTTCTCCCATCACCCCACCCTGCAGTCACCCAGCTCTGAGTCCTAAGGAAGCTATTTCTTGCTGACGTCAGCTACACAGAGCAGCAATGGCTCAGAAGCCTGGGGCTCCACAGGGCGAGGGGCCTGCCTCGGGGGGTCAGTTTCAGTTCCTCTGAGCTTTTAGTTTGGTTACTGTAGGAATAAAGGGCTTTGACTTTGTATTTTGCAGGAATAAAGGACTCACCAACCAGATGGCTGGATCCTTGTAACTGATGATTGGAACTCTGTTCATTAGGAAGCTTTTGGCTGCTAATTTTAAAACAAATCCAACTGGCTGAACAAAAGAGAAAGTTCGAAGGAAAACCAGCATGGGCCCAGGCATGATTCTATCGCAGTGTCTGAGGGATCCTGGTGATCTCAGCCTCTGTCTCTGCCATCCTCAGAGTTACCTTCAGCCTCAGGTAGCCCCTTCAGGTTGCAAGATGAAGGACAGCAAGCAAAATCAGAACAAGACGGTATGTTCTGGTGTTTCTGTCCTCTGAAAAAAAGGAAATCTTTTCCAAAAGCCCTCGGTGGGCCCACCCTTCTATCTCATAGTCAGAAATGGGTCCCATCTTAACCCTTTTCAATGCCCAGTGAAGGGACTGCAGTCACCATGGCTGGTTTTTTCAATCAAGATTTGCCCCTGGAGTTAGCATCCCTATAGGTATCCCTATATATAGTGCCAGCAAATGAATATCAGTGAGCAGCCAGCAATACCTGCTGCTGGAACCTACTGGAAAGAGAATGGCGGAATTGGAGAAGATAATGTTGGTGAGAACGATGGGGAACATGGGAGTGTGTTACTAGAGATAAACAGTCAAAAGGCAAAGAACTTCGGAGTAAAGAAACCTGGTTGGAATGTTGGCGTTACTTGGGTAATTGTTTCAGTTATTTATTGCTATATAACAATCACCCCCAAACTTAGTGGCTTAAAACAACAACATCTATTTTTGCTCACTGGTCAACAGATCAGCTTGGTGGTTTTGCTGATCTGAGCCAGACTCATCTGAGCTCTTTGGACTGCTAAGTGTCTGCAGGAGGCTGGCTGGTCTAGGATGGTCTCAGTTGGGGCAGCTTAGCTCTGCTCCAAGTGGTCCCTCATCCTCCAGCAGCTGGTCCCGGTTTGTTCACCTGGCATCCTCTCAGAATTCCAAGAGAAAGAGTAGACATGTTGGAGGTCTAGGCTCAGAACTGGGACACTGTCAGCAAAGCCTCCTTCTGTTGGCCAAAAGCAAGCCCGGAGACCAGCCAGAAGCTGCAGAGCCACACTGCGGAGTGTGAGTACTGGGAAGAGTGGAGAGTGGTGACCACTTTGCTAATCGATCCACCTCCGTGACCTTTGCGAGGCCTTTCTCTCCCCGGCTCCACATCTTCATCACCTCCAGAATGAAGCTAATAAAAGTCTCTACCTCAGTCTTGTTTGAGGACTAAATGCATGTAAAGTGCTTAACACAGTGGTGGGCACATGGTAAGCATTAAATAAGTATTAAGATTTTATTATGATTGTACTCATGACTACAGCTAGGATTATTGTCATCATTATTATGGTTGTTGTAATGATTATTATGATTTTGAGTATCTATGTGCTGGGTTATGACTCCCCCTAGGATGCAAGTTTAGTGGAATGGTTTCCAAAAATGCCCAGACTTTATGGAAACCCTCTCTGGCTCCCAGAAGCCTGTGACTCAAGGGAGGGTGATTTCAAAATGGCCCCCATCTGCCTTTCCGCGGCTGTTTGGTGAGTGCTGTTCTCTCGGGACAGGGGGTCCTTCGCTGGCTGCTTGGAGCTCCCTGAGCTCCATCCCTCAATCGAACCCTCCAAGGAGAAGTGGGGAGCTGCTATTTCAACAGAAACCGCTCATTTTGGCCAGTGTGCCTCCTGGAGGAAGTAGGCAGGCTTCCCTCCGGGCAGCTGCTTTTCTGCTCGCTTCTGCTGTTCCGTCTGGCCCGCCTGTGCCCAACTCCCTGGAGGCGATCGTGTCCTCAGGATGCCCAGGGTGGGCTGTGAGGGCGCAGGAGAAACCTCCCCGCCTCCTCTCACACCTACTCCAACCCAGGCCTCCAGAATGAAAACCGGTTAGCAATTTCTTGGAAAAGGGAATTTGTCTCTTAAATCTGTGAGAAGGAAAAGGGTTGTTGTTGTTATTAATGGCTGTTTTGTTCATGATGGAGCCATCTCCAGATGATGGTCCTGCGTTTGTACCCCACGCAGGCTCTGAACGCCTCGAGCAGGAAAGACCCAGGCGCTCTCTCCACCAGGCAGCCGCTCATCTCGCTACCATGTGGTTCTCCCATCTGCTGAGGGGCAGCCTAGACAGTTCTCCATGTAACCCACAGCCCTTTGTCATTTAGGCTCAAGCAGAATCAACAGCTCGCTCAAGATGCCATGGCGAGGATTCAAAAGGTGACACTTGCATTTTCTGTCCTTGTTCAAAACCAATGCTAGGCCTTCGCCTGTGAACTCCCCTCCTTCTGTCCGGCTCTCCGAGTCTGTCCTCTCTCCCCCTACTGGGTCTCACAGCCCCTCACAATTTTTCTTCGCCTGTCCCTTTTTTGAAACACTAGATTCCCACCTTGCAAATGTGCTGGTCTAACTAGACACCTCCCATAAGTTATATTGCCTCAGTGACCATTGTTGGCCTTGGCTAGCTAATTGTGGCCCCCACTCCATTCATCTGGCCAGGCTAATGCAGAGGCCCAGTTTACACTATTTTATGTCTTTTCTCTGGGTCCCAGCGATGTGCTTTTGCATAACGTATGTAAAATTCTGCTGACATTGAGAATTCATTTGGCTTGAGATACTTAGAAAGGGGGGTGGAGGAGACCTGGTTTGTGTAAATTCAAAAGCTATCAGACAGCTTTGCTTTTTTCCCTGAGAACTGGGAGATGGCTTCTCATGGGAGTTCTTTGGGTCACACTTGACAGTCAGGTGAGCTCTTTTGCTTAAAGAGCTTTGGTTCCATTTGGGCTGTCAGTCTCCTGCCTTCGTATGGGCAGGGCAGGGGACCAAGGACCATTTTCAAGTTCAAAGGCAAGCCTGTCACTGCATTGTAACTACAACCAGAGGATGTCAGAGAGAGGAGGCCTTAGCATCTGCCTCACTCTCTTCCTTTTGCGGAGAGGCTCAGTAGGTCATATGGGATGTCATGTCAACAAGTCCTTAATTTCCTCCTAATAGAGCAACGTTGTCACAAAGGAACAGGCACCTTTCTAAGCACTTCTCATATAATCTTATTCAATCCTCATAAAAGTCCCATAACACTAGGACTTACTGCTCTCATTCTCATTTCACAGATGAGGAAACTGAAGCACAGAGAGTTTAAGTAACTTTTCCAAGGTCACACAGTACTAAACAGCAGAGCGAGGATTCAAACCCAGGTAGCGTGTCTCAGACAAATTGGGGAATGGGTTTTTAAACTTTTATAAGGAAGAATTAGCAGGAGATAAAGATCCTTGACTAAGAACATAACAAGCCTTATTGAAATAGTCGTCTTTAAATTTTTCTCTTGAAAACTTAGAGCATGGCCACCAACGGCACAAAGAGGAGGAAGAATGTGTGGAGGAAGGGCTATGAAGGGAAGAACCGAGCAGCGTAACTTACAGAACCCACAGATATAGAGTGTCTATCAAGTTAGGTCCAGGAAACAGTTTTGCTCTTCCTAAAGGGTTGAGTTACACTGAACTATCTGAGAGAAGGAATGCTTGTCTTGGGAGAGGTGCATGTAAGACAACAGACATGACTGAAATTCAAGCTCTTGAGGAGATTCAAATAGATGACCCCATGCCCACTCCAAGCACGATTTATTTATGTGCCATTCCCCCCATAGTACTGCCCTTCTATGGGACTTGGGACGGCAGTGCCACCATTCGTTGCACTATAAAAAGTCCCCTTCTGCTTCTTTACTTCTCAGACCTGGGGAAATATGCAGACAGCGGTAGAAAGAGGATCCTGCCTCAACCCCCATTTCTGTAGTTGGTCAGGAGCCCCACCTAGTAATTACAGCAGCCTTCCTCCACCACCCTTTTCATGTCCCCTCACACTACCAGCAACTCATTGGATAGATCCTTTATCTGACGGGATGACCAAATCTTTGATCCAAATGATCTGAGTACTTGGTGGCCTTGCCTTTATTGCCTCGGTTTCCCGTTGCCAGGGGTGACTGGGCAAGGACGCATTAGGAGATGGCAGTGAGTCCCCTGAGTTCCACACAGCATCCTCCCTGCCCTGTCATCTAGTTGAATCCTATTTGACATCATTGTCTCCCATTCTTTTGGTATAAAGATGCTCGCATACACATCTGTCCACTTTGAATTGAAGACCTTCTTGGTTTTCTTGCAGGAACCCTGAGAAGATAAACTAGGAGCTATTTGTAAGGAGGTCCATATCAGAGAACACATCCTTATTGCTGGTGGAGAATTTAAAAAATAAGCTCAAGTAGGACAGGCTATTCAGTGCCATCTATATTCTGGATCTGTCACCCTGTGAGCCCAGCCTTCACAAGTGCTCTGAAGGTTATGTGTGTGGGGTTCTGACCTAGAGCTGATTTGCCTGCAGCAGTCTGACCAGCTCTGTGGAACAGACTCAGCTATTATTTTGGGGGGCTTGGAAGTGGCATCAATATTGCCCGTCTTTATTGTAGAGAGGAGACGCAGAGCTGCAAGCTGCCGTCTGAGATCTGTGGGTTCATCACGAGTGTATGCTGCTTGCTGATGTGTTAAACCCAGCAAGCTTTTGTTAAAGGAATTGTTTACTCTCTGTGATGTATTTATATCCATCTGCCTTCCTTAACGTACACACACTCATTCGTACGCATTTCAGTGTGATTCTTGTACAAAACCATCCCTTCTTTGATTATTCAGAGAAAGATCTCTGTGTGATGGGCACAGTGGGGATGAAAAAAATCATTATTTCTTCATGAACAACATACAAGACCTATGGGGGTAGACTCCCCGGGGGGTAGGCTGGCAGACTCTGCAACCCGGCTTTTTGTTTGTGTGTCATTGTTTTTTCACAACTAGAGAGCAGTCCCCTGCCCTTCTCAGTGCTACTTAAAAGTCAAGCAGAGATCTGTCCACTGTTCTCAGAGACTGACCCTAAGCGTTACAAAACCCAAGGATTTCTGCTTGTCACCTATATTTACTCACTGCGACAAATATTTATTGACTACCTATGCAAAGCCCTGGGCCAAGCATTAGGCAGAATTATCTGTTTTTCATAGATTCAGAGACATGCATATTTCAACATGTTAATGTCTCTGAAGTTTGGGTGTTTCTATGACAATGCTTTTTTTTTTCTTTCTTTGTAGACTTAAAACCCATGACATAAAACCAAGATGCGATGGAATACTACAGGGCCCATGACTTCCTTCTCTGCTTTCACCCAAAGAGGGAAATGGGAACTGTCACCCGCTCTTGGAGCAGCAGCAGAAGCCTGGGAGCTTGTTGGCTTGAGGCAGGTCTGCGTGTCTCATTTGCTCATGCTCTCCCTGCCTGAGAAACACAGGTGAGTGTGGATTATCTGTCCTTGTTATTCTATGACTTTTTGTCGTTGTTGATCCTCACGCGAGGAAACTTTTTCCATTGGTTTTTAGAGGAAGTGGAAGGGAGGGGGAAGTCAAAATCAGAAGTCTTTCCTCAGCCAGTACCTGCTTTCTTCTTTTAACCCACCAGCTCTATCAACAAAATGGAAAGTGGAAACATTCCCAATTTAAAAAGAAAATCACCCATTCGAAATATGTTCATCTTATTGGCAAACCACACACAAGCAAAAACCTTTATTTCTAGAATGCCCAGGTTTTGGCTGCCTAAATTTGAGACCATTGTCATGTGCAATCTTTGGGACATACCCATAGTAAAAATTATTTGTTGCTTATCTGAAATTCAAATTGAACTGGGCCTTTGTATTTATCTGACAATCTTTTTTCTCCTTCTTCTTTAGACATTATTTATTTTTCAATTACAGTTTATATTCAATATTATTCATTCTCTATGTGGCTTCTTCCGTAGACCCTGGGTTATAATGCTTCTGTCCAGCTGAACTTCAGCTGGTTGTTCAGGCTGATTGAGCTATAATTTAGTTGTAAATCCGGTTTGGCACTGGGTGGAGGTGCAGGCAGCTTCCCCCTACTCCACCGCCACCTTGGATCTCCTCTATCTGACAATTTTCTCACTCACCAAACACTTTTCTATCTACTATTTCTTCTGATCAAAGGGATTTGAAGTAGTAAGTACCTCGTCATGGAAGCCGTTCAATATTGAGCCGTCTTTTAAAGGAAAAGGCTGAGCCTCCCAGAAATCACAATACAGGCAGAAGTCCAACTGGCCGAAGAGAAAGGAGGCCAACCCTAGGGATGAGGGGGAAGGGAGGGAGCTGGAAGCAAAGGAGAGATCGAAGAGGATGGATGGAGCATCTTTTGAGACCACAGCCGTGCAGGGCAATCTACGGCCACCCCAGAGAGGCCTGCTCTGCCCAGTCCTGTCTCCTCCCTCCCAGCCTCCAAGAAAGTGGAGAACAAGGCCCAGTTCAGTGCTTTAGAAACTGGAATATTCTGACGTTCAGCTTCTTTCCCTTCCCTGTGCGTCTCAGCCCAGGACTTTCACATACATTCTCACAAAGGCGAGACAACTGTTTATAGGTGGAAAATATTAATTTGGCTTTGATAAGCTCACAGAAACAGTTAAATGTGTGTATGGATCGTTTAATCGCAGTCTCTGGAGTATATAAACATGGCACATGCTATCCTCCCCCCTCCTTTCTGTGGCCTCAAAATTGGATCCAAGTCTGGGAGTTAAAAAGCCCCATTTTGTGTAATCAGGTTTGGGTTGAACATGATTGCTGAATTATTTTCAATTGAAGACACATGTCTGGAGGCCGAGCTGTATGTATTATTTCAGGATGGCGTCCATTAGGTCTTATCCACAGGGGCTATCTTCAACTTTCGCCACATTCAATGCATTCTTTCTACATCGCTATTTGCAAAATGGTGGGTCGTATATAAGGGAAAATTGGAGGGAATATGGTACTCGTTAAAGGGTGATTTTTTGAAATTATCTTGAATGCATTTTTCAGACCTGTTTCCAGTCTCCCCCGCTAAGGGTCCCAGAGCTGCTTGGAAATTTTCGGGGGGGGAGGGGGGGGCGAAGAAGAGAATATTTTAAAGACAATAACAATGCATAAATAAATAAAACCCTGCAATTGTGCAAGACCCTGTTGCAAGGCTATGACTCTGGAAACTCTGCAACTGAATCAACATTTACTTTAACTCCTTGTCAGCCCTAAATACTTCAAGTGTCTTAATTGCAGATCTAAATTGTTGCCACTGCCATGGGCTTTCCCCCTTTGAATGCATTTGTCCCTGAACTGAGGTTTTTGTCAGACTTCACCTGCGAGGGCCCCGTTGATTTTGTAAATTGTTGCATCATGTCCCGCCCTGACTTGTAGGTCCCGTCTCTCCAGGGGGGGGCGGGGGGGGGCTGGGGGAGGGAAACTCTCCTGCTCCCTCCGTCCGGACGCCCAACCACACCGGACATCACCACCCTCCAGCGATGTCCTCCGTGCTAAGAGCTGGGTGCCTGATGCATGGTTGTTTGTTTTAAAAGGTTTATTGAGCATAATTTCCATACCATCAAGTTCTCTCCTAGGGAGTGTTCAAGTTCATGTTTCTGGTAAGTTGACAGAGCTGTGCAGCCACCACCCGATTTTAAAATAAACCTCGTGCCCATGCGCAGTTGCTCCCCATTTCCACTCCAGCCCCGAGCAACCACGAATCTCCTCTCTGTCTAGAGATCGGCCTTTTCTGGACACCTCATGTAAATGAAACCGAACAACACGCAGCCGTTCTTTGCGTGGCTTCTCTCACTTGGCGCAGCTTGTCGAGGCATCAGCACGTACCTCGCTTTGTCGTGAGCCCTAGCCAGTTCAGCTCAGTAGTTAGAGCATGGGCCCATGAACTGAAGGGTCGCAGGTTAAAATCCAGGTGCAGGCTCGATCCCCAACCCCAGTTGGGGCACCTGTGGGAGGCAACCAATCGATGTGCCTCTCTCACATGGATGTTTCTCTCTGTGTGTCTCTCCCCCTCCCACTCTCTAAAAATCAATGGAAAAATATCCTCGGGTGAGGATTAACAAACAAACAAGAAAAGAATAAGGGAGGGAACACTTGGAAATTTTGAGACTAACAGTGGCCTCGTTCCTCTGTGCCAGCCCTGCCCTGAGCTTGCCGAGCTCAGACCCCCGGCCTGATTCTGAGGCCCTGCTGACTTCAATAACATGGAGCCACTCGGACGGGGGTGAAGTTGGAAGTGGCAGGGAGGTGAACAGGTCATAACGTGGGAACAGAGTTGTCAGGCTTTGTTTATTTTCGTGCTTTCTGCGACTCAGCGACGGATAGGAGATGTTGGCGGTTCTGTCATCGAGGAGCGCGTGGTACGTGTGACGGGAATGTCTCGAGAAGTCCCCTTTGCACATGGCCTCGGATCACCCAACTCGGTCCATGAATAACCCACACTAAGATCCTTCCCCTGAATTATCACAGAAAGCAGGCCTATCAAAGCAACATGGCTTACAGAATGTGGTTCGGATCAAAGGGAAAAGCCAGCATTCTTGTCCCGGCTTGTCGCTAACCCTGTCGGTGGCCTGGGCCAAGTCGCTAACTAACCTCTCTGGTGAAATAAGGAAAGTTGACATGATTCTGGCCTCAAGTTTTTTCTACTTCCAATATTCTACTTCTCTGATGCCTTTGAAACTTAGACTTTTGAAACCCACATTTAAAAGTTAAACCAGTATCATCATCCTGTGAGCAATCAACATACTGATGTCAAGAGACGTGACGTGGCACACGAACTGGCGAATAACTAGCATTTGGAACACGATTTTTTAAATGCACACCGCGTCCCAGTGGCACCCCAACCCTATTATGCAGACAGGAAAGTTGTTGTTGATTTTTCTACATATTCTCTTGCAACTCGACTAGCTTCTTTGTGTCAGAGTTGGGAATTGGACCAACATTTTAGGGCTTGCAGACCTTTATTGTCTCAATTAATCCTGATTGCCTGGGAGTAAAGAAAATAATCACCCAAGAGCTTGTGTAAACTAATCCACCATTAAAAAAAAAAATCTCTGACTCACTGGCCAAAACAAGCCTTCCTTGTTGTTGTTTTTGTTGCATGGCTTAGGTTCTTATTGGAATGGGGAGACCTGCTGGAGAAAGAGGTTGGCGGGATTGCAGTTCAATAGGTGGTAAGGCTTCACTCTCCCAAGAACAGAGCGTGCTCCCTGCTGAGAATGCCAGCGTGGCTTTTACTGCCCTTTCCCTGGTTGCCTGTGGAACAATCTGACATCTCTGTCCCTCTCAGACACAAAGCCAGCTCCTGAGGGTAACACTGCTTTCATGAGGACTTTCAAGTGCATCTCTTTAAAAAAAAATTTTTTTTAATTCATTTCAGAGCGGAAGGGAAAGGGAGAGAGAGATAAAAACATCAATGATGAGAGAGAATCACTGATCGGCTGCCTCCTGCACACCCCACACTGGGAATTGAGCCCGCAACCTAGGCATGTGCTCTGACCAGGAATCCAACCATGACCTCTTGGTTCATAGGTTGACGCTCAACCACTGAGCCATGCCAGCTGGGCTCAAGTACATCACTTAATGGAAAGCAGCAATCTTGTCCACTTCCCTGTGGCAACTACCAACCATGGAGTTCACAGGGATGCCTGCTCCTTTCAACCCCATGCAGAACATTCCAGAACCCTGGCATTCTGACCGTTCTCCCAAGCCAGTGACCATCCTGGTAGTGAAAGAAACCTGGAGACAGATGGTATGAAACTGAAATCGCGTTATCACTACCCTCTCTCCAATGCTGGCTTGTTATTTTGGCAAATCTCCACATAGCTCGTGGCACTCCTGCTGGTCTGATGGAGGTCAGCGTCTTAACCGTGGACGCCGGAACACCAGGGCTGATGGAGAGGTGGCGCCTTACAGAGGAAATTGCATTAATGTCGTGTGGTGTGGTCCCTCCACGGCAGTCGGAATCACAAGGACAATTGACGAAGTCCGCCTGCCACCAGGCAAACGCGGGGGTTCTTTTCACTTACAGACCCATCTGTTGTTGGAAAACAGTCTGTATCCGTGAGAGGCCATGCTGTGTTGGCAACGGAGCCTTGTCCTTGGGATAAAAATGTCTGCAAAGGTTCTTTTGTTCTGAGGTTCATCTTTGACTTTAGCTGAAAGGAAAATAAAGCCATCGGAAGCAAGCACACAGCATCATGGGAAGATTCTGCCATTCTCTCGGGTTGCTATAGATGTCTGACAGCCTCTCTTTGCCTCACCTCTTCCGTGTGTAAAATAGAAATGGTCAGTGTTCCCATTACAAGCCAAGCACCAACAGCCCAGGCTGAATTCTTGAAGGCGCCCGGTGGGGAGAGGAAGGGTCCCCTGGTGCACTCTGGGAGATGGCACAGATTCCCAGCTAAGTCCATGTGACGCTGGTTCCACTTCTTCCAATCGCCAACGTTGCTAAAGGCCACCAGCATTGTAGGGTGCGGTCAGGGTGCTGGGTTGGTGCCAGCTCCTCGCCTGACGGTGCTAGTTTATGTTCATGGCGAAGAACTCTATTTCCTTCTCTCTGAAACATTTCAAAATGATGCAAATATTGTATAAGTCCATACACATAGAAGTCCGAACTTTAAATTCTCTGAGCAAAGGATTTTAAAGAATACACAAAACAGTTTATTTCTCCAAACTCTTACTTAAAAAACAAAAAAAACATAATTTATTAATGAATAAAATATGCATGTGTTATTCTATTCGACTGTCATTCCAAAAGGAGGGAGAAAGCAGGCATTTGGGGTCCAGTGGTTTGCATTCTAAAGTTCCTGCTCTGCCACTTATGACTCGGATGATTAAACAGAGTCCATGCTTCAGTGTTTTTATTTATAAAACTCAGGAAAAGAACAATTACAATTATTATTATTATTATAGCAACTTCAAAGGATTTTTGTGCAAATGAATTGTTGCATGCATTTTAAATTGTAAAGCCCTCACCAAAAGTTAGTTATCATCTACAGAGAGAGAAAAAACACACATAAGTTCACCAAGCATCTGGAAAAGGTTTGTGTTTTGTGCGGGGTTGTCATTAGTGTGGGATGCAGAGAAAAAGTCTGCCAATGCCGAGATGAGGAGCGAGCTGTTTGAACAACTTCCTTGTCTGTAGTTCTCTCTTTCCGATTGTCTCCGAAACTTCACTTCTCCAGACGACTTCTGTCTGCGTAAAACCGGGAGATAGTGCTGTCCAAGACCCCCGGCTTGTGACAGGAGTCCCCCCTTTCCTCCCCCCAACCCCCCCCCCCCCCCGTCGACCCCGTCTCTAATCTCTCCCAACCCCTTTCCTGGGAGCCCAGACACGCTTTCCTGCAAGATGCTCACTCTACAGAGGTTGCTTTGCAGTTTCCTTCACTTCTGCTCACGGGCAGGTTGAGCTGAGCCTTTGCGTCAGGAGTCAGGGACGTGCTGAAGGAGGAGAAATTGGAGACAATTGTGGGGAAACTTCTGGAATGGTGCCAGCAAACGTGGGCTTTGACAGTATTGTCTCCATCTTAGTTGATTGTAAATGCTTCATTACTTTCTCACAAACGTTGTTAAAAATACTGGGACCCTGGATTTCTAAATTAATAAAACCCCTTTTCAACAGCAAATATTCCTCTCATAACTTGTTTCTGACACAGACTCACTGTATGAACAGATATTGATTCATTCTTAAATGGATAGCAGTACTGCCTGTCTACCCGACCATCCGAATTATCTGTGCCTCCTGAAGTCAGGGGTACCAGGAGGTGTTCTTTGGCTAATTCAGGGGGAGAAGGTAGGAAAGACTGGGGACAGGAGACAAGCAGGTATGATGCTCAAAAGAAAGGGGGCCTTAGATTTAAAGAAAAGAGGCTTGAGATGGCATATCATTTAAAGAACTACATCTCCTTAACGTTATACACCGCCAAACTGTATGAAAATTATAGCCCTTGGATTGACTTGGGCAGCATATGGATCAACTAGTGTTCTCAAAAATCTTCATTTTCATCTGGATGGTATAGAGACAAGCTGCTAGCAATGTAGTGTGAATCTTTTCTGAAGGGGGAGGGTTAAGGATACTTTTGAAATTCTGATAAAGATCTCTCTTCAGAGATAAAAATAAGTACAAAAGTTTGCCCAGCAATTACAGGCATTTCATGGATTGGCTAGACTTCATATTACAATTATCTGAAGTACCTAAGGCTCCTGAATTTACCTCTTTCTTAGCTATTTTCCACACGAATAATGGACATATTAACAATGGAGACCCTCCTGACACAGGAAGCCATATGTCATAAGTAGTATGCAGTACTATTTATGTGACCGATGGTATTGATAAACATTACAGTCCTATGTGATAAATAGTAACTTTTTGTTTCCAAAACTTTTCAGTCCTGAGTAGACAGCAGATGACGAAGACATCATCTTTTGATGAATCTTTAAAATATTGTCAAGTTAATAAAAACCAAACAATTTCCTGGAAAAGATTCTTTAATTCTTCAATTTCCAGGAAGAATCTGTATCTTTGCATCTGTCTGTCTGTATTCTTAACTGTCAATCATCACTGCAACAAAATTCTTCTGAGAAACACAAGTTAAACCAACTTAGGAGAACAATAGCAATTAAAGAAAAAGCTAAAGTATATGATAACTCCTTTTGGTGGAAAATGGGTCAAGATTAAAGTTGTTCCATAAGAAATAAATTTTTCATGCAGATAAAACTTTGGTTTTATTTTTAAAGCACAGTATTCCATTAATTTTGAATAATGATAGAAGATTTAATATCAGTTCATTCCCCCCATTTTATTGAGAATTAAGATACACCCAAACTCTTTTATAAGATACATTAAAAACACATTTGAAATTTGAAAAGATTTCATCAAGAGTTTTAATTTAATGAAATCAACTTTTAAAAAGACAATGTTCTTATTCTGAAGAAATAGTTCACAAATTCATACTCATACAATACTTAAAGTATTTTTAATATAAAAAAGCATCCTGTAGCCAAGTTAAACTTCAAAAATTAATTCCAAACAGCTGAAAATTATAAAAAGGCATATTTTGTTTTTCTTGATTATATCACCAAGCAAATCATGACATTAAAAATACCTGGGTCAAACGTCGTACGCCACGAAGCCTCCTCGTGGAATTTCCCAAAGAGCCAAAACAGAAAAGAATTCTATATGGGCTGATTATGTAGGTGAGAATATTGCTTAATTGTACTTTACATTCAATCTCCAAGGTGGTTGCTTTATATAATAAAACAGCCCACAAAACATGAAATGTGTAAGTGGCCTGTTCTGCATTTGTGGAGTGAACGTTTCATTTTCAGAATTGCCGATGCATAAAAATCAGACGTCCCTGCTGGTGGAAGACCAGTAAACTTTCATGTGTTCTGTAAAACTTAAATGCTGGAGGCCAGTACTCACAAAATTTCATGATCTTTCTGCTAATAAAAGCCAACTTCTTTTTAAGAAAATAAGGAAAAGGAACAAAGCATATACATCCGAAGTGTCATATTTCGTTTGTTTTAAAGGAGCGTGGATGAAATCACCTATTGGATATTTTTAATCTGCTCATGTTTGTTCAAATCCACTTTATTTTTCCACAGGAATAACTGAAAATGGGAAATCAGTACTGATGTGTCTGGCCTATCTTGTCATACCTCCAAGGAAACCTTTTGGAAAATGACAACAAAGTAAAATAAGAATGGGGCTGGCTTTGTTTTTTAATATCTATTTTAAAAAAAAAAAAGAAAGAAAGAAGGGGCACAAACAAGGCATAAAACCCACTTGCTTTTAAACGTGTTTTGTCATTAAACTTACGGATTTTATGCGACTGCGTGTTTGATCAGTATCCACAGTGTGCACCTCCCCGATAAGCTGTCCGCTGAGTTTCTCTTTCGTTATTCAGCTCTCAACACATCTTCCCTTAGAATCAGACGTTCGGCTGGGAGGGAGGGGAGGATTCCCTGGCTGGCTCACAAAATTCAAAGGAACTCAAATTTAGTTTGTTCTGTACATGAGTTTAAGCAGCAATCAACCCTCCGATAAAAACAAAAACCAAAAAACTACTTTGAATAGAAAAACCCATCCTATCTCCCTTCTCAGGGTTTCAGAAGTACTTCTGCCCCTGGGGCCGTAGGAGTAGGAGTTCATCTTAAAGACCATGAACTCCTAAATTCTCTAGTATCGTTTAAAAACATAAAATTAGGACTCTCATACGAATATAAAATAAATTCACTTAAAGATTATTTTAATTTATTAATGAATGAGGGAACAAGTAAGATGTCATCATGGGGGTCAAAGAATTCAATAAACCACGCATATATGAACAGTGAGGAATGCTGAGATGAATTTACACAGAAATGCAAAAGAGTACACCCATGGAGCAGTGATCAGTTACATTCCACCAGACACCATTCATTTGCATTTCATAAATAAAAGTTCTTTTTATTTTACCAGTTCCTACAATTTGCAGAATTATATATTTTTAAAAAATGCTTAAAAAACAGTGAAAAGTGGAGATAACCACAAGAACGCCTTAGGACACTCAGTAACCTCTCTTAAGTCTGTTCCGGGCTGTCCAAGAGAAATACAATGCAAATCACAGATGCAGCTGCGTAGGGCATTTTACATTTTCTGGGAGCCATTGTAGAGGAGGGCCATCCTATACCATGTTAAAAAAAAAAAAAAAGAAACAGTTACAAATCATTTTAATAAGATTTAAATAAACATATGCAAGCTATTATTTCAACACGTAATCATATGAATTATTAATAAGGTCTTTTCCGTGCTCTTTTGCATTCCATGTCTTCAGCAGCCAGTGTCTGCTTTGCGCTTATGGCACATCTTACCTCGGGCCGCCCACATCTCAGATGCTTTACCAGCCACATGTGGCCGGTGGCTACCAGGCAGCACGGGTCTGTATAAATCAAACCATCAGAAGCCCGCCAAGTTTTGCATTTTTTGAAATATTAATGGAAACATTCAGATCTGTCCCAACCCTCCATGCCCACAAATAGCCTGGTTCGCAGATTTCCTCATTTTGGAATGAAGCAGGAACAATGCCCGGGGGAACTAGAATTTGACATCGTTGGGTGAGGCCCCGGTGAATTTTCTCCTTAGAGGCCTGACTGCTGTCTTTTCCTGGGGAGACCCATCTTTACCCCTGTGCTGTGCGTGCGAGAGAGCGATGGACGCACAGGGACGTGGCGATGACCATAACCGTACACATAACATGGCTCATCATAAACATTACCATCTTCATTTTCATGTCACCCTGGTGAGGTAGAGAAGGGGACATTCCTCATTATCCCTCTTTCCCTGCAGAGAGATTTCCCTGCAGGGACATTTTTCTTAGCAAGGGAGTAACAGGTATATCCACCGCAGTGTCTTGTCTACGCACAGGCCTCTGCTGAGCACAGACAGGCTCCTGCGAGGTCCACTCTGGAGGGGAGAAAGGCCGTCTCCCCGGCATCCCGGGGTGGGAATCAGGGAGGAAGGGGTGGAGGGGGCCTCAAAACTTCAGGGCAGGGTGGGCACTGAGGAGGAAGGAAATGGGAATGACCTAGAGAAATAAGTCAGTCAGAGGACAAACGTTGCATGGGTTCACCTATATGTGGAATCTAAAACTAAACAAGTGGACAAACAGCAAAAATCAGAAACGGTCTTGTTCCCATGGGAACAAACTCTCGGTTGGCGGGGGGCGGTTAGGGGGTGTGGGGGGGAGGGTGAAGGGAGTAGGAGGCACAGATGCCAGCGATGGCATAAGGAAGTCATGGAGATGCGACGCACAGACAGCACAGGGACTGTTGTCAACAGCGTCGCAGTCACTTGCACAGTGGCAGACGGCTGCTAGACCCGGTGTGGTGACCACTTCATTTAGTGTATTAATGTTCAAAAACTATGTTGTGTATTAACAATAATTTAATAAAAAATAAACGTTTAAATTGTACTTAACATTGAATTAAATTTTTTTTTAAAGAAGTGAGCCCAGCTCTCTAAAGAGCCAGGGCAGGGGAGGCGCTGGGCACCGCCTTCCTAAAGCCAGCGCGTGTATAATCTCTGTCTGTAGCCACTGCTCTTCACTGGCCCCTGTCCCCTCAGGGGCTTCTGAGAAAAACATGACAGTCCCAGGCGGCTTCAGACCATCCACTGGATCCCTGATAGGAAACTTTATTTCAGGTACTTCTGGTATTTTATATAATCTGAGCTAGGAGGATAAGGCATAGGGGTGTGTGTGTGAGAGAGAGAGAGAGAGAGTAGCCAAAGGTTGCCCCAAGAGCCTAGACCTTTACTCCTCATTTTCTTAGGTCTCCAGGAACTAAAACCAGTACCTCAGGGACCAGTGGCCTACAGATTGCCTTGTGCTCCCCCGCCCTCCCATATCCTCTCTTGAACTTTCTGAAGAGCGTGCAAGACATTCTGCTCCCCGCCCCTCCCATTATGAGATCCACTACTTTGGCTCGGTGGCCCATGTGCAGTCGCCACCTCCTCCACCTGGGTGACAGCCGTCCCATTCAGCATTTACCATCAGCTGCTCAATAGTAACCTATTGAAGGGCGGGCCCTGCAATGTTTGCAGAAGGAGGGAGCAGTTCAGGAAAGGCGACCTGTGCCGAATTCAAGAAGGGGGCTCAGTCCTTCCTGCTGTTCCTTCCTGTGATAAACCAGAGCCGGGAGGAGCACCTGGCTGCGCGGTGCAAGGGGCTCGTGTCTCCACGGGGCCCACTCGGGAGCGCGGCCTCCGCTGGGCTTCTACTGCCTTCCAGGGAGGGAGATAGAAACCAAAGCAAACAGAGTGCCCCAGAGGACCCTCTCCTCCCTCCAGAAAGCTTCTATTTTTAATGCTCTGCAGCTTTTAAAACATGTGAATGGGGAGGTTTCAACAGTCTGCGGTGGGAGCGAATTCCTGCTTTCGCCAAGGACCCCACTTCAGGCACTCCCGGCCGCAGCGGGGTGCCAGGCCAGCCGGGCAAAGGGCTTTTCTTGGCGGTTTCTTTTCAGCACATTCTGTCATCACGGAGTAACTTTTAACAACTGTGTTTTCCTCTCCACAGAGGAACAGAACGTGTGTTTTGAGCTGGTTGCTGACTACAGGCAAAAAGGTACCCACTTTTCCCCCAGCGGCCCTCAGACACTGAAACTCAGTCCGCGGGTGCTGGGTGCTGTGTGTGGGTGCCTGGCTTGAGCTCTCTGTGGGATGTCTCCACTCACCCCACACCCACCCCACACCCACCCCTCAAGGTGGGTGGCCGTCAGTGAGCCCATTTTTGTCAAGTGGGGAACCAGGGCAGCCCCATGGTGAGTGGTTTTCCCACGCATCCGTGGGGACTGTTCGCAGGGGGGACTGTGGCTCCGTCTGGTCAGTGGCCCCCTGGCACCTCTGTCCCCCCCACACAATACCGAGTGTCCTTCTGGAGGCATCCCCCATGCATTCATTTGGTAGACGTTTCTCGAATTCTGCCACATGCCATGCACCCGACTCCCCAAAGCCTGCTATGCTGGGCCTCCGGAGGCGGGGGCAGCAGGCGACCCCCGTAAACTCGGGGACCACGAGGAAGCAGGATTTCTTAGAATTCCCCCTTTTATCCCAACTGCCTTTGCTGGCTGGCTGTGTACCCGCAGGGCTCGCTTTCAAAAAGACTCTTTAAGTCAATGGCCCGTAGGAAGGACAAGACGCAGAGGAACCTCCGGGCTTGGAGGACAGGCCGGCGCTGGGGAGGGGAGCACCCAGCTCGCTGCAGGCGGGAAGGTGAGGAGCCGCGCTCCAAGGCAGTGGAGGTTTCAAAGTTATTTCTACCTCCTAACGTTACAGCCGTTAAACCAAGAATTCCAATCTTCAGCCAAAATGCTCTGTTTCCTAATACCAGGTTCCCTCTTGGCAAAATGCTGCTTATAAATGCCTCCTGCTCTCTCCTCTCTCAGAGCCCGTTTTATATTAAACAAGGAACAGAGCAGCAGAAACCAGAAGGACTAATGTGTCTGGGCTCATCCCTGGCCCCGTGGTTTCCTATCAACTTTGAATCCAATGAAGCCTAAGAGTCATTCAGCCATGAACTTGCTGCATAAAACGGGGGTGGGGGGGGGGGTTGTAACATATGCTTTCAATTCATTTATGCTCGACTCACCAAAACAGATTGATTTCTGTTTTTGAAAAAAATAGCTATTAGATGTTTAAGGAATTATTTCCACCTTTTAAACCAAATCTTCCAGTGCCTCGCTCTACTCACGCCCGGACGCCGCCCGCGATAGGAGGACAGGACGGGAGCTCAAGTGCAGGAAGGCTCGGGACGGTGCCACACGCAGGGCCGTGAATTTGGAGAGGGTTCAAAAGCTGGCCAAGTGAACCCTCTCGTCCCTCCGCACAAATAATAAATAACAACCACAACAAGGGGCAGGAGGAGGGGAAAGCCACTGGAAAGCCGTAACTTATCAGCCGCGCGGCCCTAATAAAGCAGGACTTGTTCGCAGAGCGCAGGCAGCTGCCTGCGGGGAGCTGAGCCGGGCCTCTGCCGTAAATCACCTGCCCTGCCTGGGGCTAAGCTTTCCTCCAGGCCCCTCGGACAGGCAACTCTGCCAGACCCATCACCCAGCTCTGTGCTTCCTAAATTATCCTTCATCTGCTTGTGACATCTGAAAAGCTAGAGGGAGAAGGATCACCCCTGAACCTGACCTTCTCCTACCACTTTATATATAAAACTTCCCCACAAGAAATAGACGCAGCAGCATCTCATTTGTAAATAGGGGGGGGGGGGGGCAAGGATAAGTGTATATATACATCTCTAAATAAACAGTACAAGTTCTCAGTAGTCTTGCCATCAGTAGTCTTTCCAGCTGTATTCAGACATGCAGACACACAGACAGACACGTGTACGCAGGCATCTGAGGACCTGGCACGTTGGAGTGAACAGCTACAGTGCCTTGAAATGTGATCAAGCCTGGAGAGCAGGTACCAGGCCAATAGAAATAACTCTTATCCATAAAAGTTCCATAATAAATCAGAAAGCCCTTTCTTCCATATGTCACCTGACATGTTGAATTTGTCCGCTTCCACAGAATTGCGGCAAGCGGAGCCGACCGTTGGGGACGTTAGAATGGGCCTTTGTGAGGAAGGGTAGGACACTGGGCACAGAAGGGCGTGGGAAGGACACCGTGGGCACCTCATAAATGTTTGTGGGCTGGCTCCGTGCGGCAGAGGATAGAAAAGAAGGGAGCAAACATGCCTGACATTACAGGTTTCAAACATATCAGGCCTGTGGGTAGACAGTAACAGCCAGGTCACTGGAATTTAACTTCTTTGTTTCCTCATTTGCTTCTTGGAGTTCGGCCTTTGTCATAAATGCTAGGAAGTAACTAGACCTACTCACTTCAACGTTTCAGTCCTGGACCTTAGATTATACCCGAGATGGGAAATGTGTTCCCCCAGTGTCTGCACTTCTAAACAACCACCACGGGAAGGTAACCTCGGATCTGCTCAGACGATTTGTTTTGAAAGGAAGACCCTTTTACCTGCAGCAGGGACACACCTGCGTCCTGCCAACAAATGGCTTTAAATGCCTACACTTCACTGGGGAAGGAGGATCGTGGTTACTGTCTGGGAAGCCCCTTCCCTGAACCATCTGGAACCCCTAGTTGCCAAGGCTTCCAGGGCATCAAGAGGAGATTATCTTCACTCCATTTCCAAATTTTGATGTAAATGAGGCCATTCTATCCTACCCTGTCAGGAATAACCTATCTCCAGCTTTACAGGTAAGAGAACTGAGACATGGATAGAGCTCAGGTCAATAGCCTGAAGTTCCCTGGTGGCGAGCCCTGAATCAAATCCGGACAGTCTCACCCAGAGTGCATGTTCTAGACGCCCAGGCCACCTGCCTGGGAGCCACCTTTCCTCAGCTAGGGATGTCTTCAAAAAGAAGATTACTAAGGAAAATTATTGCTCAGGTTTATCATTGGTTATATCCATATACCTTAGTTCTTTTTGCTCATTTCCTCCTTTCTATTTTAATAGGATTGAAGTATGATGCACACACACAAAAGTGCCTAAGTGTTTGGCTCCCCGAATTTTCTAGGTGCGTGGAACCAGCACCTCAATCCAGAAACAAGTCATTTCCATCAACCTCCCGGTGCCCTCCTCAAGTCATTGCTCTCCATCCCTCCCAGCCATAGTTCTCCCTCCCCTTTCTCGCAGAGGGTGGGAATATTGGGTTATAGGTACACGCTTTGGAAGCGGCTTGCCTGGGCTGAAATCCCACTAAAAGGCTTTTATAAAATGCACGTCCTTGAGCAAGTTATTTAACTTCTCTGCGTCTGAGTTTTCTCAGCTTTAAAATGGGGATGTTCATGGAACTGATTCCATGAGATCCTGGTGAAGGTAAATGCTCTAATACATCTACAGAGCTTAGGTCCAAGTTAGTGGAAAAGATCAGGGTAAGTTCTCAGCAAATGCCAGCTCTTCTTACTGCTGGGACATTGCTTCCCGCTCTCTGAGACTGTCCAAGGGAGACCACGAAGATGCAAAGACAGGAGAGCAAGGGAGAGGGAGAGGGAGACGAAGGGATTCTCACCGAGCATGTGCAGTGTGTCAACCTAAGAAAGAAGCCCATCTCTAGGTTGGGAAGAGGATTGATCGGACCAAACGGGTTGAGGAGAGCTCAACTAGATAGCTTTCCAGGCCGCAGAACTAAGGGTTCAGAGCGAGACCGTTCTTAGAAACACTGTGTGCTTTCTCCCGAGTCCTGCCTGTTCTCAGCCCAAGGTGCAGATGGACACACCGGCGAGGAGGAGACAGGAACGCCTTTCAGATCCTCACGACCTTTCCATCCCCTGACACAGTCTAGATTGCATGCCAAATGTTTATGTCCTACAATAAAAAGAAAAGGGCGTGGAATTTGCGTTCTAACCCCAATTCATAATCTAACCCCACCCACCTATTAAACATCATTAACCAGGTCGTTTTGACAAAAATCTCTATTTCACATGAATTTTTAGGTAGAATAGATTAAGGCATTGTTCTGTGTCCCATTACATATATATATATTCTGTGCCATTTGAAATCGTTTATACCCCTTTCATTTAGGATTTCTCAAAATTCTCTGCAGTAGAAATAGCTCATTGAGAGTGTAGGTTTTGGGAAACCAGAAGCCTCTGGAAAATAAAAATACAGATGGGAAACTAGCTGTGCAGATTTTTTTCCAAGCCCAAAGGATGCATTTACTGCAACATCTCCCTATTTTATAAAATACTTAACCAAGTTATCAAAGGTTAAAAAAAGAGCAAGAACAAAAACATATTTCAAGTAATATTTTAAAAAATGACAAGCATATTTAAGTAATGAGTTGACTAGAATAAAAGATTCACATAGTTTAGGATCCTGACAAGTATCAAATAGATTGAAGCCTGATCTTCTATTGACTTGCTAAGCTATTAACTGGGTTTAGGAAAACTCAAAATGGAAAGAAAAAGAGGCTCATGATTGATTCTCTCTCTCTCTCTCTCTCTCTCTCTCTCTCTCTCTCCCTGTCTCTCCGTTGCCCTCCTTCTCTGGCCTCTGCAGTTTCCTCTGCAGTTTTTACCACATCTAACGCTGTACACTTGCCAGTTCTGACAGATCTTTTTAACGTAATAGAGATAATGTTAACAGCATGGCCAGGCCCGCTGTCTGAAAGGGACGAACGCTTCCTTCCTGGGTGGCTGGCTGGGAGCCGGAACAGTACATGATGTTCAAGATAAGAAAACGGAAGTTCCAAGCTCCGAGCGTGTGTGCTTTAACCAAATGAGGTAAAGGAAGCCACGCAAGGACAGTGAGAAGCTGCCTTATTTGCAGCACCGGGTTAGGGCCAGTGTGTTGGGCAGCTTCCCTCACGCTCAGAAGTGGGGCGGCCTTGTCCTCACGCCTTAGCTCTGCGTAGACATAAATAGGACGTGAAGCAGCTTTGTTGCCTTTTAGGGATATGGTAAATACCAAAGAGATCATCATTAAGTGATTCTTAATGCCTTGGAGTGTGCTTTGAAAGATAAATTGAATTTATAACTTCCCGTCCAGCAATTAAAGATTGTGTCCACCCATTTCCAAAACCAGGGATCACCTTAGACCCCTCCAACCCTTTAGACAGTTGGGCTCACTGGGAACAGGATGCTGGTCATCATCTCAGCCATGGGAACCGGCCTTCAGACTTTGACTCAGACTGAGCCACCCCCGGACCACACGCCCAGCTTCTGTCCAGAACAAGCTGGTCACCTCCGCCTTCTTCTGAGCCTCAGATTCCTCATCTACAAAATGGGGGTGACAACAATACTAGTTCCTGCCTCTCGGGGGCATTTCTGCTCAGTATCCCATCATGAGCCAGCCTGCTGCAACCTAGAGGTAAGCAGGGGAATAGACCCCCGTGAGCTCTGGGACCCTCTGCACATCACCGCCTCTGGCTGTCCACTTCCTCGCCTGTAGAACAGGAAGAATGAGACCTACCTCAGTGAGTTTAATGGCATGGAACTCAACAAACTATGATTACTGACTTGGCTCCTCTCGTTTTGATTCCAATTATTTGTATCTCTTGTTTGTGGGAATCTGACAGGAGCCAGGGATGCCCTTGGCCTTATCCTTGCCTCTCCTCCACGGACACAACTGAAAGTCTGCCCCTTGCAGGTCAAGGGCCTCTGACCAACTCAAGCCCCACCTGTGTGACTGGAGCTCACACAGACCTGACCATCTCCCACGAGGCGGGGGTGGGTTGGGGGGGGGTGCACTGCCCAGGCGGGGTGCTGCATCCCGTCTCCACATTCTGCTCTGTCCCTTCTCTCAGGAAGCATTGCCAAGTGAACAAATGCACTTCTCCTCCTTCCCCAGACTGTCCTCAGCTCACTCCTCATGCTGTCTTTCTTGGGTTGTGCCCTCGGATCGGTTTTCAGGTACTCCTTTGGGTAAAATATTTTTGAGCATAGACACCCATATGTGTTTATATATGTATAAATTATGTACACACTGTACTCTGCTAATATGTTCTGTGCATTCTGAAAACACATGCACACTACACAGAAATCTTAAGAGAATGAGATAAGAAAGTGAGGAGAAAAGGAATTCGTTTTCTTCATGCACCAAGACAGATCACCGTGGGCTCCCTCAGTGGCTGCCGTCCTCCTGGCCCTGCGGGAAGGGTGCTCCCCTGTGGGATCCTGGACAGCCCATGTCTGTGAGAGCCCTGCACACAACCATAAGCCAAGAACAGGTCCTCAGGCCAGAGCCAGCCCGCATGCTCAGCACAATGACATCAGTCAGCAGCATGAGTGTGTGGCGAGTGCAGGTAAACGGCCCCATGCTCAGATGGGCCCCAGGTTTGGTTAAATCTCAGCTGTTGTCATCTTGAAATTCTTAACAACTTTATCCTGGAACTTGTGAGGTCAATGGGACAATGGAACCTGTGTGGGAGCAGAGGAGACATGCGCACTAAGTGTGACCCCTGTTTCCTGGGGCCCTAGTCACACATACTATTGGTGATGCCTCATGAGCAGCATTCCTGTGCACCCACTATGCATGGAGCTCAGCGAGACTCAAAATGGGTACAAGGTAAGCCACCTGCTTGTAGAATTTCACGTTTCAAGAAATGAAATAAAAACAATTTAGTTAGTTTTGTGACATGTTTCTACTCTCCTGGTAAGAATTAAATACATACACATGTACAGGCTATGCAAAACACGTTGTATAATTTCAGCCATTCTGCACGCAAGTTCAATGCTTTTATATTTGCCTTTTATACTGGCATTGCACAATATAAAGACGAACAGTAAAATCATGTTAATAATTCAACTTTTGTATTTTTTTATTTAAAATGGTATATGATAGCAAATAAAAAACACCATGACAAGCCCTAGCTGGTTTGGCTCAGTGGATTGAGCATCAGCCTTTGGACTGAAGGGTCCCAGGTTTGATTCGGGTCAAGGGCACATGCCAGGGTTGCGGACTCCATCCCCAGTGGGGGGCGTGCAGGAGGCAGCCGATCTATGATTCTCTCTCATCATTGATGTTTCCATCTCTCTCTTCCTTTCTGAAATCAATAAAAATATATTTTTTTAAAAAAACAAACACCATGACAAGTTGAATGTGGTAAAAAGGGAAATGTTTTCTATTTTAATTTAAATAATTAATATTAATAAGTTAATATTAATTTAATAGCCTTCCCCCCTTGCTTTTTAAACAAGAGATCTCACAGATTTACTTTACACTATAACCACCTCTGGGTTGTGCCCTCGGATTGGTCCCCCGACTGGTGTCCAGTGACCGACCTATCTCAAGAGTGACCTTTCATTGAAAGAAAGAAGATTCTCCCTCCAGGCTGCTCTAAGAAAGGATCTGTCCTTCCTAGACCACAGTAAAGTTGATTTCATACTTCATAGTTCATTCAGCCAACAAGTATTTGTGTATTTATATAGTTAAAATTTAAAGAATAAAAATGTTAAGTATTTGCCCAAGAGAATAAAGTAGGTAGTTCTTCTACCTTGTTTCTTGCACAGCAGAAAATTCCTGCTGAAATGGAAAGATAGATCTCAGCTCAAAAACATGCTGCTGTTGAAACCCGAGGCCCCAGCGCTGAGGCCTCCCGCCTTCAGAAATCTTCACCCGTGCCCAGGGGCTAACGGCTTCCAGAGGTGGCCACGGCGAAGAATTCAAGGGAACATGGGTCACTGTGTCAAGGATCATGTCAAGAAGGGGAGGTCACCAGTTCCAAATATTTCAGAGGTGAAAAGGTCACTCTTATAAATACCGTGTCCTCCGCATTCAGCACACCATGGTACGTGCTTTGTCATAATTTGGTGAGCACCAGCTGTCACCAAAGGAGCCTCTATCCAGATGAAATTCCTCTGTCTCTGCCAGCCAGATGTCACTCTTACATCTTGGTTGACACCTTCCAGGAGTAGACCTGGGTCAGGTTTTTGCCGTTCAACTGGACTAAGTCAGTGGTTCATAGAGCATATAGTCCCGGGGCCCTGGGGGCTCCTGAGACCCTCCCAGTGGGCTCATCTGGCTCACACAATTTCATGGTAACACCACAATGCTATCTGTCTTCGGCATTCTCTACTGTCATGAGTGTGCAGTGTGGGTTTCTGGAGGCTACAGATGTGCAGATGTCATTGCTCTGATGGCTAATGATTGTATTTTAAACATTTCTCCATTTTAACTTCCGATACGCTTAAAATGTATAGGTTTGACCCAGATAAACATAAGCTCTCAGGAGTTCTCAAGAATTTTCAAGAATGCAAAGGGATCCTAAGACCAGAAAGTTTGAGAAGTGCTGGACTAAGTGAAGTAGATCTACCACCCTTTCCACTTCTTCAAAGAGGGGTCTACCCTCTCCTTCCTCACAGTCCCAGCAGTTACCAGCAAGCCTTATAGCTGACGAAGCAGGTTGCCATGTCAATGACCAATGGGCAGATGACTGTAATTCTCCCTTGGTCACCCCGGCAAACAACACTAAAGGTGTATATCTCTGGGGCTTTGCAAAGGGACTCTTCATCTGACGTAAGCCACATTGTTTTGTGTAAGCAATAGGATTTTAAATGTTTTTGCATAAAGCAGGGTCTAGTATATATTAATTTTTAAAGTACATTTAAAAAATATCACTTGGTCTCCCCCGCAAAAAAAAAAAAAAAAAAAATCAGTTAAATAAATTACAACTGACAGAGCATATCCCTGGAAAAGGAAACATCCAGTACCTCCTAAAAATGTCTTCAATACACACACACACACACACCCCTTCATGAACACATATGGCATTTAATACATACCTGTTATAGAACAGCCAATGCATTTACCTTTTCATGAACTGTGAGTCATTCTCCTGCCCCAGAGAGGGCTTTCTGAGCTTCATAAATATTGATCGTACTCCCTAAATTCTAACAGGCAGTTTCCTCAAATATGAATGATACTGCTCAACTTCACCCTTTATTTTCTGTATTTAGTCACACTGGCCTCTACCATGGAAGAAAAGATATTCCTTGTAGATGAATACTCCTGATAACTGAAGCTTAGCCACTTCAAATCCCAAGATATTCAAACATTCATTCATTCATTCAAAAACATTCCTGAACTGTGAGCTAGGAATTGTGCTGGACCTTGAGAATACAATGACACATAAAGCAAAGTGTGCCCTCAAACTAGCTCACATTCTACTGGGTGTCGACTAGAATTTGTCCTAAAATTTATCCCAATGGTCTTTAAAGTGGTGCATGCCAATAGAGCTACCACTTTTGATCTATTGGTGTGTATGTATGCTGATGTAAACAATGTATTAGTTTAGTAGCACATACAGAAATTATAAATAAGTAAAAATACACACTTGTTGAGAGTGACTACCCCCAAATTCTTACTGATGGGGTGTGCAATTTTAAAAAAGGTGAGAATAGATCCAGAGACATAAAAGCATGGAACAGACTGTGGAATCTCAGAGGGAAGGCAGGGAAGGGTGGGTGGGTGGGTGGGAAGAGATCAACCAAGGAACTTGTATGCATATATGCATCACCCATGGACACAGACAATAGGGTGGTGAAGATCTGGGGCTGGGGGGAGGGGGGCTAGAAGAGGTCAATGAGGGGAAAAGGGGACATATGTAATATTTTCAACAATAAAGATTTTTTTAAATAATAAAGATTTAAAAAGATGAGAGACACCGATTGAATGCAGTCTGCTAGTCCTCCTTTTTGAAAAGGAGGGTCTGTCATCCTCACCAATGCTCCTAGCTGTTCAGCCGCTGCCTGAGACTTCACCATATAATGAATATTGCTCTTAGCCACTGGTGCTGTAAGGGAATCTAGAGAGGAGGTACTCCACCTTTTCTTTTACAGAAGCATCACGCCCCAGAGCTGTAAGTGACTTGCCCAAGCCATTTCCCAATTTGGTGAGGGATTAGCATTGTTCTTAAAGATAAGATTCTGAGTCACCCTCGCGTGGGAGCAGGTCCTGGATGTTTTTGATGGGAATCTCAGGGCCTACCCCCTCTCCCCCCCACCCCCACCCCCCATCTCCCCTGTATTTCCAACAAGCTCCCGGGGCGGGGGGGGG